>NC_041383.1:248983254-249026759 GCF_002162155.2 Triticum dicoccoides | reverse complement strand
CTAGGATTTGTAAAAGAAAAGGAAAACCGGGGCGGCTCCCTGGCTCCCTGGCGCGGCGGCCTTGCGCGCGCGCGCACGCGGCCTGGCGCGGCGGCTGGCTCGGCCGGCTGGGCCTTTGGCCCAGTCGCGCTGCGGTTTTTTTAAATCAGTTTCGCGTGCAGAAAAAAAACAGAAAAGAAATTCTAAACGAACTCCAAAATTAATAAAGTAAATTTTCCCCGACTCCTAAAAATGAGTCGAACAAAATGAACTTTTACTCGGGGCCTAAAATGCAATTTTTTGAAAATACGCATTTTTTCCCTAAGGCAAATAAACTCCGAGAAAAATCCAAAATTTGATTTATTTATTAATCCTCATTTTTCCTAATTTTGGGAAAGTCATATTATTCCCTCTCTTATTTTTGATATTGGAAAAAATATTTGAAGATAAAATAAATAAATCCAAATGATCCTCTTTTCATAATTTGAAAGAACTCAATTATGAAAATTTCGAAACCTCCAACTCTCTCCGTGGGTCCTTGAGTTGCGTGAAATTTCTAGGATCAACAAAATGCAAGAAAATATGATATGCATGATGATCTAATGTATAACATTCCAAATTGAAAATTTGGGATGTTACATTCCCCCCTAGATATGAATTGCCTGATGTGCCTGAGGTTTATGTTATGGAGGAAGAAACTGCTAGAGACCTTTTTGCTTGCAAAGATAGATATGATCTTAAGAAACTGTTAGCTAAGCTGAAAGAAAAGTCTCTGAATGCTAGAATGAAATATGACCCTGCTTTTGCCACTTCACCTATCTATATTTCTGATAAGGATTATGATTTCTCTGTCAATCCTAAGTTAATTACTTTGGTTGAATCTGATCCTTCTTATGGCTATGAATCTGAAATTGTTGTGGCACATCTTACGAAATTGAATGATATAGCCACCCTATTTACTCACGAGGAAAAATTCGTTATTACTATATCCTTAAATTGTTTCCTTTCTCATTAAAGGGTGATGCTAAAATATGGTTTAATTCTCTTTCTCCTGGTTGTGTGCGTAGTCCCCAAGATATGATTTATTACTTCTCTGCTAAATATTTCCCCGCTCATAAGAAACAAGCTGCCTTAAGGGAAATATATAATTTTGTGCAAATTGAAAAAGTGAGTCTCCCACAAGCTTGGGGGAGGCTTCTCCAATTACTTAATGCTTTGCCTGATCGCCCTCTCAAGAAAAATGAAATACTTGATATGTTTTATAATGGACTAACCGTTGCTTCCAGAGATCACCTGGATAGTTGTGCTGGTTGTGTTTTCAGGGAAAGAACTATTGAGCAAGCTGAATTGCTATTGAATAATATACTGAGCGATGATAATGCTTGGACACTTGCTGAACCAACTCCTAAGCCAACTCCGAAGAAAAGGGGTATTCTATTTCTCAGTCCTGAAGATATGCAAGAGGCAAAGAAATCCATGAAAGAAAAAGGTATTAAGGCTGAAGATGTTAAGAATTTACCACCTATTGAACAAATACATGGTCTTGATAACCCGACACAGGTAGTAAAGGTAAATTCTCTCTATAGATTTGATGAAGGTGATATCTCACGTTATAAGTCTGCTAGCCAATGCTTAGATGAGTTCGATAATTTTATTGTTAAACAAGAAAACTTCAGTGCTTATGTTGGTAGACAATTGAAACGTAATGCTTATATGATTGAACACTTGAGTGATTATATGTCTAGAGTTAAAGGTGACCTTAAGCTTATTAGTAAACATGCATCCATGGTTACCACTCAAGTAGAACAAGTACTTAAGGCACAAGATGATTTTCTCAATGAATTAAATAATAAGAATAATGATAATGCTGTTAGAGTTATGACTAGAGGTGGTAGAATGACTCAGGAACCTTTGTATCCTGAGGCCACCCTAAAAGAGTTGAGCAATATTCTCAGAGAAATAATGTTGATGTACCTAGTCCTTCTAAGAAAAAGAAAAAGAACAAGAAAAATGATAGGACTTTGCACACTTCTAGTGAACCTACTGTTGACACCCCTGAGAATCACAATGATATTTCTAGTTCTGATGCTGAAACACAATCTGGTAATGAACATGAACCTAGTGATAATGTAAATGATGATGTTCATGTTAATGCTCAACCTAGTAATAATAATGTTGTAGAAATTGAACCTGTTGTTGATCTTGATAACCCACAATCAAAGAATCAACGTTATGATAAGAGAAACTTTGTTGCTAGGAAGCACGGTAAAGAAAGAGGACCATGGGTTTAGAAACCCATGCCTTTTCCTCCTAAGCCATCCAAGAAAAAGGATGATGAGGATTTTGAGTGCTTTGCCAAAATGATTAGACCTATCTTTTTGCGTATGCGTTTGACTGATATGCTTAAAATGAATCCTTATGCTAAGTATATGAAAGATATTGTTACAAATAAAAGAAAGATACCGGAAGCTGAAATTTCCACCATGCTTGCTAACTATACTTTTAAAGGTGGAATACCAAAGAAACTAGGAGATCCAGGAGTACCAACTATACCATGCTCCATTAAAAGAAAGTATGTTAAAACTGTTTTATGTGATCTTGGAGCCGGTGTTAGCGTTATGCCCCTCTCTTTATATCACAGACTTGATTTGAATAAGTTGACACCTACTGAAATCTCTTTGCAAATGGCCAATAAATCAACAGCTATAGGAGTCGGTAAATGTGAGGATGTGCCTGTTGTGGTTGCGAATGTTACTATTTTAACGGACTTTGTTATTCTTGATATTCCCGAGGACGATAGTATGTCAATTATCCTTGGTAGACCCTTGAATACTGCAGGGGCTGTTATTGATTGCAACAAAGGCAATGTCACTTTTCATGTTAATGGTAATGAGCATACAGTACACTTGCCGAGGAAACAACCTCAAGTTCATAGTATCAGTTCTATTGGAAGAATTTCAACGATTACTATTGGAGGTTTTGAATTCCCTCTTCCTACTGTCAAAAAGAAATATGATATTCTTATTGTTGGGGACATGCATATCCCCGTTGAGGTAACCTAGTGTTATTCGAAAATTCTCCGGTTTTATGTTATTCGGAAGAAGTTTGTTAACAAGACTTGATCAACCTTGTTAGTGGATTCCTTTTGATGGGCATGAGATTGATGAAGCTAGAAAGTAGAACTCTCTGTACCCTTCTTTTACTTTCTGTTATTTAGTTTAAATAAAGCAAAAATATTATTTTCTATCTGTTTTTTGAATTATCCATGCAATAAAAAAATACCCCGACAATAAAAGTTCTCCAAATGTCCTGAAAATGAAGTATGATTTTTTGTAGAATATTTAAGAATTTCTGGCACTCAGAACACACCAGGGGGATCCACCATTTGGCCACGAGGGCACAGGGCGCGCCCACCCCCCTAGGGCGCGCCCCTTGCCTCGTGGGCCACACGTGGACCCCCTCCACTTATTCCAGCACCCACTCACTTCTTCTTCCTCCAGAAAAATCCTCCCATAGCTCAAACCCGTGTTCTAGCTCATCTTGCTGCCATTTTCGATCTCCTTGCTCAAAGCTCCATTCATAGAACTGTTTTGGGAGATTGTTCTTCGGTATGTGACTCCTCCAATGGTCCGATTAGTTTTTGTTCTAGTGCTTTATTTATCGCAAATTTTTGCTGCTGAAGTGACCCTGTTCTTGAGCTTGCATGTCAAATTTATATGGTCCAAAGTAGTTTTAATGCATGATATAGCCTCTAGGCACTTGTGGGAGTAGTTGCCATCAATCTTGTTGAGTTTGGTTCACTTTCATTTTGAGTCACTAAAAATTTAAGAAATTTTTCAGAGAAAGAAAATGATGAAGAGACTATTGAGGGGCTCCTCGAGCCGAAGCTCAAAGGATAAGCAGAATGAGGAGAATAAAAAGCCCAAATACAATCTTCCTCGCACCACAGAGGTCCGGACGTGTGAATGGCCTTGTGATGCGTTCTTGAGGGACACCGGAATTTACGATGACTTTTATTACTTGGTTGAGAATGCAGGCCTCACCGACTTCCTCCACGACCAGCCCGAATAGTATCTCCTACTCACTAATATTTTCGTGCAAATTTTTTACTTCCATGCTAAGAAATCACCACCTTCAGTGGAGTTTCACTTATATGATGAAGTTAAGGAGATGTCACTCCATGATTTTTGTCGGGTTTGCAAGATACCCTTTGTGGGCAGCATAGAGGAACCACATCCCAGGGATGTGGACGGATGTATTGATAGAATTGCTGTAGGGGAAACAAGGAAAGTTTCCGATGCAAGAACTACTAGTATACATTTTCCCGTTCTACGTTACTTTGCGATATTTGCTAGTAGATGCTTAATTGGTCGCGGGAACAGTGGAAATCTTAACGCTCCTGACCTTGTTATTTTGCGCCATGCTTTGTTTCGTGATACAACTTCTAGTTTAGGCATTATTGTTGCTAAACGGACCGTACAAAGGGCCCCATCTTCGGAGGCATCTTTGCTTCACACCTTGCTAAACACTTTCAGATACCTATTAGGCATCATGAGAAAGAGGAAAAGTTGCTGCCCACTATTTTTTCTAGATTATAAGAGTATGGTAGCACATGACTTTATTGTTAAAAATAAGAAGCAGATGCTTAAGTATAACTTGATATTTGATAAAACCCACTATGAGAGTACTACCTTGCCTGCACCCTCTTTGTTTAACATACTTTCAGGCACGTACCTCATCTTGCCCGAGGCCATTTATGCATACTGGAATCTGACACAAGTTCCAGAGCCTGAGCCAGAGCCACCACTTGATCCATGTCGACAGTCTGTTTATCAGTGGGATCCAGAGGAGATCGCTAACCAATGGCACCCTGAGGACCTTCCTCAGTACACCAGAGAGAGTAGTTTTGATTCATGGGCATAGACCAGCTTAGGCCAAAAGCCTAAGCTTGGGGGAGTACGTATTTCTCACCAACATTACATTCATGTTCACACACTCATGCTAGTTGTCAGTGCTCATACTTTTTCATTGTACTATCCAGGCTAGTTTATTTTCTTTTCTTGCTTTCTTCTTGTGTGTTTGAAAAACCTTATGAAAAACCAAAAAAAATAGTTGTAGCTTTTAGCTAGTTTACTTTCCATGCTTGTAGTAGTAATTAAAAGAAAACCCAAAAAGATTTCCCGTTCTTCTTTTGCTTGTTGGGAGCTTTCCCGTGTAAATAGTTTTATTTCTTTTCTTTTCTTTGGGGGTCGAGCGGAGAAGACCACGATGAAAATGTCGAGTGGCTCTCATATGCATTATTGTTGATCTAACCAAGAGCCAATATTACCTTGTCTTCTCCTTTGTATTAAATGCTTGCAGATTCCAGCTTAGTCCAATGCACGTGCACTATTATTATTATCCAGACCGTTTGGTCGTGCGAGTGAAAGGCAATAATGACGATATATGATGAAATGATTGAGATGAGAGAAGCTGGTATGAACTCGACCTATCTTGTTTTTGTAAATATGATTAGTCCACCATTCCTGATTTAGCCTATTATGGATGAAACATGTTTGCAATGACAATTAGAGATTATAGTTGCTCATGCCATGCTTAATTAGCTAGGAGTTTATAATGGTTTACCTTGCGTGCCAACATGCTACTCCCTCCATCCCAAAATTCTTGTCTTAGATTTGTCTAGATACGGATGTATCTAGCACTAAAATGTAACTCGATACATCCGTATTTAGACAAATCTAATACAAGAATTTTGGGACGGAGGGTATCGGTGTCAAAACCGGCGGATCTCGGGTAGGGGGTCTCGAACTGTGCATCTAGGTGGATGGTAACATGAGACGAGGGACATGATGTTTTACCTAGCTTCAGGCCCTCTTGATGGAGGTAAAATCCTACGTCCTGCTTGATTAATATTGATGATGTGTATTACAAGAGTGGATCTACCACGAGATCAAGGAGGCTAAACCCTAGAAGCTAGCCTATGGTATGATTGTTGTAATGGATGTTGTGTCCTACGGACTAAAGCCCTCCGGTTTATATAGACACCGGAGAGGGCTAGGGTTACACAGAGTCGGTTACAATGGTAGGAGATCTACATATCCGTATTGCCAAGCTTGACTTCCACGCCAAGGAAAGTCCCATCCGGACACGGGACGAAGTCTTCAATCTTGTATCTTCATAGTCTTGGAGTCCGGCGGACGATGATAGTCCGGCTGTCCGGACACCCCCTAGTCCAGGACTCCCTCAGTAGCCCCTGAACCTGGCTTCAATGACGATGAGTCTGGCACGCATAATGTTCGGCATTGCAAGGCGGGTTCCTCCTCCGAATAATCCATAGAAGATTGTGAACACCAGGATAGTGTCCGGCTCTGCAAAATAAATTCCACGCTCCACCGTAGAGAGAATAATATATACACAAGTTCAATCTGCTGACGTATTTTGCGGCATGACGTCACACCACTACCAAGCCTTTACTTGAATCGTTTTTTATTATACCGCCTCAGCGCATTTAGCGAAGCGGTTTCCTTGGCACGTCTTGTCGAAGCAGAGATCGTGTTCCCCTTATTCCGGGATTCTCATCAATACGGACGTGGGTAACCCAACCGCGCCATTGATGGTGGCGCTTGGGAGATAAGCGAGTTTTACCAGGCCGGTGGGGACACATAGTCTTCGTCCGCCTATATATAAGGGATAAGGATCCACCTTTTCACCTACGCCTTCTTCCTCCTTTGCTTATCCACCTCCGCGCACTCGAGCTCCAGCGCCCAAGTTCGCGCATCTCGTCTCAACCTTCTCCGACCATGTCCGGAGCGGGAGGCAAGTGGTTGGCTTCCACCGTTAAGGAGGAGCACATCACAAAGCTGCGCAGCGCCGGATACCTTTCCGGCGACATCGCGCACCAGCTGCCCGACGAGGGGCAGCTCATCCCCACCCCCAGGCCCCATGAGAGGGTCGTTTTCCTTCCCCACTTCCTCCGCGGTCTGGGCTTTCCGCTTCACCCCTTCGTCCGGGGGCTCATGTTCTACTACGGCCTAGATTTCCATGATCTGGCGCCGAACTTCATCCTCAACATCTCGGCGTTTATCGTCGTGTGCGAGGCCTTCCTCTGCATCCAGCCCCACTTCAGCTTGTGGCTCAAGACCTTCAATGTCAAGCCGAAGGTAGTGAAGGGCACGCAGGCGGAGTGCGGAGGCGCCATGTTGGGCAAGATGCCCAACGTCCTCTGGTTCAAAGGGGCCTTCGTGGAGTCCGTCAAGGGGTGGCAGTCGGGGTGGTTCTACATCACCGAGCCACGCGACCCTACGTGGGCGGCGGCCCCCGATTTCAGATCTGGTATCCCTGTGCAGCTCACCTCCTGGAAAGAGAAGGGCTTGCTATGGGGTAGTTCGAAGGAGCTGACGAGACTCCAAGCTTGTATCCAGAAGCTGGTGAACAAGAAGCTCATGCTTGTTAATGTGGTCCAAGTCATGCTCGTCCGCCGGATTCTCCCATGCCAAGAACGGGCATTCAACCTGTGGGAGTTGGATCCGGCACAGCACCAGGCGTTGAGCGGGCTCTTCGACATGACGTACGAAGGCGCCTGGAGGGTGCTGTTTAAGGGCGCCGAAGCCCCCACATCCGCGACGGAAGATCGCGGATTTCAGCGTCCAGCTGACGAGGTAAGTGATTCTACCCCTTTACGGGACACTTGTTGTTAATAGTTTGACCCTAAGCGGGTTTCAATCTCCCTTTTCCTTTGACAGGAATGGATGAAGAAGGCCGAGGAGCTCATCTGCCCGGCTCCCATGCCAGAAAACCCAGTTGACGCCCGTCTAGCAAGGTTGCTGGTTCCGGCACCGCATGTGGTGCCGGAGAAGAAGGCCAAGAAGGTGGCCACGGGTACTCGAAAGAGTTCCCGTTTTCAGGTGTCCGACGACTCCAAGGCAGACTCCTCCCCCGAAGACGAGGAGGAGGAAGAAGACCCTCTCCCAGAGGAGGGAGAGAGGAAGAGGAAGGCTTCCCCAACCGGGGAGGCCGAAGGGTCCAAGAGGGGAAGAACTATTCCCCCGGACAGCTCCGCCAACACCAACGGTTGCGGCGAAGAGTGGCCTTCAAGGGCCAGGCCTCCGGCAAGATCATAAGTATCTGGATCCCTGAGTAACTTATAGTTTCTTTTCACGTCACATAGCGTCCTTCTAATGCCGCATACTGCCTGCAGTCCGGCCGATGATGATCTCCCCGCTTCATCGAGCGGGTCGTTGGCTCCGTCGGATGTAGATTCCATCCCGACCGCCTCCACCCCTCGCGCCGCTGAGGACGCCGAGGTGGGGTCCCGAGAAAGGACCCATCAGGAGGAGGCTCCGGAGGCGCCACAAGGCAGCCTCCCGGACTTTGCGCCGGACTCTACGACGGAACCTGCAGTGGTTCCAGAGTCCGGCAGGCGGCCCCTTCGTAAGAAGGGCAAGACCGTGACACCGGCGGCCCCCGTCCAACCGGAGGCGCCGGACAACTTGTTGGAGGCGCTCAAAGGTGCTTCCATTGAGGAAGAACACCGCACTATCATGAGTGCGGTGATTCAGAAGGTTCAGCTCGCCAAGAGCGGGCTGACCGAAGCCTGCAGTAGCCTTCTAATAGGCTTTGAGGTAAGAAGTTAAAATTATGTAATGTAATACTGCATAGACAGTAGCCCCTGATGCTCAGTTCGGTGTTCGGAAAGAAAAGCCGGACTGAGGATCTAAAAAGATATACGCAGGGTTGCTAAAAAGTATGTCAATATGGGTTTGCAGGCTGCGCTGCTGACCTCTGCCGCATTGACTGCGGAGGTCGGTGCATTGAAGCAGGATCTCGAGCGGTCCGAGCAAGAGCTCGGCCGTGCCAAAAAGCAGCTCGAGGACAAAAAAGGTGAGCAACACCACTTTGAATAATTACCTTACAGAAAAGGATTTAGGTTGCAAATAAAAATAACAAGGATAACGTGGGTACTGCAGGTGGCACAAACGAGGTGGCAACCCTGAAGGAGGCTGTGTCCGTGGCCGAACGCAATGCGCCCGCGGAACGGGCAGAGCGAGGGAAGTAGGAGGCGCGGGTGGCGGAGGTGCGGCAAGAGCTCCAGGCTCTCATGGAGAAGCATGAGAGTTTGGAGCGCGACTCGAAGACTCGAGAGTCCGAGCTCGCCTCGGCTCTCGAAAGTGCCAAGTCCGCCAAGGCCGAGGCCCGTAAGGCCCTTCAGGAGGTTGAGGATATAAAGAAAATACTGGCGGGTAAGGCATTTTTCATGCAAAGCAAGCATGTTAATGTAAACTACCTGACACTTACCCGAATTCGGAGCTCTCCAAGGGCGTTTGCAGATCTGCCTCGCAGTGCGTCCGATGCCGCCGCGTTCTACCGAGCCGAGGAGGGGAGCTCAACGGAGAAGGTCTTCTGGTCTCAGTACGCTGAGGCCGGCCATCCGGTGCCCCCTAGCGACCAGCTGAAGCAGCTGGTCGAGCTCCACAAGGTAGCCGAACAGGCCATGAAGGGCCTCATAGTCTGGCTGTGGCCTGGAGTGGCCATGCCTGGGAGCTACTTTGGCCTCGTGCGGCGGCTGGTGGATGCATGCCCCTGGGTGGAGGTCATCAAGCGCTCCGCCTGTATTGAAGGTGCTCGTCGGGCCCTTGCCCGCGCAAAGGTGCATTGGGGCAGGCTGGATGCGGAGAAGCTTATCACTGACGTGCCGCCATCGGGAAGGAGTATCGTACGCCCGAGATGTACTATAAGAATGTCCTGAAGGGTGCCCGCAAGATTGCGGATGAGTGCCCCAGAGATGTAATTATTGAGTAGACTTGCAATGTGTTATCCTGTGCGCTGAAAACTTTGTTCATATGTGCTAAGAAACGCTTGTTTAATTTAAAATATTACCTTCTGTGCGGCCGTTTATAAAATCTGAGAGATGGCAAGTCGTCGGCTTTAGCCCCCATGCCACGAGTGCTGGGGTGTTCGGGATAAACTTGAGCACTCTTGTTCCCATTTTTGGGTCCATGTAGGGAGGCGCTCAACACAACGAACAAGGCAACCGGACTTATAATGCTTGAACACTCTCACTTAGCCATAGAATTCTATAATTTTAAATTTCGGCGAAGCCCCTAGTATTCGGAAGACCGAGTTCGGGGCGCTATCCACGCCTTGGCTGGACATTATCCGGTTCTTCGCTTGAAGCGGCATAAGTCTTTAAGGACTCGAAAAGACCTCTCGAACAGCGACCAGTCTCTCGCCTTATCATGACAGTCAGTTTTAGCTTTCTCCACTGAGGCGCTCGCCCAGCTCAACCGGGGCGCAATCGCAGTGGTTCTCCCAGTGCCACCTTAGCCGACAGAACGGAACGTAAGGCACCAAAACGTGGGAGCCGGGCAAACCCAACTATTGACCCAAGACATGATTCGGAGCCGATTCATATAATGCTATAAGTTCAGGGTGCCACACTTGTGAAAGTGTTCGGACTTATCACACCATAATGCGGGGAACATAAGCCCCTGGTGTATTCGGCCGTACCAAAATATACGGGTGCAGGATGTCATTAGTGAACATATATGTAAAGTAATGCAATTACAGGCAAAAAGTGCTGCATTATTTATTCAAGGAATTCTTCTATGAGTGCGGAATGATACAAATAGTGCGGTAAGCATGGGATTGGACTAATTAAACATGTCCCCCTCCAGGGGTGGGCTGCGGACTGGTGTATATAATTAAATTTACTGCTCGTAATGGAGACCACCTGATTGTTCGTCGCAACCTTTTTCCCTCCCTGGCTACTGCATCGTGAGTTCGGCGGGTTCACCGCCGGACATGGCTTCTGGTGAACGGAGTCCTATGTATACAAAATAAAAATAAAAAAGAGCGACACACTTGTGAGCCCCTGGTGTGGTCGAGCCGCATTCTGGGTCTGTTGTGGTCGTGCCCCTCCCCCTAGGCCCATGGTATCTCCAGAGCGTAATGATGTACGCGGAGGGTTGGTCTTGCAATCATGCGAGGGCTGGGGTTGGGGCCGCATTGCTACGCGTGCTCGGAACGTGCCAGGTGGTTTTGGTTGATGTTGCTCCGGGCGCGTTTGGCCGTGTCCGGCCATTTAACGGCTGGACTCGAAAATTGCCTTAGAAGGCTGCTCTATACTTCTGCCACGAGAGCCGCTGTATGTTCCTCTGTTCGGAGGGAGTGTTCCGTATTTCTGTTGACTGTAATGACTCCACGAGGGCCTGGCATCTTGAGCTTGAGGTATGCGTAATGCGGCACCGCGTTGAACTTTGCGAACGCGGTTCGTCCGAGCAGAGCGTGATAGTCGCTGCGGAACGGGACTATGTCGAAGATTAACTCCTCGCTCCGGAAAGTATCCGGGGATCTGAAGATCACTTCCAGTGTGACTGAGCCTGTACAATTAGCCTCAGCACCTGGTATGATGCCTTTGAAGGTCGTCTTTGTAGGTTTAATCCTTGAGGGGTCTATTCCCATCTTGCACACTGTATCCTGGTAAAGCAGGTTCAGGCTACTACCGCCGTCCATCAGGACTCTCGTGAGGTGAAATCCATCGACGATTGGGTCTAAAACCAATGCGGCGAATCCGCCATGGCGGATGCTGGTCGGATGGTCTCTTCGATCGAAAGTGATCGGGCAAGAGGACCATGGATTGAACTTAGGGGCGACTGGCTCCATCACATATACGTCCCTTAGTGCACGCTTCCGCTCCCTCTTGGGTATATGGGTTGCATATATCATGTTTACCGTCCGCACTTGTGGGGGGAAACCCTTCTGTCCTCTACTGTTCGGCGGCCGGGTCTCTTCCTCGTCGTCGCTATGCAGCCCCTTGTCATTGTTTTCGGCGATTAACTTGCCTGCCTGCTTGAATACCCAATAATCTCTGTTGTTGTGATTAGCTGGCTTTTCGGGGGTGCCATGTATCTGGCATGAGCGATCGAGTATTCGGTCCAAATTGGACGGACCCGGAGTGGTTCTTTTAAATGGCTTCTTCCGCTGACCGGGTTTAGAGCCTCGGAATCTGGCGTTGATTGCCGTGTCCTCCTTGTCATCGCCGTTAACGCGGCGTTTATTTTTGCTTTGACGCGACCTGCCATTGTGGTCCTTAGTATCCGGACTACCAGCATTTTTGCTGAGGTTGTTGCTGCGAGCTAGCCAGCTATCCTCTCCCGCACAGATGCGGGTCATTAATGATGTGAGGGCTGCCATGGATTTCGGCTTTTCCTGTCCTAGGTGCCGGGCTAGCCACTCGTCGCGGATGTTATGTTTGAAGGCTGCGAGGGCCTCTGCGTCCGGACAGTCGACGATTTGATTTTTCTTTGTTAAGAACCGTGTCCAGAATTGCCTGGCCGATTCGTCTGACTGCTGAATTATGTGGCTTAGGTCATCGGCGTCTGGTGGTCGCACATATGTGCCCTGGAAGTTGTCGAGGAATGCGGCTTCCAGGTCTTCCCAACATCCAATTGACTCTGCGGGCAAGCTGTTAAGCCAATGCCGGGCTGGTCCTTTAAGCTTGAGTGGGAGATACTTGATGGCGTGGAGATCGTCGCCGCGGGCCATATGGATGTGAAGGAGATAATCTTCGATCCAAACCGCGGGGCCTGTCGTGCCATCGTAGGATTCAATGTTTACGGGTTTAAACCCTTCAGGGATTTGATGATCCATTACTTCGTCAGTGAAGCATAGCGGGTGTGCGGCGCCTCTGTATTGAGCAATATCACGACGTAGCTCAAGGGAGCGTTGTCTGCTGTGTTTGGCCCGACCGGAGTTGTTGTATCCGGCTCGACGGTATTCGTCATGGGTCGTGGGGCGCCCACGTGATCCATAGATAGATCTGGATTGTCTTGCCTTGTCCTCCAATATATCCCGCAAGTCCGGCACATTCCCTCATGGCTTCGTCCTTTTTGAGCGATGCCGGGGTACGGTCTTGATGGAGGGCCTGGATGCCTCTTTATCGCGACCACGGGGTGGTCGGTCGACCGTATTGTGCGCTAGCGATGAAGGTATGTATGCTTCCTCCTCTAATCGGGGGAGCAACTTGCGTTTTGGGTAGCTCTTGGAGGGGCGTTCGAGTTCGTACTCTTCGGCCGCGAGGACCTCGGTCCATCTGTCAGCCAGCAGGTCCTGATCAGCTTGAAGCTGCTGCTGCTTTTTCTTTAGGCTATTTGCCGTGGTGATAAGCCTACATTTAAAACGCTCTTGTTCGATGGGATCCTCCGGCACGACGAATTCATCGTTGTTGAGGCTTGCCTCGTCTCCGGAGGGAGGTATGTAATTATCATCCTCGACCTCTTCGTCTGCCGCTCTCTCATGAGGGCTTGCTTCTGCATCCTCCTGCGCTGAATCTTGCTGGAGGGGATTGTCTTCGGCACTTTCTGGGGTGCTATTATCTCCTGTGCCGGAATCTCCATTCTTGCTGTGGCGGGATTTAGAGCGGCGCCACTGACGTCGGCGTTTGGGCTGTTTCTTTAAGGAATCTGCCTCCGCTACTTCTTCGCCGTCCCCATCTTTTGGGGTGTCCACCATGTATATGTCATATGACGAGGTGGTCTTCCAATGCCCTGTAGGCGCTGGTTCTTGTTCGTCTCCAGCATCGTCGTCCATACCGTCGATGTCTTCGGAGTCATAGTCTAGCATGTCGGTTAGATCGTCGACAGGGGCTACAAAGTGGGTGGTGGGTTGGTTTTGAATTTCTTCATCGTCCGCATCCCAACCATCCTGGCCGTAGTCCGGCCAGGGCTCTCCGGATAGCGAGAGATGTTTTAGCGAATTTAGGATGTCTCCAAAGGGTGAGTGTTGGAAGATGTCCTCGGCGGTGAACTCCATGACCGGCGCCCAATCAGATTCGATTGGCAGGGGCTTGGGAGGTTCGGAGTCCGGCAGGGAGTCTGGCACCTCGGAGTCACGAGCTTTGTAAGGGATAAGGTTAGTGTTCGGCTCCATCGCCGTGGAATTTGCAGCCCCCGAGGCGGTGTCCAGCCACCGGTCCTCGATCTGCACGATCGGCTCCGGACTAAGGGCCGGGGCGGATTCATGTGCGGTCACCAAGGCACTGTCCGGCGGCAGAGCTAAATCATGCCCATCGTGACAGCGCGGCACGCTCGGCAGCGGCTCGAGTCCGACGAAGATCAAGTCCCCGCGGATGTCGGCCGTGAAGTTTAGGCTTCCGAACCTGACCTGATGGCCAGGGGCGTAGCTTTCGATCTGCTCCAGATGGCCAAGTGAATTGGCCCGCGGTGCGAAGCCGCCGAATACGAAGATCTGTCCGGGGAGAAAAGTCTCACCCTGGACGGCGTTGTTGTTGATTGAAGAAGCCATCAAGCCTATCGGCGACGACACAGAGGAACTCTCAATGAAAGCACCAATGTCGGTGTCAAAACCGGCGGATCTCGGGTAGGGGGTCCCGAACTGTGCGTCTAGGCGGATGGTAACAGGAGACGAGGGACACGATGTTTTACCCAGGTTCGGGCCCTCTTGATGGAGGTAAAACCCTACGTCCTGCTTGATTAATATTGATGATGTGTATTACAAGAGTGGATCTACCACGAGATCAAGGAGGCTAAACCCTAGAAGCTAGCCTATGGTATGATTGTTGTAATGGATGTTGTGTCCTACGGACTAAAGCCCTCTGGTTTATATAGACACCGGAGAGGGCTAGGGTTACACAGAGTCGGTTACAATGGTAGGAGATCTACATATCCGTATTGCCAAGCTTGCCTTCCACGCCAAGGAAAGTCCCATCCGGACACGGGACAAAGTCTTCAATCTTGTATCTTCATAGTCTTGGAGTCCAGCGGACGATGATAGTCCGGCTGTCCGGACACCCCCTAGTCTAGGACTCCCTCAGAGGGAGTATTAAAATGGTTGTGATGTGGTATGATAGGGTGGTATCCTTGTCGGTGTCAAAACCACCGGATCTCGGGTAGGGGGTCCCGAACTGTGCGTCTAGGCGGATGGTAACAGGAGACTTGGACACGATGTTTTTACCCAGGTTCGGGCCCTCTCGACGGAGGTAAAACCCTACTCCTGCTTGATTGACATTGATGATATGGGTAGTACAAGAGTGGATCTACCACGAGATCAAGGAGGCTAAACCCTAGAAGCTAGCCTATGGTATGATTGTTGTAATGGTTGTTTTTCCTACGGACTAAAACCCTCCGGTTTATATAGACATTGGAGAGGGCTAGGGTTACACAGAGTCAGTTACAATGGTAGGATATCTACATATCCGTATCGCCAAGCTTGCCTTCCACGCCAAGGAAAGTCCCATCCGGACACAGGACGAAGTCTTCAATCTTGTATCTTCATAGTCTTGGAGTCCGGCCGATGATGATAGTCCGCCTATCCGGACACCCCCTAGTCCAGGACTCCCTCAGTAGCCCCCGAACCAGGCTTCAATGACGATAAGTCCAGCGCGTATATAGTCTTCGGCGTTGCAAGGCGGGTTCTCCTCCAAATTGCACGTGCTTGCCGAATAGTGTCCGGCTCCCTCACAAATGTTGCGCTCCTTGGCTTCCACGCCCAACAATGGCCCTCTTCCACGCGTCGCACGAATGCGAAAAGCCAGGATATCTTTTATGTTTTACCCCTAGCTGCGCAAATAATCTGTCTATAAGAGAGATAAGAATCCAGATCCAGATCACACCATCCTCCTTCCGCAAGTACTCATCAGAGCGCTTCCGACCAAAAACCCATTCCATCATGGACCGTCGACGCGGCTCCTCCTCTCGCGCTCCCAGCCCTCCACCAGGAGATTGGAGGAGATGTTCAGTTCCGCACAACGAGCTGGTGAAGCTCCAAGCGGAGGGATATCTCCCTCCGGCCTTTATGGTCCCTGTCCGAGCCGGGCTGGCCACCTACAAAGGTGGGAAGCAAGCGGAGGCCGCCCCTATCCCCTCTAAAGGAGAGCGGGTGTGCTTTGTCCCCTATCTGATAAGGGGGCTCGGATTTCCTGTACATTCGTTCCTCCGCGGGCTCCTGGAGTTCTACCTACTCCAGCTCCATCACCTCACGCCTGCCTCTATTCTGCATATCGCGGGTTTTGTAGCTCTTTGCGAGCTATTCCTGGGCATCGAGCCCCATTTTGCGCTGTGGAAGAGGCTATTCTGCCTCGTGCCCCGTTCTCACGAGGGGTCAATATATCAAGTGGGCGGTGCCGAAATATGGCGCATCGCCGGGACCGGATACCCATCCGGAACCCCGAAGAAGGCGTCCGAAGACTAGCCTTCGGAATGGTTCTATGTAGAGGACGCTCCACTGCTGGACCCAGTTCGGATCGGCCTCCCGGAGTTTAGTGGGGCTCCTCTGAAGAAACGCCTAAGCTGGCGCCCGTGGAGCCCTCAACTGGAGGAAGACAAGGGCGTCCATTATCTGATGGGCCGGATAAGATTGCTGGCCCATTCCGGATTGACCATGATTGGAGTCATGGCCACGTGCATAATGCGGGGGGTGCAGCCGCTGCAATACAGGGGCCACCCCATGTGGGATTTTAACAGGGAAAATGATGCCACCCGTCATGGCCGCAAAGGGCCGGAGTCGGCCGAAGATCTAGTGAAGATTCTGTCCGGCCTGTATAAGGGGGAGAAGGAAGACTTCCTCCAGATGAGCCCATTGAATGGGTTCTCAATGAATAACCCTCGGAGCTGGGTAAGCGGACGTTCATTTATCCGACCCGTGCTTTCAAAGTTAAGTACCTTACTTTATTCATTTGACGCAGGAACTGCGCCGGACTGTGGAGAGCATACATAGTCCGGCCCCACAACCCGAGGATCCGGGAAGATCCCTTGATCCAGCCTCCGAAGAGGATCTGGACATAAAGGTGGAGCTAATTGACGGGGTGTTCCACCAACTCAGCATGGACAATGCTTTAGTCGCCATCACGGCTGACTACCCCGGCCTAACCCCGGCTTCCCAGGTGAATATGACCGAAGTCCTGACACCATCATTTCGTCCTTGCGCATTTCTGACCACCGTATATAATTGTGTCTCGCAGGAGGTGCCTTCAAGGCAGGAAGCCGAGCCCACGGCGGCTGACCAACAAGGGTCAGTCCGGCCCCGCAGGCAGAAGAGGAGTGCGGTGCGGGTCGAAACGTCACCACAACGGTATAGCCCGCGTCTTGTTATTTAGGAAAAGGATTTCCAGGAGGTGTATTAACACTCATGACCTTTCCAAGAGAAAGAGCACTCGCCGGACGGTGTCCGGAGAGGTTGCCAACCAAGCCTCCGCCCGCCAGGCTCCAACACCTGGTCCGGAGGGGGAGGCGAGCGCAAGGCGCGAACCGGATTCTCCTCCAGTGGAGGATGCCGACCGGCTGTCCGCCACCAGGTCTGAGGTGGAGAGCGCCATGAATCATAGGCATCGCCGGACAGTTCTGCGTGACGCGTGTTTCTCCCCAGAGGCGTTGAATGCCTTTAACGCGGGAGACGTGCACCTCCGTGCTGCTCGAGATGGTTTAACCAGAGCCACGGAGCAATATGTAAAAGACATCCGGGTAAGAGATTTTAATGGTTATATATGCCAGTAGCCCCCGAGACTTAAAGTAGTTAAAGTAACTGATTTAAGGATCATACAATTTGCAGTATCTTACAGAGAAGAATGCCCAATTGTCCCAGGAGTTGCAAGAGTGCAAGGCCCAACTTGAGGCCGCACTCGCTACCGCAGGAGGAGACACAGAGGCCCCTCCTGGTAACACATTATTTCAAAAAGATAAGCGATGTGCGGCGTGTGTGTAAGTCTGACTTTGATATTGCAGATGTTGCCGGACTGGATCCAGACAAGCAACACCTACTGCGCCAGCTGAAGGCCGGCGAGAGGGTGCTTATGAAGGTACATCAGGAGAGGAACAAACTCCAGGATGCCCACACCCAGCTTGGGGAAGAGCTGAAAGGTGTTCGGGCCGAGCTGTCTGGCTCCGTGAAGGAGAATCAGCGGCTTCGTCGCGGCATCTATGGTAAGTTCTTGAGTGAATTCTTTTGAAAAGAAGAGTTCGGCGAGGAAGCCTATTGACATAAATATGCCTTGTAGGTGCGCTCACAGGTCGCCCTGCGGAGGAAATGCCCGTTTCGACGGGTGACCAACTTCCCGAGCTGGTGCAACTGCTTGAACGTGTTCGGCAGGCGATGAGTGGCGTCGTCCAGGCCCTATGGTCATCCGTCTCCCTACCCGAGGGCCTTGGAGAGCTTGCGGAGAAGCTTCAGGGAGCACGGCAGCGCTTCCGCATATGGAAGATATCGGCCTGCCGTCAAGGTGCCAGGGAGGCCTGGGCCATGGTGAAGACGCGATACAAGAAGGCGGATCCAAACCACATGGCCGAGGTCGGACCTGTGGGGCCCGATGGGAAGGAGATCCCTGTGAGCTTAGTGTACGGCCAAGTAGAGTTGGCCGCTAAGTATTCCCAACGGGACTGTAAATTAGACAGCCTGTTAGACGGGATTGAGGAGGAGTACAGTCAGTCAATTTGACGATGTATTTAAAATGACATGTAAAATGCCTTCTAGCCGGATTGTAGATCGTTTGTCTTTGCCGACCTTTTCGCTTCGACCTCGGGACCCTAGAGTCCGGAGTGTGTCTGAATACCTTCTCGGTTATGACAATACCGGGGCATGCATGGAGACCAGGCGTAGGGGCCATTAGTGCTTTATCAGACAAGTGCCCAACTAGTTATGCTATATTACATGGTTAGTAAGAAACATCTTCCAGGGAGAATAGTTCCGTTAAGGGTTCCTTTCCCTGGGAGGCATGCCCTAAAGTGCATGTCCGGACTGTGAAAAAAGCAGGAAAACATCTGGGGGCAGATAGATAAATATGTAAAAAATCGTCTTTCAAGTCACTGACCGAATATTCTATTAAGAACGCTAGCTTTCGGCTTCACCCAGTCTGAGGTACACATCCGGCTAACCCGGCAGTAACAATCGCAGAGGTGCTCCCTTTACCTCCTAGCCGAACAATCGGGAACGTAGGGGTAAGCACAGGAGCCAGGCAACCCAGCTTGGCCAAAACTTAAGTCATATCGATGCATATAATGGTGAATAAAAGGTACATGTGGAAGTTTGACACATGTGCTGGGCATGAAGCCCGGATAAGTAAGCTTCTGGTAAAGAAGCCCCCAGGTATAATGAGTGCGGATAGCACATCAAGTGTGTGCGAACAATGCGCAAATAGGCCTCTAAGGGCTTTTATGAAAAAGGTGAGAGAAAAGAGAGAAATGAAAAGACAGCTGAAGTGTAAAAATATGGACGGAGGAAGGAAATGAACTCTTAGTCCGGCGCTAGGCGTAAAATCTTTGGAGGCGGGCCGCGTTCCATGGGTTCTGCTCGAGTCGGTTGTCCGATGCATTTCATAGACGGTATGCTCCACCGGTCAGGACTTGGTCGATGATGAAGGGACCCTCCCATTTGGGGTTGAGTTTGTCCTTTTTCTTGTCCGGCAGGCGTAGAACTAGTTCGCCAACGTTGTAAGTTTTGGCCCGTACTTCTCTGCTTTGATATCTTCGAGCCTGCTCCTGATAGAATGCGGAACGAGCCTTTGCCACATCGCGTTCTTCCTCCAATGCGTCCAATCTATCTTGCCGATCCAGCTCGGCTTCTCTTTCTTCGTACATGCGCACTCGGGGTGAGTCATGAATTATGTCGCAGGGCAAAACTGCCTCTGCGCCGTATACCATAAAGAATGGTGTGAATCCGGTAGTACGGTTTGGCGTGGTCCACAGTCCCCAGAGTACGGAGTCGAGCTCCTCTACCCAGTGCGTATTGGATTCTGTAAGGGACCGCACTAGTCTGGGTTTGATGCCGCTCATTATTAGACCATTTTCTCGCTCAACTTGACCGTTGGTTTGAGGGTGATAAACTGAAGCGTAATCGAGCTTGATGCCCATATTTTTGCACCAGAGTTTGACCTCGTCGGCCGTGAAGTTCGTGCCGTTATCGGTGATGATGCTATGGGGGACGCCATAACGGTGTACTACCCCGGATATGAAGTCTATCACTGGTCCGGACTCTGCCGTTTTAACTTGCTTGGCCTCTATCCATTTGGTGAATTTGTCCACCATGACCAATAGGTACCTTTGCTTGTGGGTTCCCCCTTTAAGGGGTCCAACCTTGTCAAGCCCCCAGACCGCGAACGGCCAGGTAATGGGTATAGTTTTGAGGGCGGTGGGTTTCATATGGCTCTGATTAGCAAAGAGCTGACAACCGATGCATCTTTGGACTAAGTCCTGAGCATCTGCCCGGGCCGTCGGCCAATAAAATCCTGTGCGGAATGCCTTGCCTACAAGGGCCCGGGCTGCGGTGTGGTGTCCGCCTAGTCCGGCATGAATTTCAGCCAGAAGGTTTCGCCCTTCCTCTTCGGAGATACACCTTTGAAGGACTCCAGTTGTGCTTTTCTTATAAAGTTCTCCCTCATGGACCTTGTAGGCTTTAGACCGCCGAACTATGCAGCGAGCCTCGTTTTGGTCTTCGGGAAGCTCCTGCCTAATCAAGTAGGCTAGGAATGGTTCTGTCCACGGGGCAATTACTGCCATTATTTCAGGGGCTGAAGGCGTTATTTCATCGGCTGAACCACCGATTATGTCAGACTGTTCTGTGTTGGGTGGTGCGGTTGCTTCCGGGTTGTTATTTCCGGACTCCTCTTCCCATAGTACGGATGGCTTAAAGAGCCGTTCCAGGAAGATGTTTGGAGGGACAGCGTCGCGTTTCGCGCCGATGCGTGCCAATACGTCGGCTGCTTGGTTATTATCCCGGGCTACGTGGTGGAATTCGAGTCCTTCGAACCGAGCTGACATTTTTAGGACATCGTTACGATAGGCTGCCATTTTCGGATCCTTGGCGTCAAAGTCCCCATTTACTTGGGATATTGCAAGGTTTGAATCCCCACGCACCTCTAGGCGTTGAATGCCCATGGAGATTGCCATCCGGAGGCCATGTAGGAGGGACTCGTATTCGGCTGCATTGTTGGAGTCTGTGTACATTATCTGAAGTACGTATTGGACTGTATCCCCAGTTGGGGACGTCAATACGACGCCAGCCCCCAAGCCGGCCATCATTTTGGAGCCGTCGAAATGCATAATCCAATTGGAGTATGCGCCGTACTCTTTAGGGAGTTCGGCTTCAGTCCATTCAGTGACAAAGTCAGCCAAGACATGCGACTTTATGGCTCGCCGAGGTTTGTAAGTTATATCGAATGGTAAGAGCTCAATCGCCCATTTTGCAATCCTGCCCGTTGCGTCGCGGTTGTTTATAATGTCGTTGAGGGGCACTTCGGAGGCCACTGTTATCGAACACTCTTGAAAGTAGTGTCGGAGCTTCCGGGATGCCATGAACACCGCGTACGCTATCTTTTGATAGTGCGGGTAACGGGACTTGCAGGGGGTTAAGACAGTGGATACATAGTACACTGGTTTTTGAAGAGGGAATTTATGCCCTTCTGTTTCTCGTTCGACGACAAGCACGGCGCTTACAACTTGATGTGTTGCCGCGATATATAACAACATTGGTTCGCCCAGGTTAGGCGCGGCCAGGACCGGATTTGTTGCCAATATGGCTTTTATTTCTTCGAGTCCGGCAGTGGCAGCATCCGTCCACTCGAAGTGTTCAGTGCACCTGAGGAGGCGATAGAGGGGCAATGCCTTTTCTCCCAAACGGGAGATGAAGCGGCTTAGAGCCGCCACGCATCCAGTCAATTTTTGTATTTGTTTGAGGTCTTTTGGAATATCCAGCTGTGACAGAGCTCGGATCTTGGCTGGGTTTGCTTCAATTCCTCTACTGGATAGGATGAAGCCCAAGAGCTTTCTGGCTGGTACGCCGAAAACGCATTTTTCCGGATTCAGCTTGATGTCATATGCTCGGAGGTTGTTGAATGTGAGCCTCAAATCTTCTACTAGAGTTTCGACGTGTTTGGTTTTGACGACTACGTCGTCTACGTATGCCTCTACTGTTTTGCCGATCTGGGTAGCCAGACATGTCTGAATCATGCGCTGATATGTTGCGCCGGCGTTTTTGAGTCTGAAGGGCATCATGTTGAAGCAAAATGGTCCATATGGAGTAATGAATGCCGTTGCGGCTTGGTCCGCCTCCGCCATCTTAATTTGATGGTAGCCGGAGTATGCGTCAAGGAAGCACAATGAATCGTGCCCTGCGGTAGCATCGATTATTTGGTCGATGCGGGGAAGGGGGAAGGGATCCTTTGGGCAGGCCTTGTTGAGGTCTTTAAAATCGACACATAGGCGCCAGGATTTATCCTTCTTTGGTACCATTACCAGGTTTGCTAGCCAGTCCGGATGTTTGATGTCTCTGATGAATCCGGCTTCCAGTAGTTTGGCTAGCTCCTCTCCCATTGCCTGTCTTTTGGGTTCGGAAAATCGCCAAAGAGCCTGTTTGACTGGCTTGAATCCTTTTAGGATGTTGAGGCTGTGTTCTGCCAATCTGCGTGGGATTCTTGGCATATCTGAAGGGTTCCAGGCAAAGATGTCCCAATTTTCCCGAAGGAATTCTCGTAGTGCAGCGTCTACATCAGGGTCTAACTGTGCCCCGATGGAGGCCGTCTTTGTTGGTTCCGTTGGATGGACCTGGAACTTGACTATTTCGTCAGCTGGTTTAAAGGAGGTGGACTTGGATCTCTTATCGAGTATCACATCGTCCCTATTCACCGTAGAGCACAGCGCAGTGAGTTCCTCTGCAGCTAGGGCTTCGGATAGTGCCTCCAGGGCTAATGCGGCTGTTTTGTTTTCGGCGCGGAGTGCTGTGTCCGGATCACTAACGAGAGTGATTATTCCGCCGGGCCTGGGCATCTTAAGCTTCATGTACCCGTAATGGGGTATGGCTTGAAAAATTGTGAATGCCTCCCGTCCTAATATAGCGTGATATCCATTGATGAACGGGGCCACTTGGAACGTGACCTCTTCGGACCTGTAATTGTCCGGCGAGCCGAACACCACATCAAGTGTGATTTTTCCAGTGCAGCGCGCTTCCCGGCTAGGGATTATTCCTCTAAAGGTTGTGCTGCTTCGCTCAATGCGGCTCCAGTCTATTTCCATTTTTTGAAGAGTTTCCTCGTAGATGAGGTTTAATCCACTGCCGCCATCCATGAGTACCTTGGTAAGGCGAAAGCCGTCCACTATCGGACTGAGGACCAATGCGGCTGGTCCTCGGGCTGTCGGAATTTAGGTTCGTCGCTGGCGTTGAAGGTGATGGCCGTGTCGCTCCATGGATTTGTTGTTGCTACTTGGTAGACTTCGGCGAGGCTGCGGATTGTTCGTTTCCGCATATTATTTGATGCGAAAGTCTCGAAGACTGTTGACACCGTACTGGTATTGTTGGAGTGGCTCTCCGGGGCTAGAAGCTCTTCGCCACTTTTGGCCACCTGCCGTAGTATCCAACATGCTCGAAGGCTGTGTGTTGGAGTGGCGCCTTCTGTACTGTGAATTTTACAGGGTCCGCTGAGCCATCCCTCCAGTACGGATCCGTGCCCTTTATGGGGTTTTTGCTTTTTGGTTTTTGTACCTGGTGCCTGAGTGTGATGCACCCTTTTGTTTCGGACTAGGGTTGTATTCGGGGCCGGATTGTCCTAAAACTTAGTTTCGGTTTTCCGAAAACTCTCCATCGCACAGTACTTTCGTACTATGGACGCCAGATCGGCGAAGCGTGTAATTTTGCGACGACTGAACGCGTCAAGATTCCCTCGTCCGTGCAATTACTGCAGAAAATTGAAATTGCGTTTTCCTCACGGCAGTCCTTTATCCTGTCCATAACCAGGAGGAATCTGGCCCAGTAATGATGTACTGTTTCAGCAAGCTCTTGCCGGATTTGAGATAGATCGCATATGTCTGGGTGGGTGGGTGGAATTAAGTCCGGAACCCTACCCATCTCGAGGCTCAAGGGCCGAAAAGTTTCCAAATTTGGAAGCTTGGATTGCTGGGCGTTATCCAACGAGTCTGGTCCGATGCCTGAGTTTAGGTTCAGTTCTCGATCGAAGTCCGTCCCTCCACGGGAATCCGGCATGGAGGGTTCGGGAGTCCGGACATGACTAGTTTTCAATACAGGAGAAGAGTCGCCGCGTTGCTCCTCTACCACCGCAACGTGGTGGGTAACCTGGGGAGAGTTAATCTCTCATAGATCAGTTTTAAGCCCAATCTGATTATAGTCTGTAGCGACTCCCAGGGCGGCGATGCGGTCCAAGAGCTCGTTTACGGACGAGAGCTCTATTGGATCCAGCTGCTCGGCGAATTCTGAGTTGACGTGAAGATTGCTTTCGATGACTCGAGAGGTCATTGTTGAAGCGGTGGCCGAACAGGCGGTCATGAGAAAACCACCCTGCCAGATAGTTTGGCCGGCGGCCAAGGCTCCTTTGGCGAAGATACCATCTTTGAAGACGGGAAGAGGCATCCTTCCTATCGGTGACGGCACAGAGGAACTCTCAATGAAAGCACCAATGTCGGTGTCAAGACCGGCGGATCTCGGGTAGGGGGTCCCGAACTGTGCGTCTAGGCGGATGGTAACAGGAGACAAGGGACACGATGTTTTTACCCAGGTTCGGGCCCTCTCGATGGAGGTAAAACCCTACTCCTTCTTGATTGATATTGATGATATGGGTAGTACAAGAGTGGATCTACCACGAGATCAAGGAGGCTAAACCCTAGAAGCTAGCCTATGGTATGATTGTTGTAATGGTTGTTTTTCCTACGGACTAAAACCCTCCGGTTTATATAGACACCGGAGAGGGCTAGGGTTACATAGAGTCGGTTACAATGGTAGGAGATCTACATATCCGTATCGCCAAGCTTGCCTTCCACGCCAAGGAAAGTCCCATCCGGACACGGGACGAAGTCTTCAATCTTGTATCTTCATAGTCTTGGAGTCCGGCCGATGATGATAGTCCGCCTATCCGGACACCCCCTAGTCCAGGACTCCCTCAATCCTCCTTTGAATGATTTGAGTGGCTTGACTTGGCACATGTTCATGCATGTAGTTGAAACAAAACCAACATAGCCTTGATGTCTACTACACAACCTTCTTCTTGTAGACGTTGTTGGGCCTGCAAGTGCACAGGTTTGTAGGACAGTAGCAAATTTTCCTCAAGTGGATGACCTAAGGTTTATCAATCCGTGGGAGGCGTAGGATGAAGATGGTCTCTCTCAAACAACCCTGCAACCAAATAACAAAAAGTCTCTTGTGTCCCCAACACACCCAATACAATGGTAAAGTGTATAGGTGCATTAGTTCGGCGAAGAGATGGTGATACAAGTGCAATATGGATGGTAGATAAAGGTATTTGTAATCTGAAAATATAAAAACAGCAAGGTAACTAATGATAAAAGTGAGCGTAAACGGTGTTGCAATGATAGGAAACAAGGCCTATGGTTCATACTTTCACTAGTGCAAGTTCTCTCAACAATAATAACATAGATAGATCATATAACAATCCCTCAACATGCAACAAAGAGTCACTCCAAAGCCACTAACAGCGGAGAACAAACGAAGAGATTATGGTAGGGTATGAAACCACCTCAAAGCTATTCTTTCGGATCAATCTATCAAAGAGTTCGTACTAGAATAACACCTTAAGACACAAATCAACCAAAACCCTAATGTCACCTAGATACTCCATTGTCACCTCAAGTATCCGTGGGCATGATTATACAATATGTGTCACACAATCTCAAATTCATCCAACCAACACAAAGTACTTCAAAGAGTGCCCCAAAGTTTCTACCGGAGAGTCAAGAAAACGTGTGCCAACCCCTATGCATAGGTTCATGGGCGGAACCCACAAGTTGGTCACCAAAACATACATCAAGTGGCACGTGATATCCCATTGTCACCACAGATAAACATGGCAAGACATACATCAAGTGTTCTCAAACAAAGACTCAATCCGATAAGATAACTTCAAGAGGGAAACTCAATTCATCACAAGAGAGTAGAGGGGGAGAAACATCATAAGATCCAACTATAATAGCAAAGCTCGCGATACATCAAGATCGTGCCATAGAGAGAACACGAGAGAGAGAGAGAGATCAAACACATAGCTTCTGGTACATACCCTCAGCCCCGAGGGTGAACTACTCCCTCCTCGTCATGGATAGCACCGAGATGATGAATATGGCCACCGGTGATGGGTTCCCTCACCGGCAGGGTGCCGGAACGGGCTCCGAGAGGTTTTTGGTGGCTACAGAGGCTTGCGGCGGTGGAACTCCCGATCTATCTTCTCCATGTATGTTTTAGGGTACGTGGGACTATATAGGCGAAAGAAGTCGGTCGGGAGGTGCTCGAGGAGCCCACGAGACAGGGGTGCGCGCCCAGTAGGGGGCGCCCCCCAATCTCCTGGCCTCCTCGAGGATCTTCTGACGTGAACTCCAAGTCTCCAGGATCATATTCTTCCAAAAAAATCACGCTGCCGAAGGTTTCATTCCGTTTGGACTCCATTTGATATTCCTTTTCTTCGAAATACTGAAACAGGCAATAAAATAACAATATAGGCTGGGCCTCCGGTTAACAGGTTAGTCCCAAAAATGATATAAATGTGTATAATAAAGCCCATAATCATTCAAAACAGATAATAAAATAGGATGAATGCTTCATAAATTATAGATACGTTGGAGACGTATCAAGCATCCCCAAGCTTAATTCCTACTCATCCTCGAGTAGGTAAATGATAAAATAAAGAATTTATGAAGTATGAATGATAGAAGGTGCACAAGTTTGATCAATGATAATTTCAATCACCTTTTCTAGCATGATAATATGTCATAACATTAGTTCATCTCATAAAACTTCTCACGAGCAAGTAACAAGCAATTCACATGTTAAAGCATAGACCATAAACTTTCTTGGAAACTAGCAAACTTTATTCTGAGTCATCAAACAATTGCAATTCATCTTATTTTCAGGAATAGCAAACTCCACATACTCAACTATCATATAGTCTTCTACAATTGCTAACACTCACGCAATACTAATGGTTATGGAGTTTCAATCGGACACTAAGAAAGATAGGGGCTTATAGTGTTGCCTCCCAACATATTCACCTTTGGGTGATGTCAACAATAATAGTTCATGCTAAATTACATCCAATTGGATATATATATCAGGATATTCCCAACACGAGGTGCTTGCCAAAGGATAAAATGAAAAAGGGAAAGGTGAAGATCACCTTGACTCTTGCGTAAAAGTAAAAGACATAAAGTAAAAGATAGGCCCTTCGCAGGTGGAAGCAGAGGTTGTCATGCGCTTTTAGGGTTGGATGCACAAAATCTTAATGCAAATGAATGTCACTTTATATTGCCACTTGTATATGGACCTTTGTTATGCAGTCCGTCGCTTTTATTGCTTCCATAACAAGATCGTATAAAGCTATTTTCTTCACACCAAAAGATCATACATATTTAGAGAGCAATTTTTATTGCTTGCACCAATGACAACTTACTTGAAGGATCTTACTCAATCCATAGGTAGGTATGGTGGACTCTCATGGCAAAACTGGGTTTAAGGATATTTGGAAGCACAAGTAGTATCTCTACTTGGTGCAAGGAATTTTGGCTAGCATGAGGGGGAAAGGCAAGCTCAACATGTTTGAATGATCCATGACAATATACTTTAACTGAGATGTCGGAAAACATAAACCATTACGTTATCTTCCTTGTACAACATCAACTCTTTAGCATGTCATACTTAATGAGTGCTCCCAATTATAAAAGATGTCTAGGATAGTATATTTATATGTGGAATCTCTCTTCCTTCAATATTCTTTCATGAATTGTTCAAATGACCAATACAATGCTTGCTAACCTTCAATAAATTTACAACCTCTACTTCTTAGATGTGAAGTCATTACTCCCCATGGGATAAGCAAATGAGACATATATAATTTCAGATTTATGACAATCAACTCATTCAACAATTTACTCATAGGATATAAGTGAAGCACACGAGTAAATGACAAACTACTCCAACAAGATATAAGTGAAGATCAATGAGTAGCTAAATAATTATGTAACTATATGAAGACTCTCTCTCATTAAAGTCAGATCTTGGTATTATATTCAAACAGCAAGCAAAACAAAATAAAAAGACATTGCAAGGATAGCACAACTCAAGTGAAGAAGCAAAAACTTAGGCTCAACCGATACTAATCGATAGTTGTTGAAGAAGAAAGGTGGGATGCCTACCGGGGCATCCCCAAGCTTAGATGCTTGAGAATTCTTGAAATATTATCTTGGGGTGCCTTGGGCATCCCCAAGCTTGAACTTTTGTGTCTCCTTAATTCCTCTCATATCATGGTTTCTCTTTTTATCAAAAGCTTCATCCACACCAAACTCAACAAGAACTCGTGAGATAGGTTAGTATAAACCAATGCAAAACCTTATCATTTTCTACTGTAACAAATCACTAAAATTATTATTCAACATTTCATACTAAATGTCTCTGCATATTTAATACTCCTATCCTCAAATAGAATCATTAAACAAGCAAACATACGCAAACAATGCAAACATAACAGCAATCTGCCAAAACAGTACAGTCTGTAAAGAAAGCAAGAGTATCAATACTTCCCTAACTCCAAAAATTATGAGCAAAATACTACGCTGTAGAAGATTTATCAGAGCTCAATATGAAAAAAGCTTCAACATTATATCATGCTCTGACTTTTCTAGGGAATTTTTTGCAACAGCGGTAAACTTTCTGTTTTCAAACAGCAACATGTATACTAGCAAAATAAGCATGGCAAAGGCTATCCTTGACTTTTTTATTGAAACTAAAGATGCAAAACATTATTCTAAATAACAGCAAGCAAATACTAACAAAATAAAATGACGCTCCCAGCAAAACACATATCATGCGGTGAATAAAAATATAGCTCCAAGTAAGGTTACCGATGAACGAAGACGAAAGAGGGGTTGCCATCCGGGGCATCCCCAAGCTTAGGCTCTTGGTTGTCCTTGAATATTACCTTGGGGTGCCTTGGGCATCCCCAAGCTTAGGCTCTTGCCACTCCTTATTCCATAGTCCATCGAATCCTTACCCAAAACTTGAAAACTCCACAACACAAAACTCAACAGAAAAATCGTAAGCTCCATTAGTATAAGAAAATAAAACCACCACTTAGGTACTGTAATGTACTCATTCTAAATTCATATTGGTGTAATATCTACTGTACTCCAACTTATCTATGGTTCATACCCTCTGATACTACTCATAGATTCATCAAAATAAGCAAACAACACATAGAAAACAGAATCTGTCAAAAACAGGACAGTCTGTAGTAATCTGTACCAAACGTATACTTCTAGAACTCCAAAAATCCTAACAAATTAGGAAGTCCTAAGAAATTTGTGTACAAATCTAGAGCAAAAATAATCAGATCAGAAGAACGTTTCTGTGAATTAATAAAACTAATTTACTGGGTGCAAAAGTTTCTGATTCTCAGCAGGATCAACACAACTATCACCGTAAGCTATCCTAAAGGTCTTACTTGGCACTTTATTGAAACAAAAGCTATAAAACATGATTACCACAGTAGCATAATCATGTGATCACACAAAAACAGTAATGATAAGTATTGGGTTGTCTCCCCACAAGCGCTTTTCTTTAATGCCTTTCTAGCTAGGCATGATGATGCCAATGATGCTCACATAAAAGATAAGAATTGAAACATAACGGGAGCATCATGAAGCATATGACTAGCACATTTAAGTCTAACCCACTTCCTATGCATAGGGATTTTGTGAGAAAACAATTTATGGGAACAATAATCAACAAGCATAGCTTCAAGATTTTCAACACATAGAGAGGAAACTTGACATTATTGCAATTCCTACAAGCATATATTCCTCCCTCATAGTAATTTTCAGTAGCATCATGAATGAATTCAACAATATAACCAGCACCTAAAGCATTCTTTTCATGATCTACAAACATAGAATTTTTACTACTCTCCACATAAGCAAAATTCTTCTCATCAACAGTAGTGGGAGCAAACTCAACAAAATAATTATCATGTGAGGCATAATCCAATTGAAAACTAAAATCATGATGACAAGTTTCATGGTTATCATTATTCCTAATAGCATACAAGTCATCACAATAATCATCATAGTTAGCAACTTTGTTCTCATAATCAATTGGAACCTCTTCTGAAATAGTGGAATCATCACTAAATAAAGTTGACACTCTTCCAAATCCACTTTCATGTTCATCATAATAAGATTCAACATCCTCCAAAATAGTGGGATCACTACTTTCTAAAGTTGACACTCTTCCAAACCCACTTTCATCAATATAATTATCATAAATAGGAGGCATGCTATCATCAAAATAAATTTGCTCATCAAAGCTTGGGGGACAAAATATATCATATTCATCAAACATAGCTTCCCCAAGCTTGTGGCTTTGCATATCATTAGCATCACGGATATTCAAGGAATTCATACTAACAACATTGCAATCATGCTCATCATTCACATATTTCATGCCAAGCATTCTATGTAATTCTTATTCTAGCACTTGAGCACAATTTTCCTTTTCATCATTCTCACGAAAGATATTAAAAAGACAAAGCGTATGAGACAAACTTAACTCCATTTTTTTGTAGTTTTCTTTTATAAACTAAACTAGCAATAAAACAAGAAACAAAAAGATTCAATTGCAAGATCTAAAGATATACCTTCAAGCACTCACCTCCCCGGCAACGGCGCCAGAAAAGAGCTTGATGTCTACTACACAACCTTCTTCTTGTAGACGCTGTTGGGCCTGCAAGTGCACATGTTTGTAGGACAGTAGCAAATTTCCCTCAAGTGGATGACCTAAGGTTTATCAATCCGTGGGAGGCGTAGGATGAAGATGGTCTCTCTCAAACAACCCTGCAACCAAATAACAAAAAGTCTCTTGTGTCCCCAACACACCCAATACAATGGTAAATTGTATAGGTGCACTAGTTCGGCGAAGAGATGGTGATACAAGTGCAATATGGATGGTAGATAAAGGTATTTGTAATCTGAAAATATAAAAACAGCAAGGTAACTAATGATAAAAGTGAGCGTAAACGGTATTGCAATGATAGGAAACAAGGCCTAGGGTTCATACTTTCACTAGTGCAAGTTCTCTCAACAATAATAACATAGATAGATCATATAACAATCCCTCAACATGCAACAAAGAGTCACGCCAAAGCCACTAATAGCGGAGAACAAACGAAGAGATTATGGTAGGGTATGAAACCACCTCAAAGCTATTCTTTCGGATCAATCTATCAAAGAGTTCGTACTAGAATAACACCTTAAGACACAAATCAACCAAAACCCTAATGTCACCTAGATACTCCATTGTCACCTCAAGTATCCGTGGGCATGATTATACGATATGCGTCACACAATCTCAAATTCATCCAACCAACACAAAATACTTCAAAGAGTGCCCCAAAGTTTCTACTGGAGTGTCAAGAAAACGTGTAACAACCCCTATGCATAGGTTCATGGGCGGAACCCGCAAGTTGGTCACCAAAACATACATCAAGTCGCACGTGATATCCCATTGTCACCACAAGTAAACACGACAAGACATACATCAAGTGTTCTCAAACAAAGACTCCATCCGATAAGATAACTTCAAGAGGGAAACTCAATTCATCACAAGAGAGTAGAGGGGGAGAAACATCATAAGATCCAACTATAATAACAAAGCTCGCGATTCATCAAGATCGTTCCATAGAGAGAACACGAGAGAGAGAGAGAGAGAGACATCAAACACATAGCTACTGGTACATACCCTCAGCCCCGAGGGTGAACTACTCCCTCCTCGTCATGGATAGCGCCGGGATGATGAAGATGGCCACCGGTGATGGGTTCCCCCTCCAGCAGGGTGCCGGAACAGGCTCCCAAGAGGTTTTTGGTAGCTACAGAGGCTTGCAGCGGCGGAACTCCCGATCTATCTTCTCCGTGGATGTTTTAGGGTACGTGGGACTATATAGGCGAAAGAAGTCGGTCAGGAGGTGCTCGAGGGGCCCACGAGACAGGGGGCGCGCCCAGTAGGGGGGGGGGGGGTGGCGCCCCCTATCTCCTGGCCTCCTCGAGGATCTTCTGACGTGAACTCAAGTCTCCAGGATCATATTCTTCCAAAAAATCACGATGCCGGAGGTTTCATTCCGTTTGAACTCCGTTGATATTCCTTTTCTTTGAAATACTGAAACAGGCAATAAAACAACAATATGGGCTAGGCCTCCGGTTAATAGGTTAGTCCCAAAAATGATATAAATGTGTATAATAAAGCCCATAATCATTCAAAACAGATAATAAAATAACATGAATGCTTCATAAATTATAGATACTTTGGAGACGTATCAAGCCTCCACGATATTTATGTTCATGGTGATTTATATCCTACTCATGCTTGCACTCATTGTTGATTAATCTTAATGCATGATTCTGACTGTTGTCGCTCTCTAGTTGGTCGCTTCCCAGTCTCTTTCTAGCCTTCACTTGTACTAAGCGGGAATACTGCTTGTGCATCCACTTCTATAAACCTTCAAACAAAATTCCAAGTAAATTTACCTGCCGTTCCTATATGCGGTATCTACCTGCCGTTCCAAGTAAATTTGTATGTGCCAAACTCTAAACCTTCAAACGAAATTCTGTTTTCTATGCTCGAAAAGCTCATGTATCAACTAGGGTTGTCTATATCTTCCATGCTAGGTGGGTTATTCTCATGATGAGTGGACTCCGCTCATCATTCGCGAGAAAATGGTCGGTAACCAGGATGCCCAGTCCCATGCTTAAATCAAATCAAAATAATTGCAAACAAAACTCCCCCAGGATTGTTGTTAGTTGGACGACACCTGCTGTTTCGGACAAGCCATGGATTGATGTTTGCTGGTGGTGGGGGAGTATAAACTTTACCATTCTATTTGGGAACCACCTATAATGTGTGTAGCATGGAAGATATCGAGATCTCTTGGTTGTTATGTTGACAATGAAAGTATGCCACTCAAAATATTATTTATCTCTGTTTCAAAACTCGAGCTCTGGCACCTTTGCAAATCCCTTCTTCCCTCTGCGAAGGGCCTATCTTTTTACTTTTATGTTGAGTCATCATCCTCTTATTAAAAAGCACCAGTTGGAGAGCACCGCTGTCATTTACATGCATTGCTATTAATTTACATTGAGAATGACTACGACTGGATCTCTTTTACCATGAATTAGAATGTCTAGTCAGTCCTTAATCTTCAGGGGTGCTCTGCATTTATGTATTGCGGTCTCAGAAAGGGCTAGTGAGATACCATCTTGTTATATGAATAAACAAAGATCAATATGAATATTATGATTGTTTTGAGAAAGTGTTGTCATCCGAGGTTTATTATTATTGCTTGCTAGTTGATTATGCTATTGATACGAATAAACATGAGACCTAAATGTTATTGCGAATATGGTTAGTTCATAATCGTTGCTGAAAACTTGAATGCTGACTTTACATATTAGCAACAACAAGATCAAACAGAGTTTGTAAAAGTTTTTCTTTATCACTTTCAATTTGTCAACTGAATTGCTTGAGGACAAGCAAAGGTTTAAGCTTGGGGGAGTTGATACTTCTCCAACGTATCTACTTTTCCAAACACTTTTTCCCTTGTTTCAGACTCTAACTTGCATGATTTGAATGGAACTAACCCGCTCTGATGCTGTTTTCAGCAGAACTGCCATGGTGTTATTTGTGCAGAAATAAAAGTTCTCGGAATGACCTGAAAATCCACGGAGACACGTTTTGGAATTAATAAAAAATATTGGCGAAAGAATCAGTGTCAGGGGGCCCACACCCTGTCCATGAGGGTGCATGGCGCCCCCCTGGGGCGCGCCCCCTGCCTCGTGGCCCCCTGGGACTCCACCGACCTCAACCCCAACTCCATATATTCATTTTCGGGGAGAAAAAAAATCAGAGAGAAGGATTCATCGCGTTTTATGATACGGAGCCGCCGCCAAGCCCTAATCTTCCTTGGGAGGGCTGATCTGGAGTCCGTTCGGGGCTCCGTAGAGGGGAATCCGTCGCCATCGTCATCAGCAACCATCCTCCATCACCAATTTCATGATGCTCACCGCCATGTGTGAGTAATCCCATCGTAGGCTTGCTGGACGGTGATGGGTTGGATGAGATTTACCATGTAATCGAGTTAGTTTTATTAGGGTTTGATCCCTAGTAGCCATTATGTTCTAAGATTGATGTTGCTATGACTTTGCCATGCTTAATGCTTGTCACTAGGGCCCGAGTGCCATGATTTTATATCTGAACCTATTATGTTTTCATGAATATATGTGAGTTCTTGATCCTACCTTGCAAGCCAATAGTCACCTACTATGTGTTATGATCTGGCAACCCCGAAGTGACAATAATCGGGACCACTCCTGGTGATGACCATAGTTTGAGGAGTTCATGTATTCACTAAGTGTTAATGCTTTGGTACGGTACTCTATTAAAAGGAGGCCTTAATATCCCTTAGTTTCCAATAGGACCCGGCTGCCACGGGAGGGTAAGACAAAAGATGTCATGCAAGTTCTTTTCCATAAGCACGTATGACTATATTTGGAATACATGCCTACATTACATTGATGAACTGGAGCTAGTTCTGTGTCACCCTATGTTATAACTGTTGCATGAGGAATCACATCCGACATAATTATACATCACTGATCCATTGCCTACGAGCTTTTCGCATATTGATCTTTGTTTAGTTACTTCTTCGTTGCCACTGTTACAATTGCTACAAAACGGCTACTGTTACTTTTGCCACCGTTACCATTATTTCCATACTACTTTGCTACTAAATACTTTGCTGCAGATATTAAGTCTTTCAGGTGTGGTTGAATTGACAACTCAGCTGCTGATACTTCAGAATATTCTTTGGCTCCCCTTGTGTCGAATCAATAAATTTGGGTTGAATATTCTACCCTCGAAAACTGTTGCAATCCCCTATACTTGTGGGTTATCAATAGGTAATTGGGTTGTTGCGTTGAAAGGGTGGAGTACTGGTGTCTCCGGATCACTGGTGGCTGAAGCGGGGCTGCAAATTATGATGGTGTTGGATCATCCCTCTTTGAATGACTTGTTGTCTTTGCTGCTTGTTCTGGATGGGTAGTTCTCTCTTTTTATGCATATTCCTTGTCATTTGGTCATCCTCGTCTATGTCACTCTTAGTATGTAATAGTTGGCTCTATTTAGAATGTCATTCTCTTCTGGATCACGAGAGTCCAAGCGCTGCAGATGGGTGCGTTTTGGTGGTGTACCAAGACTTCTTACGAATTATCATGTCTTGCTGTTTATGTTAGTAGTAGTCACTAGTCAGCGTTTGAATGTTGTATATATCGTTGTTTCGAACTGTTTATTGTCTCAAACAGCTGGTGGGCAAAATGAGGGCATCACCATTCTCCAATGTTCAGAGTATATCTCCTTTTCAAGTTATAATTTGAGCTCAGTGTCTTTTCGATGATGTACACTTGTTTGGGCCAGTGAGGGGTCGTTGAATATGGGCCGAGTAGTAATGCAACGCCAAACATGTCATATGACTCTCAGGCCGGGCACTCAAAAGATCCTCAAAAAAAGGTCGGGCTCTCAAAAAAGAAAGAATAAGGACTCTTAAGCCGACATGTGGGCGCCACCAGTGTTTTCATGCGCTTGCGCGCCAAGAGCATATTGGCGCGTGTTCAAAATTCATGCTACCATATCATCTCCAATCTCTCGCCCCTCCCCCACCTTTGGAATATCGATTCCTACTCCATTTCCCCCAAATCCCCCTCCCGTACTCCCTGTACTCAAGCGCACTATCATGTCACCGGCCAATGCGGATCTCCGAATCCCGAGGTCCGTCCTACCTTCGGGCGCAGCGTGCTATCACTCAACAGTGGCATTGCGGTGCTTGACGACCAGTTTGCCGGTAAAGTGCTGATGGTAACCATCAACCGCGACCGGCCTCCCATCTCACTGGACGACCTTTTCAAAGCTCTTGGCATTGCACATGGCATCCAAATAAGTGACTGCCCGTCGAAGTCTATCTGACACCGGCTGATTTCTTTGTCAGGTTCCAGAAAACTTTTGACTGCAGTCATGTGTTTGAATCTTCCCAGCGTTTGTTCTACGATGGCGCGCTGGTGAGATTTGATCGGTGGCACCTAGGATGGGGCTCGGTGTCCTCTGAGCTTGAGTTTTTAACAAAGCTTACCTTCCATGGCATGCCTCGACGTGCTTGGAACAACGAGTCCATGAATTTGCTTATCAACGACCTTGGAGGTGAGCTCGTAAGTATGTTTGTTCCGCCAGACAACTGGGCTCTAACGGTTATGGCATGGATGAAGAAGCCGTGCACCATACGAAGGTGATTGGTGTTGAGATATCGGTGCAGGAACCGGGGTTGTACTATTCATTGCCACCAAGGCCGCCACGGACCATGTTAGGGATGTACCTATATCAAGTGTTCATGCATGTCGAAGAAGTGGTCAATCCATCAATCAAAGTCCTGCCGCCACCGCTGGTGCCAGCGACCATCAACGACGTCCATTACAGGAGTCAATGTCAGACTTTCGCCGTGTTGCCTGGAACGATGGATGGCACAGGGCCTACTCCATCACGCGGTGGAGGCCACTACTTCTTTGGGAGAAGAGGCAAGGCTGGCTGCCTGGATGTGCTCTAATTTGAGGTAACAACTGAATCTTGTCAGATACTAGTTAAATCCGAGCTATCGGTGTGAAGCACTGATGTGCCAGTACATTTGATTGTGACCTGTTCTATTTTTTTACCTGAACTTTTTTTAGAAAGGGTTGTACGTCAACTTAATGTGCTAGTAGAACTTATTGTGTTGTTTGTCTATTTTCTTTGCACATCATTCAAGATATTTCCCCGTCATTGATAAAGATGATGAATCGTTATGTACGAGTTCGTTGGTTTCAATATAGCCCTACCCGTAGCGATCCATTGCTTCCACCCTGATTGTGCCGCCCGCCTGAAATTTTTGTATGCAAGTTCAATGTGCTATGATGTTTTATATGATTGTGTCAACTATATAAGTTTTTACTGAGCATCAGCAATGCATATGGCTGAAAGATGTATTTACGAGCATCGACCAATGGGTCTCTCTCTCTCTCTCTCTCTCACACACACACACACACACACACACACACACACACATAAGTGGGACCCATTGAATTATTTCTTTGCTCGTGACAACTTTTAATTAGGTTCCACTGTACTCTAACTTTTTTCTTAAGTTATTAACTAAGCTCAGTGACTTCAAAAAGTTGTACAGAAGCCTTGTTTGGGCCTTTCCGGTTTCGTTGAACGTGGGCTGAGTAGCCATGTAAAGTTGTACTGTACTACACATGCCTTTTTTTGAACATCACCAATGCAACTGGGCCGACAGTTGTACACAGTATCCTAAAATAAGCGCAACCTAGCCTATCTTTCTTTTAATAAAATGCACAACCCAGTTCATTTTTTATATAATAAGATTACCTAGCCCAACTTAAATTTTAAATAATATTCGTATCTCAATATTATTTATATACAAAATGCTCAGTCCAGACCATCATTGGTTTTTCAACCATCCCAGAAAATGGGTCTATTTATACTAAAATCAAATGGCTTGTAAATTTTCATAAATGATAAATGTGATGCATGTACGCAATATTGTTTTTGACCCAGCTCAGTAAATAGGTGTATTCGAATAAATAATCAAATGTGCTGTAAATTATCATAAATAGTTTTCAGAAACAATTATCATAAATAATAAATCGGCTATTATTTTTTGAGCCAAAGCCCAAGAAGTAGATGTATTGGCAAACAAAATGAAATGGGCTGTAAAACCTAAACTGCATTCCGCCACAGCTTTCGAAGCTGACTTTGTTGGCCCACTAGACGAAGCCTGCGCAAGGTGTTGTCCATTTAGTAAACAAAACGGTTTAATGTTCTAAAAAAAGAGTCAACAAATTATTCTGACATCTGTATTCGTTGGATTGACATCCAACGGTGATCCTGCTTCTTCAATCTCTGATCTAGTTGCTCTTGCTCCAGCCGCCAAAACCATCGCCCGCTGGAGCGCCTGCATTTGCCTCCCGTGGCCGGCTGTGCTGCTGTGCAGGCCTCGCCTCCCCACTCTACTCCCAACGGTGGCCAGGTCATACCTATACTCACACACACCTTCTGTTATTCTCCGGCAAAGGCAGCCTCACCTAGCAGCCGAACCAGTCCCTCGTACTCCCCTCCGCCAGGGACTCCAGTGCCCGTTGTTCCATGACTCCAGATCAATCCCATCTTAGGCCTTGCCGTCGTCCATTGCCTTGGTGCTCTCGGCATAGTGTGGTCAACATGGTCAAGGAACACCTTCCATCGGAAGAGGACTGTATGTGGAGAGGCTGACAGCTGGGTCCACGGCCGCAGCAAGGAAGTGCCTCCTTATTACGCGCAAAATAATGTTTCCTCCACCTAACAGCGGGACCTACCAAAAGGGACTCGAAAAAACGTTCCCCCCGACAGCTGGGACCCACCAACTACATCTTCGTACGCAAGGAAGTGCGTCCGTATTACGGGCAAAAAAATGATTCTTCTCCCTGACAGTTGGGACCCACCAGCTATATCTTCACATGGATGGAAGCGCCTCCTTATCCTCCCTAATAGCTAGGACCCACCAGCTGTATCTTCACACGGAAGAAAGTGCCTTCTTATCCTCCCTGACAGCTGGGACCCACCGGGTTGAACCGTATGTTGAGTTGTCTGTCTGGTCGCGATCGTGTATGTACATACTGGTGAATCGGTCTCTCTGCAGCGATGAACCGTGTCCGAGTAAGGAGATGCACGTGTCATAGTAGAGGCGCGGACGTAGCATGTCATGCAGTCCCGTCTATATGTATCGTGTACACGTACGTACAACCACACACTGCAAGAAATTAAATACGGTTACATACGTACATACGGGCGGGGTCTCGAACGCGTACTCGCGTATATGTACGGCCAGGGCCCGTGTACATGCAGAGGCAACAGACGGCAGCGATGTTGTCCTGTTCATCGGCAGCTAACCGGTGGGTTCAAACTGGAGGAAACAACATCGTCTTCACCGAGAGCCAAGTGACTGGGTCGGAATGCGTCCTGTTCATCGGGAGCGAAGTCACTGGGTCGGAACATGTCCTGTTCATCGGGAGCCAACCGGCTTGGGCGGAATAGCCGAAACGAGGCATGACGTACCGCAGAACAGAGGAAACGGGCCTTCTGTTCAACCGCATACGGTCGAAACGGGGTCCTGTTCATTAGGAAGGGTCCGGCGTACCGCAAAACGGTGGAAACGGACTTCTGTTCGAGCTCCTATGGTCGAAACGGGGTCCTATTGATCAGGAGGGGTGTGCTGTACCACAAAACGAAGGAAACAGACTTCTCGTCGACCTCCTACGGTCGAAATGGGGGTCCTGTTCATTGGGAGGGGTGTGGCGTACCGCAAAACGGGCTACTGTTCATCCACCGTCTACTGCCTTGCTCCAGTCTCCACATGCAACTATTCATCCACCGTCGACTTCCTCTAGCCTCCACCTGTTACTGTTCATCCACCATCGACTTCTTCCAACCTCCACTGCTACGTCTTGAGCTTGCGTTGGTTTTCCTTGAAGAGGAAAGGGTGATGCAGCAATAGTAGCGTAAGTATTTCCCTTAATTTTTGAGAACCAAGGTATCAATCCAGTAGGAGGCTCCTCAAAAGTCCCACACACCTACACAAACAAACAAAGAACTCGCAACCAACGCAATAAAGGGGTTGTCAATCCCTTCACGGCCACTTGCGAAAGTGAGATCTGATAGAGATAGTATGATAAGATAAATATATTTTTGGTATTTTATAGTATAGATAGGAAAAGTAAAGATGCAAATAAAAGTAGATTGAAAGCTTATATGATAAAAGATAGACCCGGGGGCCATAGGTTTCACTAGTGGCTTCTCTCAAGATAGCATAAGTATTACGGTGGGTGAACAAATTACTGTCGAGCAATTGATAGAAAAGCGAATAGTTATGAGATTATCTAGGCATGATCATGTATATAGGCATCACGTCCGTGACAAGTAGACCGACTCCTGCCTGCATCTACTACTATTACTCCACACATCGACCGCTATCAAGCATGCATCTAGAGTATTAAGTTCATAAGAATAGAGTAACGCATTAAGAAAGATGACATGATGTAGAGGGATAAACTCATGCAATATGATATAAACCCCATCTTTTTATCCTTGATGGCAACACTACAATACGTGCCTTGCTGCCCCTGCTGTCACTGGGTAAGGACACCACAAGATTGAACCCAAATCTAAGCACTCCTCCCATGGCAAGAAAGATCAATCTAGTAGGCCAAACCAAACTGATAATTCGAAGAGACTTGCAAAGATAACTCAATCATACATAAAAGAATTCAGAGGAGATTCAAATATTTCTCATAGATAAAGTTGATCATAAACCCACAATTCATCGGATCTCGACAAACACACCGCAAAAAGAGTTACATCAAATAGATCTCCACAAGAGAGGGGGAGAACATGGTATTGAGATCCAAAAAGAGAGAAGAAGCCATCTAGCTAATAACTATGGACTCGAAGGTGTGTGGTAAACTACTCACAACTCATCGGAGGGGCTATGGTGTTGATGTAGAAGCCCTCCATGGTCGATTCCCCCTCCGACGGAGCACCGCTGAAGGCTCCAAGATGGGATCTCGCGGATACAGAAGGTTACGGTGGTGGAAATTGTTTTTCGTTGGCTCTCTGGATGTTTTCGGGGTACGTGGGTATATATAGGAGGAAGAAGTAGGTCGGTGGCCGCCCGAGGGGCCCACGAGACAAGGGGCGCGCCCTGTAGGGGTGGGCGCGCCCCCACCCTCGTGGCCGCCTCGGCTGCTTCTTGGCTTGCACTCCAAGTCCTCTGGATCACGTTTGTTCCAAAAATCACGCTCCCGAAGGTTTCATTCCGTTTGGACTCCGTTTGATATTCCTTTTCTTCGAAATACTAAAATAGGCAAAAAAAACAGCAATACGGGCTGGGCCTCCGGTTAGTAGGTTAGTCCCAAAAATGATATAAATGTGTAAAATAAAGCCCATAAACATCCAAAAGGGGTAATATAATAGCATGGAACAATCAAAAATTATAGATACGTTGGAGACGTATCACCACCAGCTACTGTTCATCCAGCCTCCACCGGCTACTATTCATCCAGCCCTCCACGGGGTCCTGTTCATCCAGCCTCCATAGCCTACTATTCAACCAGCCCTCCATGGGGTCTTGTTAAACCAGCCCCTCCACGGGGTCCTGTTCAACCAGCCCTCCACAGGGTCGCTCCACTGGCTACTATTCATCCACCCCCACCTCCTCGATCAGGGTCCTGTTCATCCAGCGGCAACGACCTCTACTACCACGGGGTCCTGTTCATCCAATCCCCACCGGGAACTGTTCATCTGACCCCCACCAGGAACTGTTCATCAAGAGGCAGCTTCGATCGGCTTCAGTTAGCAGCAGTAGCGAAGGAATCATTCGGCTTCAGTTAACATCAAGGGATCGATCGGGGTTCAGTAACGTAGCTAGTGCAATCGCTCGGGTTCAGTTAGAGCGCAATGCCTTGCACACATGCGCATACGTGTACGAGAGAAACGCACAAACCTCCGTGCATCACTCGGCCCCGACCACCCACCGTAACCGGGAACTCCCAGAAATTTTCCTCGCCCCTGCTTCTACCATGATTTTTTTCGTCATGGATGGTACAAAGAATGTCATGCAGGTGTGTCTCCAGCCTGCCCAGGATGAAAAGCCCATTTTCTGTCATGATTTTTTGTCATAGAAGTAGGATCCCACCACATCTATGATGATACCATGTTTTGTCACAATTATCGTCATAGAAGTGTCATAAGGCTGACAGAAAAAATTTCGTTCGGCCCAAAATGTCACGGATGTGTCTTTTTTTGTAGTGCATCTTGTCCAACTGAGAGTCGTAGCTGGCGTCGATGATGGCCATGAACAAGCCGGTCGTCAACACCCTTTGGAGACAATCCTCGTTACCATGCCGCAGGCTGGCATCGTGGACCATCTGGCACATACGCTGGCCGGTCGATCGCATCACCGCCATGGGTCCGAATTAAGCACTATTGCACTTAGTGTAGGTGCGTAAAATATGGTGGATGCATTGGAATGGAGGGGCGCCTTTATATGAGTGCAAACTGCGTTGCATTCACATCGTGCTGCCTCCTTTCCGCGTCCTCCTCCCTACTTCCCTCAGCATGATACTAATTGAATGAGGATGCATCATTGGTCGTTCAACATTTTGGAAACCGCTACCCTGTCCCTCATCTACATTAAAGCCGTATTGGGAATAGTCCTAGTTTACTAGTTTACCGTCCATTTCTCAATATATTTTTACCATCCTGGTTTACTAGTAGCTATCAAATTTAACAATACTGCACTGCCCGCTGCATGCCTGGCTGAACACGCCTCGTCACCTCGGGTCCAGCTCCCATGCAGGGCTCCCTGCAGGATTTACCATGCAGGGCCAATAAGACAGCGCCGCGAATATACTTATGGGCTCCAATTATTATTTTTCCATCTAGTTTCTTTCTTCGTGCTGCTTTGATCTCTTCTCACCTGACCAACGCGAAAGAAAGAAATACATGAATGGCTTCTCCCTCACTCCTCTATCTACAGAGAAAGAAGCACGAGAATGTTTGCTAGCCTAGCGATGCCGCTGAACCATCTAGTACCAGTGAAGGATGACGTTGATGTGGGCGGCAACCACAAGGGAAGACATGCGCCTTTACAAGGATCATGCGCTGATGCCGTCGAGGAGCATACCATTGCAGTTCTTCTGTTCCTTGGCTTTCGATTATTAGGAATCCCAATCTAGAGCGGCGATGTGCCTATCGGTATAGAAGGATGGAACACGAAGAGGGCGATGAATCTCGCCAGAGCGGGAGATCAATACGGCGGTGCTTGTCGACTTTCTGGATATGGGGGTATTCAGACTTTCCTGCCTGCAGCCCGCTGCATGGCTCCATCGACAGCCTGGTACGGCCCAGCTTCAGCATCAACGACTCAAGTCCCTCGCGAGGAGGATGACACCAAGACCCCCGAGGGAATCGGCCTCCTCAGGCTGGCTCCCGAGGGGCGAAGAGTTCTATGCAAGGTGCACCTCACGAAGCTCAGCTGATGTAAGCCATGACGACCAAGGCCAGGCGGGCGCCAGGAGGGCGCTAGCAGGCGCAGAGCGCCAATTTCCTCTTCGGTGCAAGGGAGGCAAGTCACAGGTGTAGAGTCCCAAGGAATCAGCCAAAGGTTTCCATTCTGGTGCAACAATACCAATACCGCCAGGACGGCAGGACGGAGGTCATCACCGAGCCCACCGCAGCGTCACGACCAGAGGCGTTTTGGAGGCAAAGACCACTTTAGTCAGGATAGGATGTACTACTTGTCCCCTTTCAAATCTGGCCGTTGTGGGATCCCTTCCTGCCAACATTTGGGAAGAGGACCAAGGCCACAATAAATAGGACTTAGCCACCACCATAGAGAGGCATCT
>NC_041383.1:248974912-248983116 GCF_002162155.2 Triticum dicoccoides | reverse complement strand
GTACTAGTTCATCCTCAGCCCTTTGAGGCAATCCACCAAAACGCTGGAGTAGGGTATTACACCACAAGGTGGCTCGAACCAGGATAAACTATTGTGTCCCTTTGTCTCTTGAGCTTGACGCGCTAGGCTTAGGAGGATTGCGAGTAGGCAGGCTGGGCAGGTTGAGATCTCCGCATGCACCCCAGAGTTCGAACCTTTCTAGGGTTTGCGGAACCCGTAATCCGACAGTGCTACATCGGTATTAAAAAATACGGCTCCAATCTCTTATGTATAGCGCTTCGGCTCAATTCCTTTGGTCTGGAGACGCTAATTGACCTTGCAAACACAAAACATGCAAGGTCTTCCAGCGAGAACTGATGGATGGCCGCAATAATGAAGAAAATATGTGCACCTACTCGGATAGGAGACGCCGACAGTGATAGGCTCTCATAGTAGCAAGGATAAGAAAGCGCGAGCAGCTACATGCGTTATTCAACCACACAGAATCACCATCCATTGGTCGTAGACGACACAACAACGTCGCCGAGCGGCGAGCAAGACTCTGTCCGCGAGGAAAAGAGAAAATTAGATTGTAACAAAATAAAATCTAATTTAGTTGGAGTCCTTGGCACACAAGTATATACATGGTGTTGCCTTATTGGCCCTGCATAGTAAATCCTGCAGGGAGCCCTGCAGGTAAGCGAGACCCCTCGCCTCCATCAAACGCCTCCTTTAAACCCGCATGCAAACCGAGAAACCTACTCCGTCCGCATGTCCATTCATGAGCGGGTCGGAATTAAACGCAACGCCGGCCGAGCTCTTCCCACCCGCTCTCTGTTTAAATGAGGCCAGACGTCGTCCAAGCTCCTACCGTACGCTCTCTATTTAAACGAGGCCAAACAGCAAGCAAGAATCACACCCCTCTGCTGCTCCCCCATCTCCTCCTTCACCATTTTCTCCACTCTTCCTATGGATTCCAAGGAGCCGTTCTCCGGCATACTAGCCGTCTGGGTGGCCCGCCAAGCCCTCTGGATATGAGCGAGTCTGCTTGGTGCTTCACCTACCTTGCTTGGCCCGACGAAGCCAGTTGCCGCCCCAAGCCGGCGCGTGGTTCAGCAACTCACCGCTTCAGTTCAGCTCAATGAGGAGTGGCGAGTTGCTCCACTTGAGCATGGCGGCGAGCATGGGGGTGAGGGCATCGTCGCAGTCGCGTTGTACTATGCCACCAGTGTCTGCGGCCGCACCTCCCGTGTTTGCGGTGGCCGCGCCTCCCGTGTCTATGGCCGCCCCTCCCGTGCCTGCGGCAGCGTCATGCAGGCAGAGACAGAAGTCGGGTGCGCGGGGAGCGACGAGTCGGTGGCTAGCTTCTCCATGTCCGCCACCATCATCGAGGAGAAGTATAACATGGGAGGCCGCCGCAGCTTGGGTCCCATGAAGGCCAGTGTTGAGGCGACGACTACGTATACATGTGGTCTCCTGGCTGTTTCGTCTCTTGCGAGGACCTTCATCGGCCCCGCAAGTGTCTGTCGGACATGAGGAAGACAAAGGGATCCACGGGCGGCCATTTAGATTAGGTATTAATTATACCATGAGAGCTGGATTAGCGCTGCTTAGTTCATGTAAATGTAATGAAATCCGTCATGTTTATATGAAGATCCGGATTTTTTATATGAAATCCTTCATGCATATATGAAATCAGTCCATGTTTGCATGAATTTCCTCTGGGTCGTTAGAGTTGTGAAAATGTATGCTGCTGGCATTGGATATCATCCTCCGCGGACGGAAGAGAGAAGAAATTTGCCAGTTGTCATTGGAGATGCTCTTATGCTAGAAATAATAGAGTCACATCCAATCCATTTGAGTTAATTGCATGTATGATTCTCAAAGATAAAAAGTTAATTGCATGTACAGTGTACATGACTTGCATGGTGGCTACAGATTCGTACAGAAAGTTAAAAAGAAATAAATCCATCCTTAATATTGTATTCTAAGTACTCTGTGGGTTCCACTATCAGTACAGTAGCGAAAGAAGTATATATTAAAAAAATATCTAAATTTTAAGACAGAATTCGAACTCATGTCATCATGTTGCGAGCATCCGGCACTAACTAGTCCACCAAATGCTCGTTGTGGAGGATGCAAGAGGTATATTTATTTTTTAGATAGTTACTACAATAATTGGTTTGAAGTGATATATTTTATGTCTGCCCCAAATGATCTCAAATTCACTGGTAGAAACAAAGAAAAAGTTGCCTTGTTAATTAATAGAAAACATGGTGAAAACTATCATATGAGGCCGGTAAAAACAAGGCACACTGGGTTTAGCGTCATCTTCACTACAGCTGTGCACACGAGAGAAATCTACATATCGAGGGGGGCTACGGTAAGGAGTTTCGTGTCTGCATCAACATCCCAGGGCTCAATAGGGCCGCATGTCGGCAGCTCTTCTGGCCTTCTCGTGTTGGCCGATGCGAGGGTCCACCCCACAGCTACGTCTGCATGCCTTTCGGCCTACCAAGCTCAGCTGTGGCGTTCCAGCGCTGCACAAGGGATGCCCTGGCGGCTCGCGAGGCCAGGCACCAGGCGACCCTGGCGAAGATGGAGGTGCATCTTCAAGAGCCTCCCGCCCCCCTGGGCCTCTCGAGGCTCGGGGCCAAGGCGGCTCATGAGAAACGACTCCAGCGCGCGTCTTCTGCTACCCCGACATCTCTTCAGCAATGGTACCAGGTGACATCCCTCTAGTTCGTTCAGTTTGGGAGCGCCCCAAGGCTGCATCATCCCCAAGCCGTGTGGGTCCGTCCCTGCGGTATGTATCGTTTTGCATTCACTACGATTGTCTAACCATCTTTTATGAGTTTATCTATAATCATCACTCAGCGGCCTCGAGTCTTAACCGCCTCGCGGTCTCCCTACATTTGCTGGCTTGTCCCTCGCTCGCCTCGCTGCATGGATACTCACGTTGACACGACGCTTATGCTCGGGTCTGTCCCTGCAACGCTGACAAACCCAAGGACCCAGCTCTGGCTCACAACCCGCATCGCGCACGCCACCTCACTAGGTCCTTGGTGCCTTCGTCTTTCGCCAGGGGCCCTAGGGAGGATAATCCGCTCCGTAGGGGTTCGCGACCTCTCCTATCATCTAACATGCAGGTTCACCTGATGATGATTCACGGGCCGGTTTGGACGACCGCCACCTTACCTTGCGAGTCACTTGCATGTTAAGGGGGGGGGGGTCCCGAGCATCGCGTCTCGGGAGCTCCTACTGCTCTCCAGCCCTCACCCCTTGCCTTGACCACGACATCACGACCTGGCATACCAGCAGTGGCTGAGCTTGATCGAGGGTCGGGACCCGAGGACGTAGAGCACCTAGGCGAGCGAGGAGAGAGGGAGGTCATTGCGAGCCATGCCTTTTGACACCACCACGGACACAAGAGCGGGCACCCCCAACGGATCGCAACAGGATTACTGAAAGATAAGTCACATGCACTGTGATACCAGTCTCACATCCCGCTCGCGCCAACCTCGGAGTCCCACTCCGGCGGCTTCACTCCCCTTTTCCGTTCCTTGGGCGGCTGCTTGCACGCCAAGGGGGACCTCATGAGCATCGCGTCTCATGAGCTCTCACCGGACCTCAGGCCGCTCACCTCCTAGCCTTGACCACGACATCATGACCTGGCATACTAGTGACGGCTGAAGCCTGCCTAGCGACTGCGTCCCCTCGGCGTAGAACGTCATGCTGTCTAAGGGAAAGAAAAGGGGGAGTCATGCCGAACTGGGATACGCGACTTCATCATAGAATCAAGAAAACAATGCTGGTATTAAACACACTATGGTCCTTACAAACCCAACGGGGGCTGGTTTTCATTCCATGCAGGGAAAGCAAAAGAAGGAAGGATACTACCGGGCCATCAAGCGTCACTGACGATGCCGGGCGGCAGCTGCTGCTGCGCTCCGACCAGGCGGGATCTTGGCAGCACGTAGCTATCGTCGCTAGACTCCGGAGACTCGCTGGGCTCAGGAGAGTCGCTGGATTCCCAGGAGTCGTCGCGGCTGCTGGAAGAGGCGCCGAAGGGGATGGAAGCAGGTCCAACACCCACGGCTGCACCCTGCGGGCTACTTCCTCCGGGGCAGCACTCTAGCCGTTGTCCCTCCTCGTCGAAGATCTTGAAGAACAAGGTGGATGCGCCATCGTACTCCGGGCTCCCTCGGCGCGGCCTCACCCCATCCGCGGGTCATGAAGACGTCTCCGGGGGGCACCACCTCGACCTCAGCTCCGATGGCCAGGCTGCAGTACCCGGTGTGCTGCAGCCACAACTCAAGCGGCCCCCTCGGAGGCAGCTTGTTGGCGAAGAACCTTGGGAGCCGGATCCATGAGTTGGGCGGCATTGCTGCCCACACCACGAACTCGCGCGAGCTGCCCTCAGCATGAGTTCGTGGCATGACCGGCAAGGCAATGGTAGCCCGTCCTTCATCACTGGGGATCGTTCGATGGCTCACGCCCTCATCTCGGGCGCAGGCGTACATGGGAAGGGGGAACCTGGGTGGAGGACTCGATTTCCAAGGCCTGTTCACCTCTCGTCCCACGCTAGCGTCGTGAGTAGGGCGGAGCCGCTTCTTCGGAGGGAGAGGATCAGGCCCCTCCCTATGGGCCTTACCCTTTTCGGCCGCCGAGAACCTCCTGATAGGCGCCATGGGAGCAAGGTGGAGAAGGAGAAGACACGGGCGACAAGAAGACGAAGGAGAGATGAGCGAGGGGGCTCTGCCCCTCCCTCACATTTATAGCTAAGGAAGGCCAACCGCCGGCCTCCACGACCTCGCGCCATGATGATCCTCTGCATGCCGCATCGTTCCGTCAAGTCGAACAATTGCCGAGGAAGCATGGGGCAGAGGAGACGCCCACGTCCCATCAATCGCCACACGTCATCAAGGTCGCAGGCGGTTAGGGCCCGCGACACTCCACACTTGCCCTTTGGCTTCTCCTGGAAGCCAAGTCCGAGTGTGCCTTGGGCCCGGGGGCTACTGTCGGTGTTCTGGATATGGGGGTATCCAGACTTGCCTACCCATGGCCCACTGCGTGGCTCCATCGACGGCGTGGTACGATCCAGCTTCAGCATCAATGACTCAAGACCCTCGCAAGGGGCCAAGCCTTGCGAGGCGGACGACACCAAGACCCCTGAGGGAATTAGCCTCCTCAGGCTGGCTCCTGAGGGGCGGAGAGTTATATGCAAGGTGGACCTCACGAGGCTCAGCTGACGTAAGCCATGACGACCAAGGCCAGGCGGGCACCAGCAGGAGCAGAGCGCCAGTTTCCTCTTTGGTGCAAGGGAGGCAAGCCACAAGCACGGAGTCCCAAGGAATCAGCCAAAGGTTTCCATTCTGGTGCAACAAGACCAAGACCGCCAGGACGGCAGGACGGAGGTCATCATCGAGCCCACTGCAGCGTCATGACCTGAGGCTTTTCGCAGGCGAAGACTACTTTAGTCAGGATAGGATGTACTACTTGTCCCCTTTCAAATCTGGCCATTGTGGGATCCCTTCCTGCCAATATTTGGGAAGAGGACCAAGGGCACTATAAATAGGACTTAGCCACCACCATAGAGAGGCATCTAGTTCACATCGGGGGGAAGAGTTCCATTCTCACCCGACCACCTCACCAGCCCCCTTGAGCTCAAGAACACCTCACCTCCGGAGGCCAGTTCATCCACTGTACTAGTTCGTCCTCAGCCCTTTGAGGCAATCCACCAAAACGCTGGAGTATTGTATTACACTGCAAGGTGGCCCGAACCAGGATAAACTGTTGTGTCTCTTTGTCTCTTGAGCTCGACGCGCTAGGCTTAGGAGGATTGCGAGTACGCAGGCTGGACAGGTTGATATCTTCGCACGCACCCTAGAGTTTGAACCTTTCTAGAGTTTGCGGAACCCGTAATCCGACAGCGCTACATCGGTATTAAAAAATACGGCTCCCAATCTCCTTATGTATAGCGCTTCGGCTCAATTCCTTTGGTCGGGAGACGCTAATTGACCTTGTAAACACAAAACATGCAAGGTCTTCCAGCGAGAACTGATGGCTGGCCGCAATAATGAAGAAAATATGTGCACCTACTCGGATTGGAGACACAGACAGTGATGGGCGCTCATAGTAGCAAGGATAAGAAAGCGCGAGCAGCTACAGGCGTTATTCAACCACACAGAATCATCATCCATTGGTCGTAGACGACACAACAGCATCACCGAGTAGCGAGCAAGACTCCATCCGTGAGGAAAAGAGAAAATTAGATTCTAACAAAATAAAATCTAATTTAGTTGGAGTCCTTGGCCCACAAGTATATACGCGGTGTTGCCTTATTGGCCCTGGATGGTAAATCCTGTAGGGAGCCCTACAGGTAAGCCAGACCCCCTTGCCTCCATCAAACACCTTCTTTAAACCCGCATGCAAACCGACAAACCTACTCCGGTCGCATGTCCATTCATGAGTGGGCCGGAATTAAACGCAACGCCGGCCGAGCTCTTCCCGTCTGCTCTTAGTTTAAATGAGGCTAGACGTCGGCCAAGCTCCTACCGTACGCTCTCTATTTAAACGAGGCCAAACGGCAAGCAAGAATCGCACCCCCTCCACTACTCCCCCATCTCCCCCTTCACCATTTTCTCCACTCTTCTTATGGATTCCGAGGAGCCGTTCTCCGGTATACTAGCCGGCTGGGAGGCCCACCAAGCCCTCCGGATATGAGAGATGCCGCTTGGTGCTTCACCTATCTTGCTTGGACCGACGGAGCCAATTGCCGCCCCAAGCCGGCGCGTGGTTTAGCAACTCGCCGCTCCAGTTCAGCTCAATGAGGAGTGGCGAGTTCCTCCATGCCAACATGGCGGCAAGCACGGAGGAGAGGGCGTCGTCTTTGTCGCGTTGTACTGCGCCACTAGTGTCTTTGGCCGCACCTCCCGTGTTTGTGGTGGCCGCTCCTCCCGTGTATATGGCCGCCCCTCCCGTGCCAGCGGCAGCGTCATGCAGACAGAGATAGAAGTCGGGTGCGCGGGGAGCGACGAGTCGGTGGCTAGCTTCTCCATGTCCTCCGCCATCATCGAGGAGAAGTATAACATGGGAGGCCGCCACCGCTTGGGTCCCATGAAGGCCAGCGACAAGGCGACGACTGCGTATACAGGTGGTCTCTTGGCTGCTTCGTCTCTTGCGAGGACCTTCGTCGGCCCCGCAAGTGTCTGCCGGACATGAGGAAGACAAAGGGATCCACGGGCGGCCATTTAGATTAGGTATTAATTATACCACGAGAGCTGGATTAGCGCTGCTTAGTTTATGTAAATGTAATGAAATCCATCATGTTTATATGAAGATCCAGATTTTTTATATGAAATCCTTCATGCATATATGAAATCAGTCCATGTTTGCACGAATTTCCTCTGGGTCATTAGAGTTGTGAAAATGTATGCCGCTGGCATTGGGTATCATCCTCCATGGACGGAAGAGGGAGGAATTCGCCAGTTGCCATTGGAGATGCTCTTATGCTGGAAATAATAGAGTCACATCCAATCCATTTGAGTTAATTGCATGTATGATTCTCAAAGATAAAAAGTTGATTGCATGTATAGTGTACATGACTTGCAGGGTGGCTACAGATTCGTACAGAAAGTTAAAAAGAAACAAATCCATCCTTAATCTTGTCTTCTAAGTACTCTGTGGGTTCCACTGTCAGTACAATAGCGAAAGAAGTATATATTAAAGAAAATCTAAAGTTTAAGACAGAATTCGAACTCAGGTCATCATGTCGCGAGCATCCGGCGCTAACCAGTCCACCAAATGCTCGTTGTGGAGGATGCAAGAGGTATGTTTCTTTTTAAAATAGTTACTGCAATAATTGGTTTGAAGTGATATATTTTATGTCTGGCCCAAATGATCTCAAATTCACTAGTAGAAACAAAGAAAAAGTTGCGTTCTTAATTAATGGAAAACAAGGCGAAAACTATCATATGAGGCCCGTAAAAACAAGGCACACTAGGTTTAGCGTCATCTTCACTACAGCTGTGCGCACGAGAGAAATCTACATATTGAGGGGTCTACGGAGAGAAAGACGTATCGAGTGTGTGTGAGCGAGGCACAGAGACACAACTAGCGAGTGTGTGTGTGTGTGTGTGTGTGTGTGTGTGTGTTTGAGAGAGAAGCCAATGGATAGATTAAGATCAAGATCGAGGTGTCACCCTTCTGCTGTCATTGTTGGG
>NC_041383.1:248938101-248974612 GCF_002162155.2 Triticum dicoccoides | reverse complement strand
GTATCGAGAATGTGCGCAGGGTAGGCACATAGGCACAACTAGAGTGTGTGTGTGTGTGTGTGTGTGTGTGTGTATGTGTTTGAGAGAGAAGCCAGTAGATAGATTAGTATCAAGATCGAGGTGTCATCCTACTCCTTCGGTGTCGGAAAGTGTGTGTTTGTGTGTGTTGGGGGGGGGTGCCAGTGACACTTAGATATAGGGAGAAGGAGTTTGTGTGTTACATATCTATATTAAGGGATAGGTAGATAGCATGTGTGCAAGGCATACTTAAAGCATCATAGAGATAAACAAGCAGTGTGCACGCAGGTGCCGGAAAAAAATGAAGAGAGAAACAATGTGCGCGCCGGTGTGTGTGTAGCGAAATCTCAAAACAAAAGGTGCTCTGTTGGAATCCCATTGTTATGTATTCATATGGTTCCAGGACTCGAGTTAACCTTACGGATATGTATGCGAGACATAGTTATACTTTGGGACATTATTGGCAGTGGGTGGGCAGAATTAAAGGGGTGGGGGTGTTCGACAGAGAGAGCGTGTGTGTTTTTGTGTGAGAGACTAGTAGGACGGGGTAGAAAGACGAATTCTAACCTTGACGGAGGGAGAGAAATACACGAAGTGTGCATGTGTGATTTCGATGCCCACGGAGAAATGAGATATGTATGTGTGTGAGAGAGATTGCACAATTCATTCACGTATCACTATCTAGCGATCGTGGACGTGCATCGCTTGAACATAATCAATATCTACTTCGTATCATGGCCAAAGATTCAATATCGATTCAACGCTATAAAGATTGGACACTCACATATCGCATTTTTTCAAATAGTCTTTTTCAATTGTGCATGCCCAAGTTATAGTGATGTTTCTTAAAACAACCACTGTAGTTATCATGTACATGCACCATTGTTAGTTTTTCATTCAAATTCATTAGTCTTGGATGATTTAAGGTTATATTATGAAGTAATATATGCAATATTCATATATGAATTCAACGTGTAAGAAATTTATGAAATGGAGGCCATGTAATCATATGAGGTAACACTTTTAAGTAGCAGACTACAATATCCATTTCTTTTGTGCATCTATATTATCCATTTATTACTGTGCAATATAATTAAATTAACACGTCAATGCATTGTGTTTAAAATAAATAACCAATGGCACTAAATTATATATTTACACAAAAATACATTGGTTGAGCGTTTGATCCGTTTTTTGTGAACGCGCCTCTACACCCGTACGATTGGCCGCACCCATGTGAACAAGTTATCGGTGCATCATCTTGAGTTATTGTCTCTTTTTCTTGGGTGGACTTCATACCAGTTATTAACTGCTGACGTGTGCCTGGTGTACATAGTCTCACATGACCTAGCCACTAGCATTGTCCAAAATTAGTTGAAACTAGATACGAACAGTCCCGCGGGCGGCAAAATCTCCCGCCCCTTTCTAAAATTTCCGCCACCTAGTCTTTAGCATGTGAAATTCCCCTTTTGTCCTTGGCGCACGTAGAACAATAGTTACAATACGGCCCTCATTTACATAATAGGTTGGGGTTGCTTTGGTAACTTCCGGTTACCCCCACCACACGGCACCCCCATTTCCTCTCCCCCTCTCGCAAAACCGGCTACTCCACAACACCAGAGCATCTTACATCACGTTGTCCGTACTTCATCGGCCATTCTACCCCTTACCTCTTGAAACCCTAGACTGCTCATCCACCGGCGTACCAGAGCCCATTCACTGCCAGCGTCGTCCACCTCGTCGGATCTGCTTCTACGGCTGCATGTACCCCTCCCACCTCCCCTAGAAACAAGTAGACTACTCATGCACCATTGTACCACAACCCATTTAGTGTTGGCTTTGTCCATGATGCCGGATCTGCTTCGCCAGTACTCTCGTGATCCGCAATGCATTTGCAGCAGCTCCTTCATACTCCCCACCGGAGACGCTTTGTCCATACCCCCGGAGCCGCCCCACCGATTTCCATGTCGACAGCCTCTGATCCTCTTTGCCGACACCTTCCTCAACCCTACCGGAGCCGCTTCGCCGACACCATCCTCAACCCTACCGGAGTAGCTCCGCCTATACCATTCTCAACCCTATCGGGGTTGCTTTGCCAACGGCCTTAGATCCGCTTCATTGCACCCTCGTCCAACCTACCGAAGGAGCTTCTAACGCCCTCATCCATGGCCGCAGATCCACATCATCGACACCATCCTAAACCCAACCACTGGAGCAACTTCATCGATGCCCTTGTCCATGACCTCAGATCCGCTTCACCCACACCATAGTCCACCCTACTGGAGCAGCTTCACAAACACCCTACTCCATGGTTCTAGATTTCCTTACGGGACCCCGACAGCCAGTGCAGCGTCATCACCCTTGATGTTTCTAACCTGATTCCCACCGTCTGGCAAGACGCCAAGCACCCACCATGGCCTAGGTACTTGTCACCTTTAAACCCGTCCAGCATCACCTGCCTGATGTACTTCTTATATACTAACAAGTCATTGTTACATGTTATGCACCTGGCAAGAACTACAAGGATGATGTTTCTTCTGGATCTAACACCTTGGCCAACCAAGATCCTGAACCGAGGCATTGCTATGATCATGTAAGTGTGTCTCTCGCTTGTATTGTTGTGTGCCTGCCAGCGTGCTTTGCTAGGATTTTTGACTAGTAATCCCTTTGTGCAGACAATCATTTCCACTACTGGCTGCTAAATTAGAGATTTAGATGTCATACATGATACTCCCTTCGTTCCTAAATATAAGTCTTTCTAGAGATTCCACTATAGGCTACATACATAGCGAAATGAGAGAATCTACTCTCTAAAATGCGTCTATTTACATCTGTATGTGGTCCGTAGTGGAATCTCTACAAAGATATATATTTAGAAATAGAGGTAGTACATTACACAAAATCGTAGGTGGCATGTAGGAATTCCAGTGCACTACATTAGGCTCCCTTGGAGTGCCTGCTAGTCTAGTACACATAGTCATGGCTAGTTTATGCTACGCACACAGTCGTTAATTGGTGGTTTAAATATGCGCAAGGGATATGCAATGTATTATCATGTAGAGATATCCCAAATTAGCCGTGCTAACTTACATATGGGGTGCCTCAATGAAGAAGTACAAGATGTATGTGGCAATTTCATGGAACATCGCAAAAAAGGAGAGGCAACGGTGAGCCTATACAGTGTGCTATGGTAGGTCACTCCATTGCAAACATCGTGACATGTTATTTGTATGTCTGTGCTGTTGACCAGGGTTCTTAGGGATAGTTATTTCGAGTTATCCTAAGAAAATAAGCCCCTTTGAATATAAGCTCTAGATAATAAGCCAACCAGTTATTTTCATTGCCTGCTTTTTCAGCTTATCTGTGGTATGATCAGTGAAAAGTCTAGATTGCATTATATTTTGTCATTTTGCTGCCCATATGAAAATTAATTTGACTTGCAAACTTCATGAATTGAATCCAGTGCAGTAATTAATACGAGAGGAAAACAGACCATCAATATTTGTTCAAAACGCAAATACAAAGATACCATCTACTTGGCATAATATACTTTGGTCAATGTCTTCCATAGAGAGCCCATTTCCTAATTTAAATGAAGAACTCATTGCCTAAATTTAAATGAAGAACCATTATTTACTGAAATTCGATGGTCCAAGTGGCTGGTTATTATAATATTGCAGCACCACCTGAAAGCATCACATAGCAGCAGCTCATAGCAACTCATCATACAGTAGGAGCAGCTAGCAATTCATGATATACCAGCAGCAGCTCATAGCAATTCATCATATAGCAGCAGCAGGAGCATCTCATAGCAATTGATCATATAGCAGAAGCAGGAGTAGCTCATAGCAACTCATCATATAACAGTAGCAGCTCATAGAAAATCATCATATATCGGTAATATCTCATAGCAATTCATCATATAGTAGGAGCAGCTCATAGCAATGAATCATATAGCACCAGCGGCACCAGCTCATAGCAATTCATCGTATAGCAGATAGGAATGAAAGTTTGGCAAAAAATTGGAGGAAATCCTCACCTTGTTGGATGAGATCATCCTTCAATACCACCTCAAGGCCATGGCCTGGGAGGAGGGGAGGGGGAACGATGTGCCTTCTGCCAGAGTGGGGCATCGGCCATAGTTGTGCGGCGACCATCGGAGTAGAGCGTTAGACGGACTGTCGGGGTACACAAACAGGGGCATATGTTTCCCCCTAACTTGTGCACGGACAACAAAGCCACCAACCTGGCAGGATTACAGCATCCAAGACTAAGACCAAGCATAATAGATCAACTCTATAAAGAATTAGAGTGCATGTCAAGAAGACCAAGTCAAGCTAGTGGAGCAAGATGTCGCTAAAGGAAAAAACCTCCCTTGCCGGGCAAGAGAGCCTGGCGAGGGTGAGGTTTCCGCAAAAATAAGCCTCCAGACCGTCCCGGCAGGCTTGCCAGGCACAACAAGGGCGGATTTCCCCGCCAAGGCTTCATCGCTCCATCTCACCATGATGCAAGTCGTCGATCAGTGTGGTGTCAAGCCCCCAAGTGACTATGTGGTTGTTTCCTGCCACATGGCAGGCACTTCCTACAAAAAACACCTCCAAATGACACCCGTCCTGAGACGTGTCAATCAAGCAGGCGTGAAGCTGGCAGCCTTGCCAGGCATGCTGTGATGTGACACTAAGCGGCACATTTAATGCGCTTTGTCCGCCTGCAAAATTAGGTATAATAGCACTGTTTGCTATCTAATCAGTACACAAAGACTGATTTGCCATTGTGGTGACCCGTTGCTCTATAAAAGGAGGCCCATGGCAACCGTAGAAAGGGTTTGGAGATTCGACCATTTGGACCCCAGTACACTCATATGCGCACAGCTGCTCTCGCCCCTAGGCAACCCCTGCCGGGCAAGAGCAATGCATTTTCCACAATAGTCCACCATCAATCCACCAAAGCAGGAGTGGGGTTTTATGCCTCGCAGCGGCCCGAACCTGGGTAAAATTGTCTGTGTGATCTCTGTCGTGCTGTGTTGCGCTTCTCCGCTCTTTGTGCAACGTGCCCATCCCCCTGCTGAACTAAAAGGGGCTCATAGTCCCATAGGTGGTCGTGGTTTCCCACGAAATCTTTGGCGCGCTAGGTAGGGGGAGCGCTTGCGCGAACCCGAGAAGCATACGTAGCGTGTCATCTTCATCGATGCCTTCATCATCCGTGATGCCAAGGAAAGGTGGGGGGTGATGGGAATGGAGAGGGGAAGCAATATTGCTTCCCCCACACCCCGTTCGGTCTCCATCGCCTCCCTCCGCCGCAGCTTCTACATCGGCAAGGATCGATAACAATGGCGGCGAACCGACCCTTGCAATCTGGGCTGCGTGATCACCATGCCAGCTCCGTCCAGGGGGAAGGGACAAAGTGTGTAGGTACGGGTTTCCCTTTCCACCATTCTCGTTTATCGACAATCAAGACATTCTGGGTTTAGCATCATCGACATTGATGAGCACCGCGCGGAACTCGGTTCAGTATTTACCCTATTCAGGGAAATCCTGGGTGGAGCGCTGGTGTGAATCCGTTGATCGACGCCCTAGCAAGTGTGCTCTGGCAAGGGTGTCTGCATTAGCGTGACTTTTATGCCAGCTGCCACTAGATCTTTCGAAAAACATAGAATGGAGGAGGGAAAACCCGGTTGTACCTTGCACCACGTCCTGCTGCTACAAGATAGATGATTTTCTCTTATCTGCCCCTGTCGGGAGCCTAAGAACTACACACATGGCATCCATCCTTCCCAAAGCATGTGAACACAGCAGGCGATCGCAACAGAAAGGGGTGGGAGGATGCGAAGACAAAAGCTAAGCTCATGCAATCATTTCTCCCTTATGAGCTTAAGATTTTGCATTCATTTATCCCTTGGGTACTGAAGTGTTCGTATGAGGAAATCCTTCGTCTGATGGCAGCTTGCTAGTCTTTTTGTCTGCACCCTTGTTCTGTTCCTAGCCTGCTCACAGAATGAGTGGCTGCGTCGAAAGCTACCAAGGAAAAACTGGCCGGGACGCATTCATGCCAAGATGACTACTGATGGCCAAACCCTTACAACAATCGCGGCAAATATGATACCGGCAGGCAACCAAAACATACATAAGGACTAATCATACGAACACTGACGAATGAATTCTAAAGGGGCAAACACACAATCAAAGATTAAGCAAAAACATCAGTTCCACACAAGCATGAATAAAACGGTGCCTAAATACAGAACATGCATCGTGTTTGTTACAGGACAACACAGTGGCAATGATAGTTTAACGTCGGGCCTGGCGACCGCGCGGAGTCGTTGGGACGAAAATGACTTTGTCGGCAAGTGGAGTAGCTTTCTCCTCGGTAGCGGGAACGTCCGCGCCCAGCGGCGGCTTCCTAAAGCCGTCAGCAATGTCGAGGTCCGGATGGTGGCTGGCGATGTTGCTCAGAATCATGAAGAGGGCGCTAAAGGCGAGCTTCTGGGATTCAATCGCGAAGCGACCAACCCTTCCATCCTCATGCACCTTCAGTTGTCAATCAACTCGTTGAATAAGAGCCCTAACTTGACATTGGGCACTTCCTGCTTGCTGACCGAGAAGACTGGCCCTTCCATGCCCATCGTCGCGGTTTGAGTAGTGAGACGCTTGGCAATGTCGATCAAGCTCTTGATCCAGAGGTCGACCTGCTCAACGTGATTTGCCAGCCTGTCCTCGACATCTTTCCAGAGGCGCCTTGAAGTGTCCAGGTCCTTTGTCAGCTGCTGCTCGTGAGCCCCACTGGAATCCACTGAGCTCTCCAGAGTGCCTATCATAGCCTTCAGGTCCTTAATGGTGCTGTCAGCAGACTCAAGGCCTTGGCTCTTGGCGAAAAGTTGTGACTGTATATCCTTCGGAAGGGTCTCTGCTTTCTGCGCCTCCTCCTTGAGGGTTGCGACTTCCTTGGCGCTCCTGGCAAGCTCTTCAGTCGGCTTGGCTACCTGTTGTTCAAGATCAGTCCTGGTCATGGATGCAGAAGCAAGGTCATCGGCAAGCTTCTTCAATTGGGTAGAAGAATCAGCGGCAAGAGCATCCAGAGCGGCCTTGGGATGGTCTTCGAGCTCCTTGGTATGCTGCTACACAAGAGATTCCAGATCGTCATCCTTGGCGCGGAGGGTGGCCTCGAGTTTCTCGTCCCGTGAAGAGATCCCCTGCTCCCTGGCGTCCAAAAGCGCTTTGCGCTCTGCCATGCGGCCTCCCGGGCAATGACATTCTCCCTCGCCATCGAGATGGTCTCCTGCTGTCTCATCAGGATTTGGAACTGCTTGTCGTGCCAGACACGCAGCTCGTCGCCTTTGTCCAATAGTTGTTGGCCACCTTGTTGGCAGACTTGCGCTGCTCCTTGAGCACCTGCCACTTCTTATTGTTCCGCCCCTGCATGTCCTTAATACCGCCCGCCATGGATTCTAGAAAGGACAAGTCCATCATAATGGCGACAGAGTTGTACGCTTCGTCGACCCCTTGATACAACGACACTAGAATGCACTGAAGCTCTCTATCAAGCTCTCTAGCCGTCGTTGCTGATGAGTCGGGGGTGCCGACCCCAGGCTGTGCCAGCACCAACGCCAACTGGCCCAAAGCTGGCGGCGAGGCCTCCGTCATGGCTCAAAATGAGAGGAGGGGCCCATGGTTTGAAGGAGGACTTTCTCCTCGATCGCCGCCCCCGCGACTGGCGCGCCGTCAAGAGTGTGCTTCACTTCCATTGGGGGCCCATGGACGCTCCCGGCAGCGTGCCCCTTCTCCTCTGCGGCAGCAATCTTGGCGGCTTCATCCGCGGCATCTCTCCCTATGTTGGCCACTTCCTCCAGCAGTTCAGGCTCTTCGGTCTGAGGGACTGCAAGCGAAGACAACGAGCAATAATAAAAAGAAGCATAAGTTTTGAAGAACCAGAAGCATGGGACATGAAGATAAAAGAAAGAAGCAAAGAGAAGGAGCGAATCAATTACCCGAAGAGGTCTGCTGGACAAAAGCTTCAGTCTCTTCCAGGTCGTGATCTCCGTCCCTTGCCGTGATGATCGAAGTATCATCCTGGGCAAGGCCGCTCGTAGGAGCTGACACCGGGGGGCTCCTCGTTTGACAGGGGGGCGCGGTGAGCCCCTCTTGGAAGGGCTCGCCCTAGGTCATCTCTCCCCTTCCTCCAGCCGAGGAGGCCGGAGGCTCTCCCGCGCCACTCTCCATGGGAGGGACCAAGCCTGTGCTCTCGTGCCCGGGCTGGGCTGGGGGCTTGGTGGGCGCGCCGCTCGTGTTGCTCCCCGCCAACACCGTGCTGTAATGCCCATGATGCAGCTATATCTCTGACGTGTCGAGGCACGACTTAGAGGCATAATTGCATTGTGGTTTCATCGCAAGAAGGGTCATCTTCACATAATCCCATGTAATGAACAAGAAAGGGATAAATAGAGTTGGCTTACAATCGCCACTTCACACAATGAACATATAATTCATACATCATTCAGAGTACACACATAGTCCGACTACGGACACATCCAAAAGAAAGAATAAAAACCCCAAATGCTAGATCCCCGATCATCCCAACTGGGCTCCACTACTGATCATCAGGAAAAGACACATAGTAATGGCCAAGGTCCTCGCCGAACTCCCACTTGAGTTCGGTAGCATCACCTGCACTGGTTACATCGGCACCTGCAACTATTTTGGTAGTATGTGTGAGTCACGAGGACTCGGCAATCTCAAAACCCACGAGATCAGACTATTTAAGCTTATGGGTAGGATAAGGTTATGAGGTGTAATTGCAACAAGCACTAAGCAAATATGGTGGCTATCATACACAAATAAGAGTAAGATGAGAAGCTACGTAACGGTCGTGAAGCTAGAAATGATCAAAAAGTGATCCTGAACTACTTACGTTCAATCATAACCCAAATTGTGTTCACTTCCCTGACTCCGACGAAAAGAGACCATCACGGCTACACACGCGGTTGATGCATTTTAGTTAAGTCAAGTGTCAAGTTCTCTACAACCGGATATTAACAAATTCCCATCTGCCACATAACCACGGGCACGACTCTTGAAAGTTTATACCATACAGGGGTGTCCCAACTTAGCCCATCACAAGCTCTCATGATCAACAAAGGATATTCCTTCTCCCGGAAAGACCCGATCAGTCTCAGAATCCCGGTTACAAGACATTTCGGCAATTGTAAAACAAGACCAGCAAGACCGCCCGACTGTGCCGACAAATCTCGATAGGAGCTGCACATATCCCATTCTTAGTACACACCGGATGAGACATCCTATGAGTAAAACCAACCCTCAAGTTTCCCCGAGGTGGCCCGGCAGTCTACTCGGTTCGGACCAACACTCAGAGGAGCACTGGCCCGGGGGGTTAAATAAAGATGACCCTCGGGTTTATAACTCCCAAGGAAAAGGTTTAGGTTGTTAGGCAAATGGAAAACCAAGGTTGGGCCTTGCTAGAGGAGTTTTTTATTCAAAGCGAACTGTCAAGGGGGTCCCATAAACCCAACCGCGTAAGGAACGCAAAATCAAGGAACATAACACCGGTATGATGGAAACTAGGGCGGCAAGAGTGGAATAAAACACCAGGCATAAGGCTGAGCCTTCCACCCTTTACCAGGTATATAGATGCATTAATTAAAATAAGAGATATTGTGATATCCCAACATAATCATGTTCCAACATGGAGCATTCTTCAACTTCACCTACAACTAACAATGCTATAAGAGGGGCTGGGCAAAAGCGGTAACACAGCCAAACAACGGTTGTTGGGAATGTGGGTTAGAGGCTTGACATGGCAATATGGGAGGCATGATATGACAAGTGGTAGGTAGCGCGACATAGCGATAAACAATCAACTAGCAAGCAAAGATAGAAGTGATATCGAGGGTAATGGTCATCTTGCCTGAAATCCCGCTAGGAAGAAGAACGACTCCATGAATAAGACAAATAGATGAAGACGAACCAAGCGTAGTCGAACAAATCCTCACGATCGCAACGAAACAGGAACTATCGAGAAGAAGCACAACAGGAAAGAAGCAAACAACATGGTAAACACACAACACATAAACATGACATGATACTCAACCAAGCATGATGCATGACAAGGCTATATGATGCTACTCATGGCAAGAGATGATGCAAACAAGAACAACACATCAAAGCAAGTTTAAATGAGGCCGGAAGCAACATACAACAAATCCGGTAAGTCCTCATATGCAATTTTTGAAATTGGTCCAGATATGAATAAACCTTATGTTCAAGTTGTTAAACAGCAATTTAAAATGCACCGAGATGATCTACGCAAAAATCTAGTCAAGTTACATATAAAGTTCGTTTAATTCAGAGCTACGACCTAGAAGATATGAGCAAAACAAGTTAAACATGACATTGATGCAAAAAGCATTCAAACATCAAGCACACACACTCAAAACAAGGATTCAACATGACATGATGAAACTACATGCAATTCTAAGCAAGTTTCATATATAGCATACTCAAAACGGAGCAACGGTGCAACACATACACCCCAAACAAGATATAACAACAATCTGCCCAAAACAGCAACTAGGCACTTTGCAACCATCAAAACAATATGCTGCAGGAATCGTATGAGTACAAACTTGACATGCACTTCATGTACAGATAACACTTAAAATTTCGTTAAGTTTCAGGTTCATAGGCATCAATATTAAACCAATATGATCAATGCAAAAAGCAACTTTATAACACAGGAGCATATACGTGAGCAGAGATAATATGATGACAAGTTGGAGCCATGAAACAAAGATACTATAGTAACTATACATAGCAAACAAGGTATGGCATCAAAGTACACATAACAAAGAGCAAATAACATCATGGCATCATATACATGTGGCTCATGGATTAGTAGGAACCAACAAGACAAGTTTGAATGTTGAAACAATTTCAGCAAGTGTAAAACAGCAACATTATGATAGCATGTTTGCAAGCATAGAATAGAGGCATATAATATCCAAAATTAACAAACATGGTATGGTAACAAATTACGCATAGCATACTTCAAAACATGTAATTGGAGCATCTCCATAATATGCATATATTAACTAATATCAAGCTCAGAACATGGCGTCACGAAGTTAACATAAAACTGGAACAACATGTAGACATGTTCATGGCAATGAAAGCATATACTACAGGACATATATAGGGCATCAAAAGTATGATAGATCATAACATTGGCAACAAAACATGTCAACTAAGCATCTCCAGATTATGCATGGATTAATTGGTAGCACCAAGCAAACATAGCAACTTGATATGACAGAAACAGACTTGACAGCATATTAACAACAAGTAGCCCACTTCACAAGCTTGATGCACTGACTATAGGGCATATAAACATATATGTATTGCACCACATCAATGATGGCATAATTATGCTCTTAAAACATATAGACATGATGCTCAAAAGAAAATCACACAAAAAGATATAAAAATGACAAATAGGCAAGTTACAAAAGTTTTTAGCAGTTAACAGCAACATGCACATTTGCAACAGGGATTAATATGTAAATACGCACCCTAGCATGAATGCGAAGCACATCAGCATGTAGAGCATGAAGAGCAGAACATTTTCATGTCAAGATCAACAAACTTACACCACTCACAAGACACTTAAATGATGTTAACATGCAGCAGTTTACAGTAGTTTATATCACTTAGCAGTTTTGCGATGAAGATTAAGGCATCAATATGGATAGTAACATGCATGCAAATGATACTAGCATGAAGAGCACCACGAGGCGGCTATTTGTATATATCATATGTGCAAATCGGAGCTATATGCATGGAGATATGGCATGATGAACAGGGGCATAAAATGTTAGGGATCTCGGGACTTGGAGAAATTATACCCTCGCAGATCTCAGATCTAGGGTTCGGCGCGGTTTTTGATGATGGCCGGAGGAACTCGCCGAATCTTCCCGGAGTGGGGGAAGATGACGGCCGGAGACGCGGGGGCTCGCCGGAGTTCGTGGAGGAACCGGATACAACCGGAGTTGCGGGCTCGCCGGAGAGGTGCGGCGTGGGGCGGCGCGATCCCACGTTGGTGTGGCGAGGTCGGCGATGGAGTAGCAGTGGCCGGCGCGGGCGGCGCTCGACAGCAGCGGGCGAGGGCGGCGGGCGGCGGAGGCATTGACCGGGCGGCTAGGTCGCGGGAGGCGGCGGCGCGGCGACTCGGGCTCGGGGGCCTGACCCGGGCCTAGCGGGCCGGCGCGGCGGGCGGCGGCGGCTTGCCACGTGGCGGCTTAGGATTCGTGGAGGGGCGACAGCGCAGTTTGTTCGGTGAGATTGGACATGTCCGGCGGCTTGGATGGGTGGCGGCTAGGGTTTTACCCGTGATTTGGAAGGGGGGATGCATATTTATAGGTAGGGGAAGCTAGGAGTGTCCAAATGAGGTGTAGTTTTTGACAAACGATCGTGATCAACGACGGAGAGCATGGATGGGGTTTGGATGGGCTAGTGGGCTGTTGTGGAGGGGTGCTGGGCTGCGAAGAGAGAAGAGCTTTTGCGGTTACCAGGTTAACCATTGGGGCATCAAACGACGTCCAAATGGAACGAAATTTGATAGGCAGTCTACTGATGATGTAGCAAGACCACTTGTCAACTCTCGGTCCATTCCGAGAACGTTTTTCTCCCGCTCACGAAACAAGATCTGGGAGGTACAGCGGGCACGTGCGAGTGTGTCCGGGCTCAGAACGTACAACAGAGAGAACTGGGGGAACACGAACGGATGAAAGTTTTGAAAAAACATGCAGATGAAATGCAGATGATGACATGGCAAAGTGCAACATGCAAGCAAATGACATGGCAACGACGGTGAATAACTGGAATACACCTGGCACATCGGACTCGGGGCATTACAACTTTCCTCCACTAACAAGAGATCCTGTCTTGAGATCTTAGGAACGAGACGGAAGAGAAAGAGGAAGAGGTGAAGCAAGAGTGCAAGAGAGAAGATGAACAAGGTCGAGAGCACTCAGGTAGAAAGAGGAATGTCAAATATGACGAGAATGAAAGGCTCAAGGAATAAGATAGACTCTGAAACCACTCAGGTTAGAAGAAGCTCGAAAGGAATAAGAACGAAAGAATTCTGGCAGCACTCCTGCTGAAAATGGAAGGAATGGAGACATGAACTTCACCGATGAGATGACACTTGACGAGCTGAACAGCGCAATGCCTCTGGAAGAATTGAAATAGTGGAATGAAAAGAACTTAGAAGGAAGGATTGAACGAAGTTGTTGAGAAAATCAACAACGAAAGAAACAGCTTGTTGTGGACTTATGGAAAAACATCTCAAATCTTGAGGTGAAACTCTGCCACAAGCAAATGTTTGAATATCTGAGAAGAACGAAGAAATGCAAAACTCCACTTTAGAAGAATACGGAGAATTAATTGCACTTCAAGATGCGAGAACAAAAGATACTTGAACTCCTCCAACAAGAATCTTGATGAACTCTTGAAGAATGAATTAAATCCTTAACGAACCACCATGAAGAACTCCGGTAACGAAAGGATGATTAGATAGAGTTGAAGGATGAAAAGAATAAGATTAAGCCTTGCGGTGATTTAGATGGAGGTTTTGACGAGATGGCCGAGGAAATTTTGAACTCCGGAAAAGCAAAGATGAAAACACTTCGAAGCGCGAAATTATTCATCATGAACAAACTCCGAAGGAAGGGATTACTTGACGACGAAGAAATAAGAATAAGAATTACGTTATGCTTATCCTCATCAGATTTAATTGATGCCAACCAGATTTGGCATGCAACTTATTGCCCTTGAAAAGGATTGAGGAGTATATGGCGCAACCTTGAGGAAGGTCTTCAAGGAACCACCGGTAGGATTGAAACAAGGAATAAATTAATATGAGAACATAGGAAGAGGAATCTTGAACAAACCACCGTAAGAATTCAAAATGAGAGTAGCAAATGCACAATTCACCAGGAAGAACTGGAAAACGAATGAAGATACTTGAGGGGATTTAGATACATCAGAACGAAGAGATCATGAGCTGACTAAAGAGTATACTTGAACGATCCACCGGTAAGATTTGGAGAACAAGAGCTGAAGGCTGAGAATGAGTAATATTCAAAAATGATGGCCTTTGGATGATCGAGAAAGGAAGCAACTCCTGAAATGCGTCAGATGGTTGAAAAGAATTCTCACAACCGAAAACAATCATGAGAGGATGGCATAAGCTAGAACTATGAATCTTCAAGAGAGCGGACCAATATTTAGGAGAAATCCTTCTTCGGTCTTCAGATGTTGAGAATGAAGATGAGAACCACCATGAATTGTTGAGGCACTCTGGAATTAAGAATAGAAAGGTTGAACCAACGATGAAAAGAATATGAAAGCAAACTTGGAGGAAACATTTGACTGATGAGAAATCATTCTTATGTCAAACTTTGAAAGAATTTGAGAATAACTCCAGAAAGAATTAGAAGAGTCAGGTAAGATCCTGGGAAAATACCTGTGGGTTAGGGCCCACTCAAAAGAAACACCGTTGAAGCTTAAGGAGAGATTGCACCAGTTGATTTAAATGGCTTGAACAAGATATCAACCTCGAAATAACTTGAACAGATTAAGAATGGAAACACGAATCTTTTGAGATATCTTGAGCACTCCGGATAAGAATAGAGAGAGGTGAACAATTAAGAGGTGCCCCGACATGGAAAAATATTTGAAACGAGGAAAGGGGTATGATCAACACCGAAAGCTTGAATTGAATCCATCGGATAGAATATGAGGATGTAGAATGATAAACTCGAAGCTTTCCTAGAATCTCCACGAGAATCGCCGGCTAAGAACATTGAAGGAAAGAGTGAAGAGACTTCACATCAATAAAAAGTATACTTGATTAATAAATCCGAGTCCTTGAAGAAAAGGGTGGGATGGTGGGAAAACAAAGGCAACTTGGGATGCATGAAACCGACACCATTGAGAAGAACTGAAACTTGATCTCACGAATGTTGAAATGATCGGATCCACTTGAAGAGAAGCACACCGGTTGGAAAGAATTGACATGACAATCTCGATGATCGAAAGGATTAGTACTCCCATAGAAATATGAGAACACCATTTAGAAAAGGTATCGAATCAACACTTGACATCGAAGCAACTCGAATACCACAACTCAAAAGAAAAACAAAGGGTTTGGCTTCGAAAATTAGCCGAAACAAACATATGATAGAGATTTACCCAATCCCATATCGTGCATCTGTCGGAAAGATATTCTAGGAGCTACTTGATTTCCCACCTATAAACTCCTGAAACTTTCTGGTTATGCAATCCGGTGTTGGGGATACAGGGGAAGCAATATATCTCACCCAAACTAATAATCCTTACATCCAGCTGTATCCATCCGTCAACACATAACCAAGTAAACTCCGGAAATCGTGTACCTCAACCTTCGAAAACCATCAGTTATACGAGCTATGGCAATACTCCCGAACTCCTACCTCAGTACTGGGTCGCGTCGAGGTTATCTCACCAACAACTGCATAAAAGATATTTCCGATGTCGGTGAAACTCAGGTATTCCAGAACTGCAACGATAAAATTGTGACGGCAACACCTCAGAGCTCAACTCCTCGGGACACTGCCACAACCCCTAAATGTCAGGAGGCACCAAGAACAATGTTCTCATCACAAGAATATTGGAACAATCCAAAGATACACGCGTGATCCTAATTTTTGTTAGTGATTTGAGGATAGGAAAGACAAAACATCTACGTCAGGAGACCTCATTAGAGCGACGAAGGGACTGAGGAGTAAAAAAGGATCCTACTCTCTGATATATATAATCCTAAGACTCAAAACATTTTTGTTCTAGACTCAACAACAGTTATTCGATCAAGCAGGGGGCTCCTAAGTTGGGGATAGCTCTGATTACCAACTTGTAACGCCCATGATGCGACTATATCTCCCACGTGTCGAGGCACGACTTAGAGGCATAACCGCATTGTGGTTTTGTCGCAAGAAGGGTCATCTTCACACAATCCCATGTAATGAACAAGAAAGGGATAAATAGAGTTGGCTTACAATCGCCACTTCACACAATGAACATATAATTCATACATCATTCAGAGTACACACATAGTCCGACTATGTACACATCCAAAAGAAAGGAGATAAACCCCAAATGCTAGATCCCCGACTGTCCCAAATGGGCTCCACCTACTAATCATCAGGGAAAGACACGTAGTAACAGCCAAGGTCCTCGTCAAACTCCCACTTGAGTTCGGTAGCATCACCTGCACTGGTATCATCGACACCTGCAACTGTTTTGGTAGTATCTGTGAGTCACGAGGACTCAACAATCTCAAAACCCGCAAGATCAAGACTATTTAAGCTTATGGGTAGGATAAGGTTATGACGTGGAGTTGCAGCAAGCACTAAGCAAATATGGTGGCTATCATATGCAAATAAGAGTAACATGAGAAGCTACGCAACGGCCGTGGAGCTAGAAATGATGAAGAAGTGATCCCGAACTACTTACGTTCAATCATAACCCAAACTGTGCTAACTTCCCGGACTCCGCCGAAAAGAGACCATCACGGCTACACACGCAGTTGATGCATTTTAGTTAAGTCAAGTGTCAAGTTCTCTACAACCAGATATAACAAATTCCCATCTGCCACATAACCGTCGGCACAGCTCTTGAAAGTTTATACCGTGCATGGGTGTCCCAACTTATCCCATCACAAGCTCTCACGATCAATGAAGGATATTCCTTCTCCCGGAAAGACCCGATCAGTCTCGGAATCCCGGTTACAAGACATTTCGGTAATGGTAAAACAAGACCAACAAGACCGCCCGACTGTGCCCACAAATCCCGATAGGAGCTGCACCTATCTCGTTCTCAGGGCACACCGGATGAGACATCCTACGAGTAAAACCAACCCTCAAGTTTCCCCGAGGTGGCCCGGCAGTCTACTCGGTTCAGACCAACACTCAAAGGAGCACTGGCCTGGGAGGGTTAAATAAACACGACCCTCGGGTTTATAACTCCCAAGGGAAAGGTTTAGGTTGTTAGGCAAATGGAAAACCAAGGTTGGGCCTTGCTGGAGTTGTTTTATTCAAAGCGAACTGTCAAGGGGGTCCCATAACCCCAACCACGTAAGGAACGCAAAATCAAGGAACATAACACCGGTATGACGGAAACTAGGGCGGCAAGAGTGGAACAAAACACCAGGCATAAGGCCGATCCTTCCATCCTTTACCAGGTATATAGATGCGTTAATTAAAATAAGAGATATTGTCATATCCCAACATAATCATGTTCCGACATGGAGCAATCTTTAACTTCACCTGCAACTAACAACTCTATAGGAGGGGCTGAGCAAAAGCGATAACATAGCCAAACAATGGTTTGCTAGGAAGGTGGGTTAGAGGCTTGACATGGCAATATGGGAGGCATGATATGACAAGTGGTAGGTAGCGCGACATAGCGATAGAACGATCAACTAACAAGCAAAGATAGAAGTGATATCGAGGGTAATGGTCATCTTGTCTGAAATCCCACTAGGAAGAAGAACGAGTCCGTGAAGAAGACGAATGGATGAAGACGAACCAAGCGTAGTCGAACGAATCCTCACGATCACAACGAAACAGGAACTATCGAGAAGAAGCACAATCAGAAAGAAGCAAACAACATGGTAAACACACAAGAGATAAACATGACATGATGCTCAACCAAGTATGATGCATGACAAGGCTATATGATGCTACTCATGGCAAGAGATGATGCAAACAAGAATAACATATCAAAGCAAGTTTAAATGAGGCCGGAAACAACATATAACAAATCCGGTAAGTCCTCATATGCAATTTTCGAAATTGGTCCAGATATAAATAAATCTTATGTTCAAGTTGTTAAAGATCATATGATCTATGTGAAAATCTAGTCAACTTACATATAAAGCTCGTTTAATTTGGAGCTACGACCTAGAAGATATGAGCAAAACAAGTTAAACATGACATTGATGCAAAAAGCATTCAAACATCAAGCACACACACTCAAAACAAGGATTCAACATGACATGATGAAACTACATACAATTCTAAGCAAGTTTCATATATAGCATGCTCAAAACGGAGCAATGGTGCAACACATACACCCCAAACAAGATATAACAACAATCTACCCAAAACAGCAACTAGGCACTTTGCAACCATCAAAACAACATGCAGGAATCATATGAGCACAAACTTGACATTCTCTTCATGTACAGATAACAAAATTCGAATTTCATTAAGGTTCAGGTCCATAGGAATCAAGATTAAACCAATATCACCAATGCAAAAAACAACTTTATAACACAGGAGCATATAGGCGAGTAGAGATAATATGATGACATGTTGGAGGCATGAAACAAAGATACTACAGCAACTATACATAGCAAACAAGGGCATGGCATCCAATTAAACATAACAAAGAGCAAATAACATTATGGCATCATATATATATGGCTTATGGATTAGTAGGAGCCAACAAGAAAAGTTTGAATGTTGAAACAGTTTCAGCAAGTGTAAAATAACAACATTATGGTAGCATGTTTGCAAGCATAGAACAGAGGAATATGGTATCCAAAAATAACAACCATGGTATGTGAACCAAGTAATCATAGTCTACTTCAGAACATGTAATTGGAGCATCTCCAGAATAGGCATAGATTAACTAATATCAAGCTCGGAACATGGCATTACGAAGTTAACAGAAAACTGGAACAACATGTAGGCATGTCGTGGCGATGAGAACATATGATATAGGACATATAGGGCATAATAAGGTATGGCATGATAGACCATAACATGGTCAACAAAACATGTCAACTAAGCATCTCCAGATTATGCATGTATTAATTGGTAGCATCAAGCAAACATAGCAACATGATACGACAGAAACAGACTTGACAGCACATTAATAGCAAGTAGCCCATTTCACAAGATTGATGCACTCACTCCATGGTATATCAGTATATATGGATTGCACCACACTAAAGATGGCATAATTATTCTCTTAAAACATGTAGACATGATGCTCAAAAGAAAATCACGCAAAAATATATAAATACGACAAATAGGCAAGTTGCAACAGTTTTTAGCAGTTAACAGCAACATGCACTTTTGCAATAGGGATTAATATGTCAATATGCACCCTAACATTAATGCAAAGCACACCAACAATTAGAGCACAAAGAGCATAACACTTTCATATCAAGATCATCACCATAGGATCAACTGAGACAAATATACACCACTCATAAGACACCTAAATGATGTTAATAGACAACAGTTTACATCAGTTTATATCACTTAGCAGTTTTCCAACGAAGATTAAGGTATCAAGATGGACAGTAACATGCATGCAAATGACACTATCATGAAGAGCACCACGAGCGGAAATTTTGGTATATCATATGCGCAAATCGGAGCTATATGCATGGAGATATGGCATGATGAAAGGGGCATAAAATGTTAGGGATCTCAGTACGGAGAAATTATATCCTCACAGATCTCAGATCTAGGGTTCGGCGCGGTTTTCGATGATGGCCGGAGGAACTCGCTGGATCTTCACCGGAGTGGAGGAAGACGAGGCCGGAGACGCGGGGGCTCGCCGGAGTTCGTGGAGGAACCGGATCCGGCCGGAGTTGCGGGCTCGCCGGAGAGGTGCGGTGCGGGGCAGCGCGATCCCGCGTTGGTGCGACGAGGTCGGCGACGGAGCAGCGGTGGCCGGCGTGGGCGGCGCTCGACGGCAGCGGGCGGCGGAGGTGTTGACCGGGCGGCAGGGTCGCGGGAGGCGGCGGCGCGGCGACTTGGGCACGGGGGCCCGACCCGGGCCGAGCGGGCCGGTGCGGTGGTCGGCGGCCGCTTGCCATGTGGCGGATCAGGATTCGCGGTGGGACGGCGGTGCGGTTTGTCCGGTGAGATCTAACATGTCCGGCAGCGTGGATCGGAGGTGGCTAGGGTTTTACCCGTGATTTGGAAGGGGGTGCATATTTATAGGTAGGGGAAGCTAGGAGTGTCCAAATGAGGTGCGGTTTTCGACCACACGATCGTTATCCAACGATGGAGAGCTTTTGCGGAGGGGTGCTGGGGTGCAAAGAGAGAAGAGCTTTTGCGGTTACCAGGTTAACCGTTGGGGCATCAAACGACCTCCAAATAGAACGAAATTTGACAGGCGGTCCACCGGTGATGTACCAAGACCACTAGTCAACTCTCGGCCCATTCTGAGAACGTTTTTATGCCGCTCACGAAACAAGATCTGGGAGGTACAGCGGGCGCATGCGAGTGTGTGTGGGCTCAGAACGGACAACGGAGGGAACTGGGGGAACCCAAACGGATGCAAGTTTTGAATAATATAGATGAAATGCAGATGATGACATGACAAAGTGCAACACGCAAGAAAATGACATGGAAACGATGGCGAATAACTGGAAGGCACCTGGCGCATCAGACTCGGGGCGTTACACGCGCCCTCCACGTCTTCGGCGACTCCGCATGCCTGAGTTATTTTGACCGATGGATGAGGGTCTCCATCTCCTCCTCCTCCTCCTCCCTGTCAGCGACAACAAGTAAAAGATCAGTCAAGAAGAAATGAGCAGGCGTATAGAAGCTACTACAAGAGGAAGGGATTATTTCTCTCTTACTCCTCGTCAATGAGCATGGAGCTCAACTCAAAATCAACGGGAGGTGAAGGTGCCCGGCCTCTCCTCTAGGGCCAGGGTTCCCCGGCAACTTCAGGCTCTTCTGAGGCGCGGGGGACTCTGACGAAGATGAGTCCCGCGAGGAGCTCGAGCCTGATTGGGAGCTGGAGTCAACTCCCGCGGCCGGAGAGTTCTTGGGGGGAGGGGTTTTATCCCCGGCAAGGCGGGAGGATTGCTGGTGCACCACATCCTGCTTGGTGCTCTTGGCGGCTATCTTCTTCACCTTCTTGGCAGGAGGAGCGGGATCAGGAACCACTGCTTCCCGAATGGCAGCTCGCCTGCGGGGCGCTGATCTAAGATTGGCTCGGGGGCTTGATGGCCCACCATTATCCACTCCTATTCAAGCTCCCCTGCCTCCTCAAGCTCCTCCTCCTGTTGGACCTCTACTGCCGTGGTGAGCAGAGCCTCAATCTCGGAAGGTTCATCCCCGTCAGGATCCTCCCCGGCAACCTCTTCTATCTCTTGCACCTTGCTTCCATCGTGGGAGGAACCTTCGTCCTCAGCTTTCCCTTTTGCCTTCGTCGCCTTCCTAGTCTTTGCCGTTGTGGCAGCCCAGAGTGCTATGTCCTCCTCCAACCTCTTCCTGATGTACTCCTCCACCTTGGACATTCTGGTTTCCACCTTCGTAGCTCTCTCCACCAGAGTGGAGGACCAAGCGAGCTCTTCATCGAGGGTGGGTAACTTCTAGTCACCCGCAACTCCATGGGCATTGCAATCTGGCATCCACTTCAAGATCTGTTCCCTGTCGGAATTGATGTTCAGTGCGCTGACATTTGCCGGCAGCTTGAACAGCCCGAAGCGGCCAAATAGTTGGTCGCACAACCAGGCATTGGCCAAAGACTGACAGATTATTGGTCAGGCCAGGGAGCAATCTCATTCTATCCCCAGCATCACCGTACTCCCAGACAAACCTATCCCTTCTCTGCAATGGCGAGATGCAACGAAGGAAAAAGTCAGCTCCCACATGCTCGACAGTTAGCCCAACAACCTTTAAACGGGTGATCTTGTTTATTGTCGGGCAGAGCCTGTCATCTGAGAGACAAACTTCCCTCCAATCATCGCTGCGCTCGACGCACTCCGTCCGTGCTTGGTAGAAGTCCGGAGCCTTCTCATCTTGGATCTAGCACCAATCTGCTCTCCATTCCACCCATCTGCCGCATTGCTGGCGTGAGAGATAGCCCTAGGTTTCTCTCGACACCCGCGGTATCCAACTTATATTCCCGGATCGATGAGCTTTGTTGTCCACCCGCGGGACGAAATAGTTCCTGAACAAATCAACATTCGGAGCAATACCAACAAAGTTCTCGCACAAATGGGTGAAAATCGCCATGCACGCTATTGCATTTGGCGTGAAATCCAGAAGATGGAATCCATAGATCATCATCATCGCTTCGAAGATTGCAGAAGAAATCAGAGAAATCAGAGAAAATCGCCATGCACGCACAGAAGAATCGGTATGAATCAGGCGGGTCTTCTTTCCCTTCCGCCAGAACTCTGGGAGCGCCATGCCCTTTCGGGACTTCCCTCCCCAACCGGTATCCATACCTTGCTTGCAGCATCTGCCATCCAGATTCAATGGGAAGAAGACGATGTCTCCTCTCCGTCTCCTGCCCAGCTCCGTTGCCCTCTTGCTTCCCTCAGTGGTCGCCTCTTTTGCGGTGGTCGTCCGCTTCCCTTTGGCAGCGGCTTTCTTTCCCATTCCCTCAAGCTCCGGCGAAGATGGGGAGAAAGTTGGGTGGAGGAGGAGCGGCAGGTACGGGCAAGGAGGGGGGACGATTGTTTGGCTTGCAGGAGAAGATGATGGGGGTGAGGAGTGAGTAGTGGATGACCAGTATCCTCCCATGTTCCCCTCTCTTAAGGAAAGGACGTGGGGGGAGGGCGCGATGCTTCAAGAAGTTACCATTTTGCATTAACTGCCGCAATCCCACTACTCCACGACCCATGGTAAATACGTGAAGTGGACATTGGATTGACTGCTTATCGTGACAAATCGTTGCACGCACAGCGCTTTCTCGCCATGTGTTCATGCACTGTTTGGGGCCTAACCCATTGTGCCCAGCAACACGTATGGCTCAGGCCCGGGGGCTCCTGTCGGGGTACACAAACATGGGCGTATGTTTCCCCTGACTTGTGGATGGACAACAAAGCCACCAACCCGGTAGGATCACAGCATCCAAGACCAAGACCAAGCATAAGAGATCAACTCTTTGAAGAATCAGAGCGCAGATCAAGAAGACCAAGTCAAGCTAGAGGAGCAAGATGTCGCTAAGGGAAAAACCTCCCTTATCGGGCAGGGGAGCCTGGCGAGGGCGAGGTTGCCCCAAAGACAAGCCTCCAGACCGCCCCGGCAGGCTTGCCGGGCATAACAAGGGCGGATTACCCCACCAAGGCTTCACCACTACACCTCACCATGATGCAAGTCGTTGATTAGTGCGGTGTCAAGCCCCCAAGTGACTAAGTGGTTGTTTCCTGCCACATGGCAGGCACTTCCTACAGAAAACACCTCCAAATGACACTTGTCCTGAGACGTGTGTGTAAGTGCATCTAGTGCCATCCCTAGTTGGTTTTGGAGTATTGACGACAAACCTGGTTGAGGGACTAATGTGTTTGTGAGAATTGCAGGATAACACAGGTAGTAGTACCTCATTGATTCGGTTTACCTACCGGAGATGACCCCTAAAAATGTGTGAAGACATTGAAGACAATGGTGGTCTGTGAAGCTATTCACGTTGAAGACTATGACATGAGAAGACATCGCATGAAGACTATGGAGTGTGAAGACTTAGTTGTTTTGATGTTTCCTTTTCTTCTTTGTTGAGTCATAGGAACCACCGCACTGTTAAGTGGGGTCCAAGTGAACAAAGTCAGAGTGACTGAAGTGATGCTCAACCAAATCCTATGTCTTCGAGTGAAGACAATGAGAGCAAATCTTAACCAGAGTCGGATGAGTCAGCTTTACTTGTAGCCCAAGTCAAGCTGCCGCGTGTGTTTGAAATCTGACCGTTGGGACTCATGTCAGTTCCTTAGTGACCCAGGGTCATTTCGGACAAATCAGGTCGGGTTGCCCAGTGGCTATAAATAGCCCACCCCCACACCATAAATTGGTGGCTGCTCAGAGTTAGTGCATGACTTTTGTCGTTTGAGAGCAACCAACCTCCGAAGCATTTGAGAGAGAATCCTTGCGAGGACAAAGCCCAAACCACCCAGAGCCCAGAGAGTGTTTGGCATCACTGAAGTCTTTCTGTCCGCGTGATTTGAAGACTTGTTACACTTGAGGACTGTGAATCCTCCAGCCGGTTAGGCATCGCGTTCTGAGCATCCAAGAGTCATTGTGGATTGCCGGTGAACGAAGTCTGTGAAGGTTTGGAAGTCTACCTTGAAGACTTACCGGAGTGATTAGGCGGGGACTAGGTGTATTTAGCTCATGGGGAATAAGGTGAAGACGCGGTTGAAAGATCGAGGATGTCGCCTAGAGGGGGGGGTGAATAGGCGCTTTAAAATAATTACGGTTTAGGCTTGAACAAATGCGGAATAAACCTAGCGGTTAATTTGTCAAGCACAAAACCTAAAACAACTAGGCTCACCTATGTGCACCAAAAACTTATGCTAAGCAAGATAAGAAACTATGTGATAGCAAGATATATGACAAAGAACAATATGGCTATCAGAAAGTAAAGTGCATAAGTAAAGGGCTCGGGTAAGAGATAACCGAGGCACGTGGAGACGATGATGTATCCCGATGTTCACACCCTTGCGGATGCTAATCTCCGTTTGGAGTGGTGTGGGGGCACAATGCTCCCCAAGAAGCCACTAGGGCCACTGTAATCTCCTCACGCCCTCGCATAATGCAAGATGCCGTGATTCCACTAAGGGACCCCTGAGGGCGGTCACCGAACCCGTACAAATGGCAACCCTTGGGGGTGGTCACCGAACCCGTACACTTTGCAACCCTTGGGGGCGGTCACCGGTACCCATCAAATTTCTCGGGGCGATCTCCACAACCTAATTGGAGACCCCGACGCTTTCCCAGAGCTTTACACCACAATGATTGAGCTCCGAACAACACCAACCGTCTAGAGCGCCAAGGCACCCAAGAGGAACAAGCTCTAGGGTGTCCAAACACCCAAGAGTAACAAGCTCAAGGGTACCAAGCACCCAAGAGTAATAAGCTTCTCAACTTGTAACTTCCACGTATCACCGTGGAGAACTCAAATTGATGCACCAAATGCAATGGCAAGGGCACACGGAGTGCCCAAGTCCTTCTCTCCGAAATCCCACCAAAGCAACTAATGCTAGGGAGGAAAATGAGAGGAAGAATGAAAGAAGAACACGAAGAACTCCAAGATCTAGATCCAATGGGTTCCCCTCACATAGAGGAGAAAGTGATTGGTGGAAATGTGGATCTAGATCTCCTCTCTCTTTTCCCTCAAAAACTAGCAAGAATCCATGGAGGGATTGAGAGTTAGCAAGCTCGAAGAGGGTCAAAAATGGGGGAAGAACACGAGCTCAAAGTATAAGGTTCATTGGGGAAGAAGACCCCCTTTTATAGGAGGGGGGAAATCCAACCGTTATGTGCTCAGCCCGTACACGAGCGGTACTACCGCTCCACGAGCGATACTACCACTCGGGCGGTAGAAGCAGGAAAAAGGAGCAATAAAACATGAACCTTGGGGCGGTAGTGCTGCTTATAAGCGTGTACTACCGCTGGAGGAGCAGAACACAGGACCAAACGAGGCAGGGCAGAGCAGAGTACGACGGCAGTAATGCAGTAGCGGTACTACCGCCCGACCGGAGCGGTACTACTGCTTATAGGCGGTACTACCGCTTATAGGCGGTACTACCGCTTATAGGCGGAACTGCCGTGCCTCACTGTCATGCAACTACTGCTAAACCCGACACGAAAAGAGCAGACCCAAAAACGAGGCGGTAGTAGAGTGGTACTGGAGCGGTACTACCACTTGACGCTACAAGCGGTACTACCGCTGCCACCGCGGTACTACCGTAGGGAGAAAAAAAAACTGCCATAACTTCTTCATATGAGCTCTGAATTGAGCAAACTCAAGCTTGTTTGAAACAAGACAACGAGTAGGAAGAGGCAGGGGAGGTATGCCTAATAAAAAGAGGAGAAAAACCTCCAACAGAGAAGAACCGGCAGAACCTCCAACATCGAAAACATCATAGAAGATGCATGTGAACTCCATTTTCGATGATGCCCGAGCTTGTCAAGAAAATGACCATAAGCTCCAAAACTCACAAGGAGAAGAACCAAACAAGAACCAATAAAGATGATGCAAGGATGCAATGGTTTGAGCTCTCTACGAATGATACAATCAAGTTACTCATCGAGAGCCCCCCTTGATAGTACGGTAATCGATCCTAAAACCCGGTCTCCCAACAACCATCATGAGACCGGTAAAATAGAAAACCTATCAAGGGCAAACCTTTGCCTTGCACATGGTCCACTTGAGCTAGATGATGACGATCTTGACTCCCTCAAGTTGGACCACCTTTCTTGATTGCGTTGGCTCAAAGAAGACTAGTTGATTGCTCCCCCATACTCCACTATGGGTGAGCCACTCTTCCGCACATCTTCACAAGTCCATTGTCACCACAATGGACGACAAGCTTCAAACATTTGATCTCTTCATGATGCTTCACTTGAACTTGCACACCACAACCTAACCCCACAAAGAACTCTCACGAAGATCATGGGTTAGTACACTAAGCGTAATTGACAATGCTTACCATACCATGGGATCGCTTGATCCCTCTCGGTACATCTTCTACGCTTTGTGTGTTGATCAACTTGATTCACTCTTTGACTTAGTCTTGATCAACCTCTCACATGACCAATCTTTAGGTAATTCCTTGAATGGCACCTTGGTCATTACAAACTCTCCTTGAAACCAACAAATGGACTCCAAGAAAATCCTATGGACAAATCCTTCAAATAAAACTCAAGGCAACCATTAGTCCATAGAGATTGTCATCAATTACCAAAACCAAACATGGGGGCACCGCATGTTCTTTCAGCAGTCTTCTGAGTTGAATCTCAGCCTCCCTAACCAGACGTACAGTTGTCACAACAACTAGAACTGGTCGAACAAATCTCTGTCCTCCCCAAGCTACTGGTTCTATCTCTCACTTCTCTTTACTTACAGTTTGTCTTCGTGAAGTCATTGCCTGCTTGCATTATCTTTTGACTTCACTGTGTGACTACTTGTTCTGATTGGCTTCATACTATCTTCCATCCTGATCCTTACTACCTAGCTGCTGATAGTCTTCGTGCTTTCACTTCATTGAATACTTGGCTATGGCTTGCCTAGTGTAGTCTACCTTCCGCTGCATATGAATAGTGTCATTTCTATTGCTTGTCTTTGAAACTCCCATGTTTTGAAGACTTTCATAAAAATTGCCTATTCACCCCCCTCTAGTCGATAACCAGCTCTTTCAATTGGTATCAGAGCAAGGTACTCCCTTGTTCTGTGTGATTCGGTTTAACCACCTAGAGTTTTAGCTACGTCGACTGCAGGGATAGTCAAAGTCTTCGCTGCGTGCCCTATCTTCGATGGCACTAAATACCCCTACTAGAAGAATAAGATGTGCATGCATCTTGAAGCCATTGATGTCGTCTGTGGTATGTCGTCAAGAACAGCGTTCCCAAGACCGGTGAAGGTGTCACCCCTGCTGATGTCAAGAAGTTCGTTCAACTGGACTCTACTGCCAAGAACATCATCTGTGGTCATCTGACCAAAGGATAGTATGGCCGCGTGAGTGCTCTAGAAACATCGAAGCTAGTCTAGGAATGGCTCTCCAAGGTCAATGAAGGCGTCTCAACTCAGCAAGATCAACGGATCAGTGTTCTCCGCAACCTCTTCAACCGCTTCAAGAGACACGACAATGAGAACGTCCAGCTCACATTTGATCGCCTCACTGATATCACAAATGAGATCCAAGCACTCGGCGCCACTGAGATCACGAAGCATGAAATAGTCAAGACACTGCTGAGATCACTTGACAGCTCATTTGACACCTTAGCCCTGATAATTCAAGAACGCCCTGACTTCAAGACTCTCGATCGTCTGACATACTTGAGAGGCTCAACACACATGAGTTTTAGCTATATGAGAAACGAGATATCTATGGCCCCAACTATGGACGAACTCGCGCTTTGAAGGCAAAGGCTGTTTCCTCATGTGAAGAAGAATCTGACTGCAGTTCTGGTGATCCTGAAGACATTGGAAAGGAGCTTGCTATGCTTGTGAAGAAGTTCCAAAAATTCACCAAGAAGAAAGGCTTCAGAAAGTCTTCATGATCCAGCTCAAGAAATGATGAAGCTTCCACCCATGACCACAAGAAAAGAACCTGCCACAAGTGCAAGAAACCTAGTCACTACATCTCTGAGTGTCCACAGTAGAACAATGAGAAGAAGAAGAAGAAAAAAGAGAAAAGAATATGATTCTGATGACAACAAGAAGAAGAAATCCTCAAAGTCTTCTTCCAAGTCTTCTTCCAAGTCTTCATCACACAAGAAGAGCTCATCTGGCAAGGCTCGTGCTTTTGTTGGCAAGGAGATGGATTTAGAGGAGGAGTCTGCTTCTAAGAAGGCGGAGGTGGAGTCTGCGGAGGAGTCCGACTCTGGTGTTGCGAGTCTGGCTCTAGCTACAGCCTACGTTGCCAAGTCCATCTTCAACACTGAAGACAATGGCTCCGTCACCAACGCTGATGATAATGATAAGGACGACTCGGCTCCCACCTATTGCTTCATGGCACGTGGTGCCAAGGTAAAATCACGCAATGCCTACTTTCAAACATCAAGGAGGATGACTCTGATGGTGAATCAAAACCTAGTTACAAAACACTTGCTAAAATTGCAACTGAACAAGAGAAAGATATGGAACATATTCAAAAACTGTTAGACAAAAGCGATGACCTGTTGGACGCGGAAATGACCCGATCTCAGTCCTTAATTGAAGACATCAAAAATCTTCATGTTAAGTATGAAGAACTTGAAAGTCGTCATGAAACGCTCACAACAACTCATGAAAAGCTTTCCTACAATTATCTTCAAAGGAAGCAAGATCTTGAGAAATTGAGAGCGATTCATGAAGATCTTCAAAAAGAGAACGAGTCACTTTGCGCTCAACAGATCAGTCCCACTCAGGAAGGATTTGAACCACCATGTCTAAAATGCATTGAGTGTGATAACGCTGCCTTTGTTGCTGAATGTTCTACTGCTACTACTGTTGCAATATCTTCAACTGCTGATGTGGTAACTAACCCCTCTGCTGAGGATACCACTACTATTGCTGATGAGAATGCTAGGTTGAAGACACTACTTGAGACAGGGATGTACAAAAGTCTCAAAGGGCATCAGACATTATGTGATGCCCTCAAAAAGAAGATTCTGAACTGAAACCCTAGGAAAGAGGGTGTTGCGTTCGAGAGGAAAATGAATGTTGATGGGTCATACTGGAAGCCTGAGCAGTACCCCAAAACCACATGGGTTGCTGCAAAGGAACATTTAGTAGATCCATCCACCTTATCTGGTTTCACTTATGCTAACCCTATTATCATTGATGAATCCTTTGATGCAAACTATAAACTGTTTAAGAATTAGAATGGCGAAGTGTTTGCCAGGTATATTGGTACTAACTGCAGGAATGGGCCACCTATGAAGAAGATATGGGTACCCAAAAGTTGTCTTGAGAATCTTCCAGTGAATGTCATCATGACACCACCTGGGAAGAAGACGAACCCCATACCATAGGCTTCATATGGTCCAAAAGCTTCATACAGACCGAGGACTCATCTGAGTCACCCTAACGTCAATGTTTTGCAGGAAAATCATACTTAGACCCATGAATATGAGCGTGCTTCCTCAAACCGCTATGTTCATATAACTAAGAACTTTTCTGCTTATTCCTATGAGTATTATTCACCACCTGCAAGGCTACTTACTAGGGCTCCAAAGCCGAAGTTCTCAGATGCTGCACTTAGACTCATTGCTTCTAAGCCACCCCCGAAAATGTGGGTGGTTAAGAAAAGTTAACTCTCTTTTGCAGGGAAAGGTCTCCAGCCGGAAATCAAAGGCGTCCGATGCTAATGTTGGGGACCTTAAACATCTTGTGGGAAGCAAGATAAAATGCCCAAATGGTCTCACTATGTATTTCGTCCCGGGATTCCTTGACACTCATCCTATCTATCCTAACCAAGATCTGAATTTCCATGTTCCACTTGTTCGTCAAATGTTTATGCTTCACAACTCTCTTGCTGAAGCCTATCCCCCAAACTGCACTGTAGGCTATGACACCTCGCACTTCAGAATGGATTATGGACAGTGGATGCACTAACCACATGACTGGCGATCGAAGTCTTTTGATGGATTCAACACAACGTCCATCAGACAAGAGTCACATCACATTTGCTGACACTGGTAAAAGCAAGGTATTGGGTCTACATAGAGTTGTAATATCAAGGGATCAGCACATGGATAAAGTAATGCTTGTTGAATCCCTTGGTTTCAACTTAATGTATGTCTCAATGCTTTGTGACTTAAACATGATTGTGCTATTTGGAAAATACTATTGCCTTGTTCTAATGGAATCTGACAAGTCTCTAGTCTTTGAAGGGTATTGGAAAGATGAGCTGTATATGGTAGATTACTCAGCAGGACCACAGATGGCCGTATGTCTTCTAGCAAAAGCTTCAGAGTGCTGGCTTTGGCATCGAAGGCTAGGGCATGCTGGCATGAGTAACTTGCACACTCTCACGAAGAAGAAGCATGTCGTGGGCATCGAAGGTGTCAAGTTCAAGAAGGATCATCTGTGTGGTGCCTGCGAAGCTGGAAAGATGACTAGGGCCAAGCATCCCTTGAAGACAATCATGACTACATCTCAACCCTTCGAGCTGCTACACATGGACTTATTTGGCCCTACTCACTACTCTACTCTCACTACCACTGCTTGCCTCTATGGCTTTGTCATTGTTGATGATTATTCAAGATATACTTAGGTGCATATAATCCTCTACAAGAATGAAGTGCAGGATGTCTTTAGACGCTTTGCCAATCATGCCATGACGAACTATGGCGTCAAGATCAAGCATATCAGAAGTGACAATGGCACTAAGTTCAAGAACACCGGCCTCGACCTTTATCTGGATACTATGGGCATCACTCATGAGTTCTCTGCTTCGTACACACCTCAGTAGAATGGCATCGTGGAGCGCAAGAACAGAACCGTTATTGAGATGGCTCGAACGATGCTCAATGAGTACAAGACTCCACAGAAGTTCTGGCCTGAAGCCATTGACACTGCATGCCACATCATCAACCATGTTTATCTTCACAAGCTTCTGAAGAAAACATCCTATGAACTCCTAACTGGTAAGAAGCCAAATGTAAGCTACTTTAGAGTATTTGGTGCTAGGTGCTGGATCAAGGATCCACATCACACTTCAAAATTTGCACCAAAAGCGCATGAAGGTTTTATGCTTGGTTACGGGAAGGATTCGCACTCCTACAGAGTCTTCAACCTCTTTCACTATAAAGTGGTTGAAACTGTGGATGTGCGGTTCGATGAGACTAACGGCTCGCAAAGAGAGCACCTGCCAAATGTGCTAGATGAAGTACCTCCTAGTGAATCAATCAAGCAAATGGGAATTGGAGATATCATACCTTCCGAGGCTCAGACTGAAGAGGAACTTATCATATCTGCACCCAATCAACCTGAAGACAATGCTCAGCCTGAAGACAATCCCCCAAATGATGACATTGATCAGCAAGAGCAAAATCTTCGTCCCGTTCATCCTCGTGTTGCAAATCAAGTACATATTGAGAAGATAATTGACAACATCAATGCACTTGGTCCACTCACTTGTTCAAGATCCACTCAAAGAGCAACACAGCTAACAAATTTCTGTGGGCATTTTGCATTCGTCTCAATCTCTGAACCCAAGAAAGTTTCTGAAGCCTTCATGGAACCTGAATGGTTTCAAGCTATGCAAGAAGAGCTTCAACAGTTCGAGCTGAACAATGTGTGGGAATCGGTCAAGCGACCTGATCCTCGAAAGCACAATATCATTGGCACCAACTAGATATATCGCAACAAGCAAGATGTGCATGGTCAAGTTGTCAGAAACAAGGCTCGTCTTGTTGCTCAAGGATACACTCAAGTGGAAGGGATTCACTTCGATGAAATATTTGCTCCCGTGGCTAGGCTTGAAGCCATTCGCATACTGCTAGCCTATGCAAATCATCACAACATCCTTCTGTATCAAATGGATGTGAAGAGTGCCTTTCTCAATGGAAAGATTGAAGAAGAAGTATATGTTGCACAACCTCCTGGCTTTGAAGATCCAAAACATCATGATATGGTATACAAGCTCAACAAGGCATTGTATGGCCTCAAACAAGCCCCTCGTGCTTGGTATGACACACTCAAAGACTTCCTGAAGAGCAAAGGCTTCAAACCCGGTTCACTAGATCCTACACTCTTCACTAAGACATATGATGGTGAACTATTTGTGTGCCAAATCTTTGTGGATGACATTATCTTCGGCTGCACTAACAAGAAATACAGTGATGAGTTTGGTCACATGATGCAAGAGCAATATCAAATGTCCATGATGGGCGAGCTGAAGTTCTTCCTAGGTCTCCAAACCCGTCAGCAACGCAATGGCATCTTCATATCTCAAGAAAAATACCTCATAGATTGCCTGAAGAAGTTTGGAATGCAAGACTGTAAAGGATATATGACGCCAATGCCAACCAAAAGTCATCTGGGTCCCGATGCCAATGGTAAACAGTTCGATCAAAAGGTATACCGCTCCATGATTGGTTCTTTACTTTATTTATGTGCATCTAGGCCAGATATAATGCTTAGTGTTTGCATGTGTGCCCGATTCCAAGCGGTACCAAAGGAATCACATCACTTAGCCGTGAAGCAAATTCTTCGATATTTGGCTTACACCCCAACACTAGGATTATGGTATCCAAAGGGCTCAGAGTTTGATCTAGTTGGATTCTCAGATGCTGATTATGCTGGTGACAAGGTTGATCGCAAGTCCACATCAGGCACATGTCACTTTCTAGGACGATCTCTTGTCTGTTGGTCTTCAAAGAAGCAGAGCTGTGTATCTCTCTCCACTGTTGAATCCGAATACATTGCTGATGGATCTTGCTGTGCTCAGCTTCTCTGGATAAAGCAAACTCTCAAGGACTATGGTATCCACCTGAATAATGTGCCACTCTACTGCGACAATGAGAGCGCCATCAAGATTTCCAACAACCCAGTTCAGCACTCGAAGACAAAGCACATTGAAATTCGTCATCACTTTCTCAGAGATCATGTCATGAAGGAATATATTGATATCATTCACGTCAACACTGAAGAGCAATTGGCTGGTATCTTCACAAAGCCCTTGGATGAGAAAAGGTTTTGCAGGTTGCGGTGTGAGCTAAATATCTTGGAATCCTCAAATGTCCTGTGATTGGACACACATCCTAACACTTATGCATTTTGATGACTTAGATGTGCAACACACGGAGTAATGTATATCTTCAATCAATGAAGACATACACTCTAAGTGTGAATACATTAATACGGAATTTGACTTTGGAGCGCCATGATAATTGTGCGCCGTGTCTGGGTCTAATACTTCCTATACGGTGGGTAACGCAACCACCAAACTTTTGTTTGAAGTGTTTCCCTTGGCGTTATGATTGCAAAGTCTTCGTATTTGATTTGTCTTCATCCTTGACTTCTGTTCAGGTTATCTTCATCTTGTTGATTTGGTCTTATACTGGTTATATACATATTTGTGTTCTGTCCTCTACAGGATTCACTTATAGCTATGACTTCTTGCTGAATCTTTTGATCTAAGTGAATGTGATCGGACCCTAACCTATCTATGCTTCTACCTCAACTCTATCTGTCCAAATCATATGCATTCTATTGAAAACTGTTGATTGTCTTCACTGAGACCTTGTCAGCTGAATTCAATCTGACAAACATTTATATCTGTTTTTAATGCTATATCCTAATTGCCTGAAAGCCGGAGAATTCGGAATGACCACCCCGACAATCCAGGCGTGCGTGGGAACATGGAACAACTTCCAATGTGTTGCATGCTTGCCACGTGCCCTTCAGATGTGAACTGCCAGGGGCACCTGCGTAATTGCGCTGTGTCGTCCCTTTCCTTATAAATACACATCACATCAGGGTCAAAATCCTTCTTCCACCTTGCCACCTCTCACAAACCCTAGCGCCACCACTAGCTCTCGACGATGCCGACGACGAAGCACTTAGCTACCGCGACCTCACCGACACCGTCCTCACGCCGGCCGCGGACCTCGCCTTCTCCGCCGATGCCGTAGGTGTCTTCCGTCGCCAAGTTAGGGCACGAGATATCGAACTGCTCGGCCTTCAAATTCGCTCTGTCTAGCAGTTCTTTGTGTGGTAATTAAAACTTACTTTTTACCGTCTTTTTGATCTGATAGATTCATCCTTCTTTACCAAAAGTGGTTTCTATACTTCCAAAGTTGTATTTATCCCATTCTGCATCTCATATTATGCCTAGTCTGTTCACTTATGCTTCTGTAGCGACCAAAACTCAAACCGTCCGATCTCTGTGCATCAGTGTCATCCCTGGCGTCGAATGTGCTGGTTGAACTCCTGGATGAAAGCTGCAATAGATCTATTCTTCCTGGTGCTGATCATATCCATTGCTCGTCTCGGCGCCCACAAATCTGGTAGGTAGTATCCTTGAGATCCTTGTGATAAGCTTCTCCAATGCGTCCCATGGTGATGTGGGCTGCCATGCTCTTTCCTAGACTCCAGGTTGGTGCATCAAAGAAAAACTCTATGGGCTCAGTGACTGGCATGAACGTCCTTCCTGGAACTTGAACTTGAATCATCCAACACTCCTCTTCTGGTAAAGTGGCAATGTAGGTCCCGGTGAAGCTTGGTAGTCTGATGTTTAGGTATCTAGTGACTTCCTTCAAGTGGCGTCCAAAAGGTGTATCTTCATCCGGTCGCATGAACATGTTCCTTGCATCCGCCATCTATAGAGTAGAAAAGGAGAGGAGTTAGAAATGAGAAGAGAGTAGTGATCTAGGGCTTTAGCTTAGTGGTCGTGTCCTACAGTCAGCGTGTGCTCTGATACCATCTTGTAGCAACCAGACCTCAAAAAGTCTGATCTCTGTGCATCAGTGTCATCCCTAGATCCATAATGCTGACATGCACAGTACTTGAAGGATTTATAACAGAGTAGCAATCACACACTTATTACATCGAATGTCTCAAAAGAGAACTTATTACAATAAATATGGCTTAAGGCCATCTAAAATCGATAACAGCGGAAGGCTGGGAAGATAAAGCGAGTCCAGCAACTCCAACGGCATCACTGAGTGAAAGATCACGACCTAAGGCACCTTACTCGTTGTCTGAAAAGTCTGCAACATGAACGTTCCAACATTAACTCTGTTAATCCATTACTCGTTGTCTGAAATGGACGACCTAAGGCACCTTACTCGTTGTTTGAAAAGTCTGCAACATTAACTCTTTACTCTGGGTAGACAGTACCAACCTACATCCCCTACATCTGCTAGCCTACCACTGAAAGAGGTCACTCAACATACTCAACTATGCTAGAGCCCATAATAGCTTGCGGCTGCACACAGAAGTTTCTAGCATGAATAATGTTATGATCCCTTTGAGCATGGGTGGCGGTCCGTAGGAGAATCACACGGTACCCCGGGATTTCGAAAAATAGAGGCAACACTGGGTTCCCCAGGTGCCTCAATTCACCCAGATGTGAATTAAAGTAGCCACCTTAAGTTAACCATTAATTAACAAACTCACATCTATCATGGATACATTCACCCAATCCACGTCTACAAGCATAGCATGGCAATATAAGAAAACGTAGAAGTAACTCCCAAAGTTTGATAATAAACAGGACAATACGTACTACCTCATCTACTTCCCAAAACCCACATATTAATCAGATCCTAATCATGTATTTGCTTGAGGATATCTAATGCAACAAAACTAGGTAGTAAAGAGGTATGATCAAAGTGTTACTTGCCTTGCTGATGATCCGTGAAACCTAGAGACTCATAGTAGCACGCTTCACACTCCGGGTACTCTATCGCGAACAAACAAGAATACAATAAGCACTCAACTAGAAGCACGGGTAAAGATCAAATAAGAGATCTAACCAGAAAGTTCAACTTAAGAACTCCGGTTTGCAAAAAGAATCAAATCAAACAAAGCAACGAAACTCAAACAGCGAAAGAAACAAGCTTCATTTACTAATCTGGACTTAGGTCAAATTTTATAGTAGCAAAAACTTGTTTAAGTTGCTTAAACAGAAAGAGGTCTTCGAGGCGAAACTCTAGGCGCTTGAATCGCCTGATTCCGATAAACGAGCGAAAAGATAAACTAAAACGAAAATCAGGGCAGAAATCGCGATCGAAAATAATCGCTGAAAAACCCTGGAAAAAGAAAAACTGACGAATAGGCTAACGAACGAACGTTCGCTGTCTGCGGCTAAACAATGAACAGCGTTCGTTAAAACGAATGAACGAGTGGACGCTCGCAAAATAAATAAACCAGAAAAACCGACCGATCTAAACAAAAAAAAACAAAACTAGGTTTTTTTAAAAAACGAATCGGTTTTTCTCAAAAAAATGACGAACGGCGGGACGGCGGCGGCAGCT
>NC_041383.1:248892578-248937790 GCF_002162155.2 Triticum dicoccoides | reverse complement strand
GGGGCGGCGGCGGCGCGGCTCGGCGACGGGAGGCAGCGTCGGTGGTGGTGGTGGGTGGTGGTGGTGGCGGGGCGGGGTATATAAGGAGGGGGGTCGGCGGCTTGGGGAAGGGGGTGAGGAGCAGGAGTCCTCCCCGGACTCGACGGTGGCGGCGTGCACCGGCCGAACTCCGGCTCAGAGCCGGTCGGGCGAAGGTGGGGCGAGGCCGGCCCGGCTCGGCTGGGCCGCTGGCCCAGTCGGGCGCGCACACACATTTCTTTTTCTTTTTCTTTTTGAAATAACGTTCCACCAAAAATAAATCCTAGAACAATAAATAAAATCTAAAAATGCCAAAACAAATTTTAACCGTCTAAATAAAATATTTAGAACAAGATAAACATTTTCTTGGCCCTGAAATGCAATTTTGAAAACGTGCAATTTTTCTAATTCAAATAAAATTGCAATAAACTCCAAATAAAATATTAAATTGATTTTACTATTTTCCCTCTAATATTCATTTATTTTGGAGAAGTCATTTTATCTCCTCTCATATTTTTTATATTAGAAATATTTGGAAGGAAAAATAATCAAAACAAATTGATCCTATTTTCAGAATTTGAGAAAAACTCAAATATGAAAATATCGAAACCCCCAACTCTCTCCGTGGGTCCTTGAGTTGTGTAGAATTTCTAGGATCAAGCCAAAATGCAATAAAATATGATATGCAATGATGATCTAATATATAACATTCCAAATTGAAAATTTGGGATGTTACAAACCTACCCCCCTTAAGATGAATCTCGCCCTCGAGATTCGGGTTGGCCAGAAAATAGGTGAGGGTGGTTCTTCCGTAGGTCTTCCTCTTGATCCGAGGTGGCTTCATCCTCAGTATGGTGGCTCCACTAAACTTTGCAGAACTTGATAACCTTGCTACATGTGACTCGGCTAGCAAACTCGAGAATCTTGACTGGTTTCTCCTCATAGGTCAAGTCGCTATCCAACTGAATCGCTTCTAGTGGAACTGTATCTCTCAGAGGGATATCAGCCATCTCCGTGTGGCACTTCTTCAGCTGGGAAACGTGGAACACATCGTGTACTCCTGACAATCCTTCGGGCAACTCCAATTTGTAAGCAACTTCTCCCATACGCTCCAAAACTTTGTATGGTCCCACAAATCGTGGTGCTAACTTTCCCTTAACTCCAAAACGCAGGACTCCTCGAAGTGGGGACACTCGAAGATGAACTCTGCCTCCGACTTCGTAAACTGTTTCCTTGCGTTTAGAATCAGCATAACTTTTCTGCCTGGATTGGGCTACCTTGAGTCTATCGTGAATCAGCTTAACCTTCTCTTCAGACTCTTTGATCAAATCTTGTCCAAACAACTGACGGTCTCCAACTTCATCCCACAACAACGGTGTCCTGCACCTCCTTCCGTACAAAGCTTCGAAAGGGGCCATCTTCAAACTGGATTCATAACTGTTGTTGTAAGAGAACTCTGCATAAGGAAAATTGTCATCCCAACTAGATCCATAATCTAGCGCACAAGCTCTCAACATGTCCTCTAGAATCTGATTGACTCTCTTGGTCTGTCCATCTGTCTGCGGATGAAAGGCTGTACTGAACTCTAGCCTGGTACACAAAGTTTCATGCAGCTGATTCCAGAACTTTGAGGTAAACTGGGTTCTTCTATCTGATACAATGGTCCTCGGAACTCCATGCAGACATATGATCCTGGTCATGTATATATTCGCCAACTTAGCACTGGTATAAGTGGTCTTTACTGGGATGAAATGGGCTACCTTCGTCAAACGATCGACTACAACCCATATCGAGTCATAGCCCGAACGACTCCTGGGCAATCCTGTGATAAAATACATGCCTAGCTTATCCCACTTCCATTCGGGTATCGGCAATGGCTGTAACAAACCTGCTGGCTTCTGATGCTCTACCTTTACTCTCTGACATACATCGCAAACTACTACATACTCTGCAATATCTTTCTTCATTCCAGTCCACCAGAAACTGTACTTCAAATCCAGGTACATCTTGGTATTTCCTGGGTGAATCGAATACGACGAGTCATGGGCCTCCTGCAAAATCAACTTCCTGATCTCTGGATCATTAGGCACATATACGCGGTCCTCAAACCATAAGGTATCGTGCTCATCCTCACGAAATCCCTTAGCTTTTCCTTTGCTCATCCTTTCCTTTATCTCGGCAATCTCCTTGCCCGCCTTCTGGGCTTCACTTATCTTATCCATCAAAGTGGAATGAATTTCTAATGCTGCTACATATCCTCTCGGAACTATCTCCAAACATAGCTCGCGAAGATCCTCTGCTAACTCCTTGGGTAGCTCTCCGGTCATGAGTGTGTTGACATGGCTCTTGCGGCTCAACACATCAGCTACTATGTTAGCCTTTCCCGGATGATAGTGCAATCTCATATCATAATCCTTGATGAGCTCCAACCATCTCCTTTGCCTGATATTCAACTCCTTCTGCATGAAGATATACTTCAAACTCTTGTGATCCGTGTACACCTCACAATGGTTTCCGATGAGAAAGTGTCTCCATGTCTTCAATGCATGCACTACGGCTGCTAACTCCAAATCATGTGTAGCATAGTTCAGCTCATGGGCTTTAAGCTGTCGTGAGGCATAATAAACAACTCTTCCCTCCTGCATAAGCACTGCTCCGAGTCCTCTACGTGAAGCATCGCAATATACTTCATAATCCTCGCGCTGATCTGGCAGAATCAACACTGGTGATGTAACCAAGCGTTTCTTTAGCTCCTGAAAACTAGCCTTACATTCCTCAGTCCAATTGAACTTGGTGTCCTTCTTCAACAATTCCGTCATGGGCTTTGCAATCTTCGAGAAATTATCAATGAACCTCCGGTAGTATCCTGCGAGTCCAAGAAAACTCCGGATCTCTACAACTGATGTGGGTGCTTCCCAATTTGTCACAGTGACAACTTTGGTGGGGTCTACTGCTATTCCTTCTTCAGATATAACATGTCCGAGGAATCCAACTTCCTTCAACCAAAACTCACACTTGTTGAATTTGGCATATAACTGATGTTCTCTGAGCTTCCCAAGTACCAAACGCAAATGCTCCTTATGCTCCTCTTCATTCTTCGAGTAGACCAGAATATCATCAATGAATACCACAACGAACTTATCCAGAAACTCCATAAACACCTTGTTCATCATATTCATGAAATAGGCAGGTGTGTTAGTCAGACCAAATGACATAACGGTATACTCATATAGCCCGTACCTTGTGGTAAAAGCTGTCTTGGGTATATCCTGCTCTCGAATCTTCAACTAGTGGTATCCTGATTGCAGATCGATCTTGGAAAATACTTTAGCTCCTTGCAACTGGTCAAACAGATCATTGATCATCGGCAGTGGGTACTTGTTCTTGATTGTCACTTCATTAAATCCATGATAATCAACAACCATCCTCAACGATCCATCCTTCTTCTCCACTAGAAGCACTGGTGATCCCCAAGGTGACGAACCTGGGCGAATATAGCCTTTATCCAGTAACTCCTTAATCTGCTTCTTAATTTCCTCCAAGTCCTTTGCGGGCATCCTGTATGGTCTCTTAGATATTGGCCATGTGCCTGGCAAAAGCTCAATAAAAAACTCAATGTCTCTATCTGGTGGCATGCCTGGCAATTCTTCTGGAAATACATCAGGGAAATCCTTCACCACTGGTACTTCCTCCTGTACAACTCCTAATAAGGAATTCACTTGAGTCCTCTTCGGCACATGCCGGGACACATACTTAATCCTTCTTCCTTCTGGAGTGGTGAGCAAAATCGACTTACTAGCACAATTGATGTTTCCTCCATACATCGATAGCCAATCCATACCCAGAATCACATCCAAACCTTGTGACTCCAAAATTATCAGATCCGAGGGGAAAACATGCCTACCTGTGGTCAATGGCATCTGAAAACATCCTTCGCTTGCCATATACTCCGCTACTGGTGAGCTTACTAACATAGGTGTTCTAAGAACTTTGGTGGGCAGTTTATACTTATACACAAATCCCCTTGACATGTATGAATGCGATGCACCAGTATCAAAAAGAACGATTGTAGTAAATGACTTAACCAAAAACTTACCTATTACTGCATCTGGCTGGGCTTCAACCTCCTCCACATTAACGTGGTTGACCTGTCCCCTGTTGAAAGGGTTCGGTTTCTTCCCAGAGCTTCCATTGCCATTCCCATTCATAGCTTCAGGACATTCATTGGCATAATGTCCAGTCTTCTAGCACTTGTAGCAAGTAATGTGGCTCAGATCCTTCTTAGCTGGTGTTGCTGGGTTGGAACGGTCCTGTCCATTGATTCCTCCATTACCATTTCCATTCCTGGGGCCACTATGGTTGTGCGAACCTCCTCCATTGTGGTTTTGACCTCCATGGTTATACTGAAATGGTCCTCCCGAGTTCGGGGTAAAACAAGGCTTCTGCTGGGCTCCAGAATTGTACTTCCCTTGTCCACACTTCCTCTTGCGGTTGTTAATCTCCTGCTGCTTCCCTTCAATCATGAGAGCTCTATCTACCAACTCCTGGTAGTTGTTGAAGGTTGCCACCATCAAATGCATGCGCATCTCATCATTCAGTCCTTCCAGAAACTTCTCCTGCTTAGTTGCATCCGTAGCAATGTCATCTGGAGCATAACGTGCTAGCTTACTAAAATCATCCACATACTGGCCAACTATACGTCCTCCTTGGCGCAAGTTGCGAAACTCATGCTTCTTCATGGCCATAGATACTGCTAAAACATGGGCAGTACGGAAAGCCTGCTGAAACTGGTCCCATGTGACAGTGTCGATGGGGTAAGTGGCTGTGAAATTCTCCCACCATGATGCTACGGGTCCATCAAGCTGATGTGCGGCAAACCGCACTCTTTCTGCATCTGTGCATCCTACAGTGGTCAACTCCCTTCCAATCTTGCGGAGCCAATCATCTGCAACTATCGGCTCGGTGCTGCTAGAGAACACCGACGGATTAAGCCTCAAGAAACGGGCTAAGTGATCAACAGGTGGTGGTGGTGGTGGGTTGTTGTTGTTGTTCCCCTGATTCTGATTCTCGACTAGTATCTGCATAAGTGCATTCTGCTGCTGGATCAACTGAGTGAGCTCCGGTGGGCAAGCAAATCCATTGTCGCGTCTCGGAGGCATCTGAGGGGTTTAGAAAAGATAAGAATATAGAATCAAATGAGGTCTAGAGAGAAAACACTACCCATATGCACATGATACAAACACAATCATATCACTTCAATCAATTTAAACAAGGGCATACAACGGTCTAACTATCGTTACAAAAGTGCTCAGACTATACTATATACATGGGGGGAATACTACTACTGTTATGGTGGTCGACTAGAAAAATTGATCGGGCGAAGACTCCATGATATCTGCTCAAGCTTCATCAACAAAGTCATCATCACTATCGTCAGGGTCCGAGTCGGCGTCGTCGATGATGATGTAGTTCTCCGGATAGGTTGTATCGTCGTCTTCTCCTCCTGGCGTGGGGTCTCCCATGAACACTCCGATCATCTTTATCTGGTCATCATTCTTCTCCAATAGTGTTACGATTTCCTCATCATATCCATCGCATGTAGACTTGAGTTCTTCTTCAAGTTCCGTGATCCTGGTCATTGCTTTCTTCAGATCTATCATGCTTGCACACATCTGGTTCTCCTGGCATCGAATGTGCTGGTTTCACTCCTGGATGAAAGGTGCAATAGATCTATCCTTCCTAGTGCTGATCATCTCCCATTGCTCGTCTTGGCGCCCACAAATCTGGTAGATAGTATCCTTGAGATCCTTGTGGTAAACTTCTCCAATGCGTCCCATGGTGATGTGGGCTGCCATGCTCTTTCCTAGACTCCAGGTTGGTGCATCAAAGAAAAACTCTACGGGCTCACTGACTGGCATGAATGTCCTTCCTGGAACTTGAACTTGAATCATCCAATGCTCCTCTTCTGGTAAAGTGGCGATGTAGGTCCCGGTGAAGCTTGGTAGTCTAATGTTCAGGTATCTAGTGACTTCATTCAAGTGGCGTCCAAAAGGTGTATCTTCATCCGGTTGCGTGGACTTGTTCCTTGCATCCGCCATCTATAGAGTAGAAAAGGAGAGGAGTTAGAAATGAGAAGAGAGTAGTGATCTAGGGCTTTAGCTTAGTGGTCGTGTCCTACAGTCAGCGTGTGCTTTGATACCATCTTGTAGCAACCAGACCTCAAAAAGTCTGATCTCTGTGCATCAGTGTCATCCCTGGATCGGTAATGCTGACACGCATAGTACTTGAAGGATTTATAACAGAGTAGCAATCACACACTTATTACATCGAATGTCTCAAAGAGAACTTATTACAATAAATATGGCTTAAGGCCATCTAAAATCGATAACAGTGGAAGGCTTGGAAGATAAAGCGAGTCCAGCAACTCCAACGGCATCACTGAGTGAAAGATCACGACCTAAGGCACCTTACTCGTCGTCTGAAAAGTCTGCAACATGAACATTGCAGCCAGCACATGGAATATGCTAGCAATGTAACACATGGTTAGTAATGAACAGAATAAGGCTATCACTACATGCATATATGGCTGGTGGAAAGCTCTATGGTTACAGTTTTGCATAAAGCCAATTTTTTCCTACAACAAAGGAATAAATTTATTTAACTATCATGGTGGTTGTTAAACATTGAGAAGGTAATCCCCCTCTCAATCCCAATTAAGCATCATCATTAACAAATTATATTAAGGGTGATGAGATCCACATGATAATCCAAGAACTAGATACTCAAAATGTCCATAACCAGGGACACGGCTAACCATGATTAGTTTGTACACTCTGCAGAGGTTTGCACACTTTTCCCCGCAAGACTTGATCTCCTCCGTTGGAATTCTCGCACTACATGATGTTTGAGAAACGGATGACCGAGACACAGTCTTTCAGAAGCATTAACTCTTTACTCTGGGTAGACAGTACCAACCTATATCCCCTACATCTGCTAGCCTACCACTGAAAGAGGTCACGCAACATACTCAACTATGCTAGAGCCCATAATAGCTTGCGGCTGCACATGGAAGTTTCTAGCATGAATAATCTTATGATCCCTTTGAGCCTGTATCACGCCCAATATGCGACCCTATCCAAAAGGAACTCGAAGGTCCCACTAAGGATAGACCCGCATATTGAAACACTTTTGCAAGGTGGATATCATTACATCAACATTACATAATCGATGGGGATACATACAAAAGGCATACAATGCCACACGAATACAACATCATCTTACAAGAGATCAACATCCGACTACGGATGGAACACAAATAGAAACTCAAACGACATCCACCCTGCTAGTCCAGGCTGCCGACCTGGAACCTATCCCCTGATCGAAGATGAAGCAGAAGAAGAAGAACTCCAAAACAAGCAACATCGCCCTCGCGTCAAGATCATCGCATAACCTGTACCTGCAACTGTTGTTGTAGTAATCTGTGAGCCACGAGGACTCAGCAATCCCATTACCATGGGTATCAAGACTAGCAAAGCTTAATGGGAAAAGGAAGGGGTAAAGTGGTGAGGTTGCAGCAGCGGCTAAGCAAGTATGGTGGCTAACATACGCAAATAAGAGCGAGAAGAGAGCAAACGGAACGGTCGTCAACTAGTAATGATCAAGAGGTGATCCTGAACTCCTACTTACGTCAAACATAACCCAAAGACCGTGCTCACTTCCCGGACTCCACGAAGAAGAGACCATCACGGCTACGCACGCGGTTGATGCATTTTAATTCGGATCTGGTGTCAAGTTATCTACAACCGGACATTAACAAATTCCCATCTGCCACATAACCGCCGGCACGGCTCTCGAAAGTTTATACCCTGCAGGGGTGTCCCAACTTAGCCCATGATAAGCTCTCGCGATCAACGAAGGATATTCCTTCTCCCAGGAAGACCCGATCAGTCTCGGAATCTCGGTTTACAAGACATTTCAACAATGGTAAAACAAGACCAGCAAAGCCGCCCGCTGTGCCGACAAATCCCGATAGGAGCTGCACATATCTCGTTCTCAGGGCACACCGGATGAGCAAGACGTCGGATTGGCATAGACCCTGGTTGCCCAGGGGGCGCCGGACATCGCTCGGTTTGGACCAACACTTAGACAAGCATTGGCCCGGGGGGGGCTAAAATAAAGATGACCCTCGGGTTAATTACTCCCAAGGGAAAGTAGGTGATGGTGAGGAAAATGGTAAAACCAAGGTTGGGCCTTGCTGGAGGAGTTTTATTCAAAGCGAACTGTCAAGGGGGTCCCATAAATCACCCGACCGCGTAAGGAACGCAAAATCCGGGAACATAACACCGGTATGACGGAAACTAGGGCGGCAAGAGTGGAACAAAACACCAGGCATAAGGCCGAGCCTTCCACCCTTTACCAAATATATAGATGCATTAATAATATAAGAGATATTGTGATATCCCAACATAATCCTGTCCATCATGGAGCAATCTTCAACTTCACCTGCAACTAACAACGCTATAAGAGGGTTGAGCAAAGCGGCAACATAGACAAACAACGGTTTGCTAGGAAGGGTGTCAAAGGTTAGAGGTTCATGGCAATTTGGGGAGGCTTGAAGAACAAGTGATAGGAAGCGCAACATAGCGATAGAACGAATCAACTAGCATAGCAATGATAGTAGTAAGATCCAGGGTAGCGGTCATCTTGCCTGAAATCCCGCTAGGAAGAAGAATGAGTCCATGAAGAAGATGAAGCCACGAAGACAAACCAAGCGTAGACGAACGAATCCTCACAATCGCAACGAAAACGGGAACTATCGAGAAGAAGCACACGACATGGTAAACACACCACATATAGACAAGACATGATGCACAACAAGCATGATGCATGCCAAAGCTACATGAAGCTACTCATGGCAAGAGACGATGCAAACAAGAGCAACACATCGAAGCAAGTTTAAATGAGGCCGGGAACAACATAGAACAATTCCGGTAAGCCCTCATATGCAAATTACGAAATTGGTCCAGATCTGAATAAACCTTATGTTCAAGTTGTTAAACAGTAAGTTAAGATGCACCAAGATGATCTACACGAGATTCTAGTCAAGTTACATATAAAGTTCGTTAGATTTAGAGCTACGGCCTAGAAGATATGAGCAAGACAAGTTAAACATGGCATTGAGGCAAAACGCATACAAACATCAAGCAAACACCTCAAAACATGGATGCAACAAGGTAATATGAAACTACATGCAAAATCAAGCAAGTTTCATATAGAGCACACTCAAAACGGAGCAACGGTTCAACACATACACTCTATACAAGTTTAAAGGACAAGCTGTCCAAAACAGCAACTAGGCATCTAGCAAGCATCAAAACAACATGCTACAGTACCACAACATGAAAACAAAAGGCATGGAATGAAGTACAGGTAAAGCATGACAAAACATGAACACTGAGCTATCTCCAGAAACTACTAGAACATGCTCAAACACACATGGAAAGATTGCAAATAATAACATTTTCAGGCTTAGCAGAAATAACATCAGGTTGCAATGTTTAGAGCTATCAAACAACATATTGCAGGAACTTAACATGGCAAACAAAGGCATGGCATGAATCTACTAATTTTATAGAACAAAAATCCCTTACTGACCATGAGCCAAAAGGGCACAGAAAATATGATGGCACCCATGTAAACATGGCAAATGATATGACAGATTCATACATGGCAGGAACAACAATAAGTAGGCATGTTGGTGAGCTTGAACCACTCACCACATAGCAATACATGGCATGGCAGGACAACCAATAGTAAGAAGACATGTTTATGAAGCTAAGCATGGCAAGAGCAAGTTCATAGGGTGCATGGATCACTAGAAAAACACATGGCAAAACTGAACTTAAAGTTAACAGGCTGACAGCAACATTATTTAGCAAGTTGAGAGCAAGATTACAATAGGTTACAGCAGGCTATAAATGCAACCAGGGGCATGAATGGATAGAGCATGACATGCATAACAAAACAACCTTAGTGAACATCTCCAGATTATGCATAGAATGACTTGTAGCAGCAGGTTTAGATAGCATCATAATATACAGAATCAGTCTAGCAAAACAGCAACAGCAAGTACCCTATTTAACAAGCTTGATGCACTCACTACAAGACTCACAAAAATACATGGATGGCACCACTGTGAAGATGGCATGACATAGTTCAAAACACATGTAGACATCAACCTCATAGGATGCAAACATCAAACATGGCAAAAATGACAAATGAGCATGTTCTGTTAACAGACAACAGATAGCATTATATAGCACTCTTGCAACGATGCTTCAGGCATCAAGATGAACTCAAATGAACATGATGCAATGGAATGAAATGAAGTACTCGTCGAGTTGAACAATTTGACATATTACACGCACAAAACGGAGCTGTATGCAGAGAGTTATGATGCGATGAACAGGTGCACAAAATGCTGAAATTAAAGGGACTTGGCAGTTTTTATGAAAAAAATAGAACGGGCGCAGGATAGTTAAAAGCCGCACGGTGCAGGATTTAGGAGGGGGTGGCTCACCATGTGCTGCAGGCCCGGGTCGACTGAGGACGAGGCGGGCCGGATGAGGAGGTGGCCTGGCAGGCCGGGGATGCGGGCTGGGAACTGGGCCGACCGGAGGCCGCGGGGCCCACGGGCGATGGATGCCCGGTCGTCCCTCTCCTCGATCCCGACTGGATCGAGGGAGGCAGGAGCATGGCGGCGGCGCTCCATGCCGATACTGGCGAGGGGCGGCGGCGGCCGTCCATATCCGGTCGGCTGACGCCGGATCCGGGCGCGGCGGCGATGAGGAGGCTCGGCGGGGCGCGGCGAGCGCGGCAAGGCCTTCCGCGGCCACGGGGCGCGCAGCAGCGATGAAGCACGGGGAGGCGGAAAGGCACGCTCGCCGGGGACGGCGCAGTCGCCGGTGAAGGGCGGCGCGGCGGCGGACGGTCGGACGGCGACGGAGCACAAAGCGGGCGGCGGCGCGGGAAGATGGGCCGGGAGGGCCCGATCCGGGCTCTTCGGGCCGCGGCGACGGGGACGCCACGTGGCGGCACGCCATAGGCTGTGGGCGGCGGTGGAGGATGCGTCCGGCCGGGGTTGGACATGTCCGGCACGACGCGGAGGGGAAAAACTAGGGTTAGGGGTGTTTGGACTGCGAAAATTTCGGGGGAGAGGGCAATATATAGGTAGAGGGAGCTAGGAGACTCCAAATGGGGAGCGGTTTTCGCCCACACGATCGTGATCGAACGACCGAGAGCATGGAGGGGGTTAGGTTGGGTTTTGGGCCACTTTGGAGGGGTGTTGGGCTGCAACACAAAGAGGGCTTTTACGGTTACCCGGTTAACCGTTGGAGTATCAAACGGACTCCAAATGGCACGAAACTTGACAGGCGGTCTACCGGTGGTATACCAAGGCCGCTTGGCAAACCTCAGTCCATTCCGAGAAAGTTTAACACCCGCTCACAATAGGAGACAAAAAGGGGGACGCCGGATGACATAGGAGTGCCGGATCGCAAAACGGACAACGGGGAAAATGCTCGGATGCATGAGACGAACACGTATGCCAATGCGATGCACATGATGACATGATATGAAATGCAGATGATGACATGGCAAAGTGCAACATGCAAGCAAATGACATGGCAACAATGACAAACAACTGGAAGACACCTGGCGCACCAAATCCGGGGCGTTACAACCTGGGTGGCAGTCCGTAGGAGAATCACACGGTACCCCGGGATTTCCAAAAATATAGGCAACACTGGGTTCCCCAGGTGCCTCAATCCACCTAGATGTGAATTAAAGTAGCCAACTTAAGTTAACCATTAATTAACAAACTCACGTCTGTCATGGATACACTCACCCAATCCACGTCTACAAGCATAGCATGGCAATATAAGCAAACGTAGAAGTAACTCCCAAAGCTTGATAATAAACAGGACAATAGGTACTACCTCATCTACTTCCCAAAACCCACATATTAATCAGATCCTAATCATGTATTTGCTTGAGGATTGATCTAATGCAATAAAACTGGGTAGTAAAGAGGTATGATCAAAGTGTTACTTGCCTTGCTGATGATCCGTGAAACCTAGAGACTCGTAGTAGCACGCTTCGCACTCTAGGTACTCTATCGCAAACGAACAAGCATACAATAAGCACTCAACTAGAAGCACGGGTAAAGCTCAAATAAATGATCTAACCAGAAATTTCAACTTAAGAACTCCGGTTTGCAAAAAGAATCAAATCAAACGAAGCAACGAAACTCAAACAGCGAAAGAAACAAGCTTTGTTTACTAATCTGGACTTAGGTCAAATTTTACAGTAGCAAAAACTTGTTTAAGTTAGTTAAACAAAAAGAGGGCTTCGAGGCGAAACTCTAGGCGCTTGAATCGCCTAATTCTGATAAACGAGCAAAAAGATAAACTAAAACAAAAATTAGGGCAGAAATCGCGATCAAAAATAATCGCGGAAAAACCCTAGAAAAAGAAAAACTGACGAACAGGCTAATGAACGAACGTTCGCTGTCTGTGGCTAAACCATGAACAGCGTTTGTTAAAATGAACGAACAAGCGGACGCTCGCTAAATAAATAAACCAGAAAAACCTACCGATCTAAAAAAACAAAACTAGGTTTTCCAAACAAACTGAATCGGTTTTTCTCAAAAAAAAAAACGACGAACGGCGTGACGGCGGCGGGGGCTACCTCCGGCGGGAGGCGTGGCTCCGGTGGGGCGGCGGCGGCGCGGCGACGGGAGGCGGCGGCACAGCTCGGCGACGGGAGGTGGCGGCGGTGGTGGTGGTGGGTGGTGGTGGTGGCGGGGCGGGGTATATAAGAAGGGGGCGGGGGCTTGGGGAAGGGGGCGAGGAGGAGGAGTCCTCCCCGGACTCGGCAGCGGCGGCGTGTGCCGGCCGGACTCCGGCTCGGAGCCGATCGGGCGAAGGCGGGGCGAGGCCGGCCCAGCTCGGCTAGGCCGCTGGCCCAGTCGGGCACGCACACACATTTTTTTCAAATAACGTTCTGCCGAAAGTAAATCCTAGAAAAATAAATAAAATCTAAAAATGCAAAACAAATTTTCACCGTCTAAATAAAATATTTAGATCAAGATGAACATTTTCTTGGCCCTAAAATGCAATTTTGAAAATGTGCAATTTTTCTAATTCAAATAAAATTGCAATAAACTCCAAATAAAATATTAAATTGATTTTAATATTTTTTCTATAATATTTCATTTATTTTGGAGAACTCATTTTATCTCCTCTCATTTTTTTATATTAGAAATATTAGGAAGGAAAATTAATCAAAACCAATTGATCCTCTTTTCAGAATTTGAGAAAAACTCAAATACGAAAATATCGAAACCCCCAACTCTCTTCGTGGGTCCTTGAGTTGCGTAGAATTTCTAGGATCAAGCCAAAATGCAATAAAATATGATATTCAATGATGATCTAACGCATAACATTCCAAATTGAAAATTTGGGATGTTACAACTTCTCTACAAGTTAGATTCCTCACTTGTACTTATTCTTGGATTCGTACAAATCTGGAACCAACTCTTAACAAATAAGTAAATGTCTTCACGTTATGAGGTCAATGTCTTCAAACTGATTTATCTTCAAAATCTTCTAACAATGCATATGACCTCTTCCCCTTCCCTCGCACCTCTAATGCTGTCACAGGTACATGTCCGTGGGAGAATCCCTTGGTTCTCATAGTCTGCATTCATTTGCAGAATTCTTACAGAGTCACATAAATTCTTCTGAAGCCAGTTCTTGTCTAACCAGCCATCAGAAGCCTTTGCTAGTTTTGAAGCCATTAAGTTTAAGATTCATGGCAACTGAGAAGTCAGCAAGAAAGGGGGCAGACAGCATCGTGGAAATACATCCAAAAATTTGCCGCCAGATCTGCACGAACTATACAAGACAGACCCAGAAGAAACATATGGTGAATGCAAGAATCGAATCCAATGGATTCGAAGATATTGGGCAGAGGAATGGTACAAGTACATATTTTTCACTGCTGAGTATGCCGAAAAGAATGCCATCAAGCGACCTTGGGGAGATATCCTATACAAAAATCTTCCACCCAGGTCCCAGTCTGAAGCCATTGATCAAGGCTTCTATCCGTGCATGGTTCGTGGACCACAGCCAAAGAATGCTAACCCATCTTCTCTGTTGTGGTGTCGCGAAGACAATCTGTTCAAGCACAACTTCAAGTTTGCCAACGACTCTGTTGTGAAGAACAAGAAGGCTTTTGGACTTGACTTCAACCCATGTCCGTCTTCTCCTCGGGAAGATGGCCCCCGTGAAGCCAATGAAAACAAAATCGGCCCCTTCTACAACCTCGAAGGCCTCATCACTCACATTGTCGTCCAAGGTGCAAATGTGGATCACTCTGCTGATGGTGCTGACTCTGATGAATCCCCAGATCCTCCTAAGCCGCAGAAGCAAAAGAAAACTAAGGCTTCAAAACCTACTGCTGCATCAAAAGCTTCACGTGCGAAGCCATTGGCAACTGCTCCTCCTGCACCAAGTATCAATTCTGAAGATCTCTCTCGCATCTCCAAGAAGAAAGAGAAGCCCCAGAAGAAAAATGTCCAAAGTTCTGGTCAAGCCCTGACACCTGCTGTCGTTCTGAGGAACGAAACTGAAGCCATTGATCTGTCAACAAATGATGAGTCTGGTGATGATGCTCTTGAGCAGTTGATTAAGAGCAAGGCAAGAGGCGGAGATCTTCAATGATCTACCCCTCTTTGATGTGAACATTCTGGATAACTTCATTGATGAGTGGTTTGACAACCCGAATCTCAGCTTTGATGATCTTCAGCTTCCAATTGGCATCAGCGTCGCCTTCCAAGGCGCCATTGCTCCTGAGCTGGCTCTGGCTCAGAGAATTGTTGAACTGGAAAACAAAATTGACCAAGAATGCGTTTGTCACTCATGAAACCTGTCGGAGGTCATGGAAGAGTCTGACTTTGCTCAGTGCTGAAGCGGATCTTCAAGACGATGGCTTAACACAGAGATTCAAGTTTGATACCACTCCTCCCAGGAATGTTGTCTTGCGTCGGACTCCATCACTCAAAGATTCTGAGTACTCCTCCTCCACGGCAACTGTTAATGCTAGAGTTCTTGATGACACCGATGATGCTACTTCACCACCTCCAACTTCGGCGCGTATCGACACTGCACAAAGTTAGTCTGCACCATCAAATGTCAGGACCCCGACTCAATGCCACATCGATCTAGCATGTAACACCTCATATCACTTTGCGGCCTCACGCACGGTATTCCCACGGGTGTCGTCTTACCTTTGCCCGGGACCGTTTGCGCCTTTTGGCACACGTATATGACAGTGTCGCTAGCATCCATATGGTAAGGAGCCCGGGCTGACATGGCTAGTCGTAAACCCAAAGCGGCACAGACTTACAGGGACAGGCATCCATGACCCAGCATCGAACGTGTCGGTCATCAGCGAGTGAATCCAAGCTGTAGCACTGGGCTAGCAGGACTCCGGTGAACCGGGCTGTAGCGGGCTAACAGGATTCCGGTATTCACCGCGTGACATTTCCCCGAAGGGACAGACACAGGAACGAAGAAGGACACATGCCGGCCAGCCTAAGTGTTCCGGAGCAGTAGCAAGCTACCATGGCTCGGTGGAAACACTAGGAGACATTTCCCCGTAAGAAAGGCTACTAAAGATAAACAACTAGATGGTCAGATCCCACACATACCAAGCATTTCAATAACATACACACAATATGCTCGATATGTGCAAATACAACATGGCATCACAACATGACTCTATGACTCAAGTAATCTATTCAATAGGCTCCGAGGAGCGAGATATTACAAACATGGGTCTCATGACCCAACATTCAGAGCATACAAATCAAGCACAAGCGGAAGCTATCATGTCTGAGTACAGACATCTATAAATGAAAAAGGCTGAGAAGCCTGACTATCTACCAAATCCTGCCGAGGCACAAGATCGTAGCTGAGGTAACAAGCTAAACGTCGAAGACCACGCAGAAATACTAGTGAGACTGAAGTCTCTCTGCAAAAACGTAAAATAGGCAAACGTGAGTACAAATGTACCCAGCAAGACTTACATCAGAACTATCTACATATGCATCATTATCAACAAAGGGATGGTGGGGTTTAACTGCAGCAAGCCAGCTTTGACTCGGTGGCTATTCTGAACTACGACTGCGAGTAACTTTTTTTGAGGTGGCGCACACGAGTCCACATATTCACCATATCAATACACCACTATGGATCCGCTCCTGTCTCCCTACGAGAACGCCATCCATAGCACTCACGCTTATCTTGCGTATTTTAGAGTATCCACTTTCACTTGTCTATGAACTGATATAAGCAACCCAGAGGTCCTTTTCCGTGGACACGGCTATTCGAATAGATTAGGTTAACCCTGCAGGGGTGTACTTCTTCACACACGCTCTCACCACTTACCGCCGTTTACACGACATGTACTCGGCAACCTTCAAGCGGAAGCCCAACGTGGGTGTCGGCCACGACCTACCTAATCACCTAAGTCTCTAGTCCAGGTTTATCGCCTATTCGGGTTCCATCCATGAGGAGATCTGGCCGGAGTTTCGCTCACAGCCCCAAACGATGTGAACAGGGTTCCCGAGACACCAAACGGGCGCCCGGTACACCGTGCCACGTGCCTACCGCATCACAGCCCACCCCTACGGTCAGCGCTGCCCACGGCCTCCAGCAGGCTACAAACACCAGAAACTACTTGCAACTCCTGGACAGAGGACAAGGGTGATTAAGAAGCCGAGAGGGTCCATTGGTTTCGGGCCCAATGCGTGGTAGTAGCTGAATCATGGATCACAAACACAGAACTCAGTTCCTGAGGACGGCTGCAATGAGACAACCCACCATGTACTCCTACATGGCCTCTCACCGCTACCTTTACCAAATCGTGTTCACACACTTAGCTCACACACAGTCGGACATGTTCACACACCTCTGATTCATCCCCGATGAATCAGACCTGACTCAACTCTAAGCAGTAGCAGGCATGACAAACAAACATGAATGAGTAGGCACAACAGGGCTCAAACAACTCCTACTCATGCTAGTGGGTTTCATCTATTTACTGTGGAATGACAGGTCATGCAAAGGATAAAGGGGTTCAGCTACCGCAGCAAGTAACAGATGAATCGATGTTGTCCTAATGCAGTAAAAGAGAGCAGAAGCGAGAGAGTGGGATTTTATCGGAATGAACAAGGGGGTTTTGCTTGCCTGGCACTTTTGAAGATAACATTGAGTCTTCATCAGTGTCAACGATCACATCATCGGTATCACGTCTATCGAGAGGGGACAAATACCGGCAACACAGAAGGGAACACAATCAATGCAATGCACAATATGATGCATGATCATGACATGGCAAAATGAATGTGTTTTGAGCCAATGCAACTAGCAACAGATTAAATGAAGTTGGTTTGAATACAAGATTCAAATTCAAACTCCATATGTGATTATTTAAATGCCCTTTATTTGATTTGTGCTAAACAGCAGCTATAAGTTGTTCTAACATGCATGAAAATGGTACAGATGGATTCCTTGAATTTTTCTGATAATTTTTCATATATAAATTATTTAATTTGGAGTTACGGTTAATTTTCTATGATTTTTAGAAGTTTTAGGCATTTTCTGGAATTTTCTGAATTAAATTAAATCCAGAAAACATTACTGCGTCAGCATGACGTTGGCATGACGTCAGCAAGTCAACAGGGGCCGGCTCGGGTCAAACCTGACGTGTGGGGTCCACACGTCAGTGACACAGGGGCTAATCCCGCGTTGACTCGGGCTTTGACCCGCTACGGGGCCCGCTGTCAGTGTCACAGGGTTAGTTAGCAGGGTCATTAGCCCCTAACGACGACGCCACGTCAGCACGCCGGAGACCAGCCGACGGCGACCACAGAACACGGCGGGGCACGCCGGACTTGCGCTAGAGGCGTCAGTTTGGCGTGCTGAGGGCACCAAGGGATGGCCCTTGCTCCCGCGTATCCAGAGGACCGAGTGGGAGGTCGTGGGGTCGCCGGAACTCATGCCGGCGACGAGCTTTGGCGGCGATGGTGTTCGGTGGTGCTCGGGCGCGTCGCTATGGTGCATCAGTGAGCAAATGGAGAGGCTGGGCAGCACCTGCTAGACATGGGGAGCACTAAGAGCAGCTCAGTGAGGCCAGGGGAGCACGGAGGCTATGCGTGCAGCAGCAATGGCGGACGGTGGCTTCGGTGCTCGTGGGGAACGGCGCTACGGCACGGAGGGGAGCATGCTGAGTTAGGGGAGAGGGTCAGTGACTCACGGCGATGACGAGGGGACGCTCGGCAAGGTCGGGGACGGTCCGGAGCCGGCGAATTTGACGAAGATGGTCGGCGGTCCCGAGGTTGAAGAAGGCATCGAGGGCGGTGTTGTGGCACGTCCGGGGCCTCGTGGCTCGTTGAGGAGGTAGAGGGAGGACCGGCGGAGCTTCCTGGGGCGTCGGTGAGCCGTGGGGTGGCCGGTAGCCACGGTGGCTCTCGTCGGTGGCGGCGGCTCCGTTCGGTCGCGGGAGGGGAAACAGAGGAGCGAGGGGGAGGGAGGTCCAGAGAGCGAGGGAGAAGTGAGAGGGGGTCGGGGCTGCGTGGCGTCGCGGGAGGGACCAGGGAAGGAGGAGGCAGCCAGGCAGGGAGGAGGTGGCCTCCTCGGCCGCGCGCGTGCGAGCACGCAGCTGCTCCCACTGGCAAGAGGAAGACGACAGGGGGGGAGTAGCGGTGGCGGGCTAGGCCGGCTGGGCCAGTTCTGGTGGGCTGCACGGGTGAGGCCAGGTAAGTCCTTCTCTCTCTCTCTTTTATTTTTTTCTTCTGTTTTGTTTTATTTAATTTCGTTTTGCCACTGTTTTGAATTTTAAACAAATTCAAACAATGCCAAAAACTCCTCTGAATAATTTTATTTGGCTAGATGGACTTTTCCAAAAGCTCATAAAATATTTCAGGGGTATTTGAAATTATATTCTAATTATATGAATATAATTCAAATTCAAATAGCTAATGATTTAAATTCAAAGTCCCAAAAATAAATCCTTAAAAATGTTCAATATTTTGGTTGGGACCAGAACCCTTACCAAAAATTATCAAACATTTAAGAAGAGCCTTTTGGAGCAATGAATGAGATTTCTAGGGTTTTTGCCCCTCTTTTATTTAGGGTTTTGAGGCTTCCAATATTCCTCAATTCAAGTTTCAAAAATATAAACATGATGCACACATGAAGCTAGCCTAGAGCAATGCCAGAAGCTAGGGATGTGACAACTCACCCCCACTAAACAAGAATCTCGTCTCGAGATTCAGGCGTAGGGTAGGATGAAGGGGAAACGCAGACTAGTACAATCTTCACGATCCAGGGTGCACTTCAGTTGAACGTTGATTCATTCACCATCATTGTCTTGATGTCTTGTTCTGAGAAATCCTGCCAACATGACATGGAGGGAAGAAGGAGACTCTAGAAGGGTCGATCTTCTTGAAGATCGAACAACTCACGGAATGAGACATAGGACCATCTCTCGGGTTGAGACACGAGATACACATCAAGAGGGGTGGAAAGAAACGGATGACGAAGGTTCACTAGGTGGACAACAATTCCACCTTAAGAAGGTGGTAATCGGTTGTCAACGTAGCGAGGAGTTGAGTTGCCATGATACCACAGGGAGACACCTTCGGAACCGTGACTCGTAAATATCTCCCCTTAAGTGGCAAAAGAATTACCTTTGATTCAGAGATCATTGAAACTCTTTATACCAGCTTAAGGCAAATCATAATCGATCATTTAGAGGGGTTCGGTAGAATGGCATACTCAAACTTGGATGATGTGGATTACCTTGTTGAAGACAACGTAATGGATGAATTTTGCTTATCACCGGAAATGGAAGAGACCCATGGTAGAATGGCACAGTGGCGGTGCAAGCTGGGAACAAAATGCAAATGCTGGGAATGATTCTGGTAACTGGGGAAGAACCCAACAATAGAGAGTGAATTCACTGTTGGAGTGGTTATAGCATAACCGAGGAAATCTGGGGCAATCCCAGCTAGTGCCGATGATAAGACGTAGCGCTTGTGCGTGCTCTCAAGAACTTGAGCATTTCCACAATCATCAAGGTTTTATCAACAACCGCGTCAAGGGTGCTGACAACACAACATACTACCATGATGAATAGCGATGGACGATGCAGATGCGAAGGAGGATAACACTTTCTCATATTTCACCTTAGCGAGGCCAAGCAAATAAAATCTGGATGATCGACCGAGAGACATTTAGCACTCCGCTTCTAATGTTCTCCTTGATGTGCTAGTATAACCCATTCATAGATATGGTTTGATATCTAAAACATCAAGTAAAAGGTCGGACTTCGGGAACACAAAAATCCATAGGGGCAACTAGGGAGTAAATCCTACGAAATCCCTATGGGGGGGTGGCCAACTTCCTCAAACAAGATACTATAATAATAGGTCTACCGGATGGGTGTGTTGGCCATGACATCCACCTTACCGGTTATCGAGAGACCAATATTATAGTTCTTAGGGAAATGTTCCAACCATCATATCTGCCTGAGATTCAGCTCTGGTTGGTGTTAGGATATTCCAGGCTCATCGAGTCTTAGGAAGAAAAATGAAAGTTTGCAACACAAATCGACGAGATGACGTTACGGGATTCTCGGGAGATGAACTACGATAGCAAGCTCCAAAACATGAGCTGGTTCTGCTACAAACATGTGAACACGTTGTCCCAGACAAGCATGACCACGTGGTAGTCTTATAATAAAACACTATCGAGTTCAGGAGGGGGAACCATCAACGAGGGTATCGAAGTTCTTTCATAAGTCCGGATTAGCTCTTATGAAGGAACTCCTTCTCCTTGAACAAATCAATCAGTGGCTTGGTGTGCTAGGGATACATATAGATTGAAGGTTGCAAGTCTTCAAACCACAGCATTCTTCGCACGTGTGCATGACTGATTTGGAATGATTCCAAAGAAAGCAACATTGACTTTCTCGAATCCACGGCGGCAACTTGCATCAGATGCACATGAATTAAAGGAAGTCACTACCTTCATCCAAACATATGCTTCATGAGCTAGCATGAACAAATGCTTTCAAAAGTTTCCAACACTAGCTTAATGTTCAGCAAAATTATGGAGAAGACAAGGATGTTGTCAATGGGCACAACAACAATTCATCTGGGTTTCCTTTTAAAAGGAATTCCATAGTTAAGTGAACACGGTGATAGCATTGGTCAGACCCAAAAGATATAATGGTGTATGCTCGAGGGATCAACCACGAATAAGACAACATTACGAGCATCGTTGGTACTGATTTGATTTGACGATAGCCCACACTCAAATCAAAGGATTGATAAGACAATAGGTCCAGCAACTGATCACAAGGACCAATCGATGAAGATATCATCTTTCTTCAACACACACTACACAAGAATATCCCTTTGGAACGAACTAAGTCAGACAAGCTTTTATCTTCCAACTCTCCAAGTTGTTGTCTAGCTTAACCAACTAGCTCAGGGATATCTAACACCGATTCTTGGAGAGAAGGTGGTTCACAAGAAACCAACTTGATCACGAACTCAACATAGCGGTCAGGTGACAACCCGGTAACACCTCCAAGAAGATATTTGGAGAGTCACGAACCACCGGTATGTTACTAAGCTCGAGAACAATCTTGCTTTTGAGGGCAAGACGATATGATCAAATGAGTGAGGACTTGACAGGATCCTAACTCATCAATCGAAGGGTGCACCGAAATAAGGACTAGGTAGCACGATCAGTCTTAGAAGGATGATTCGAAAACCAACATACTAAGAATGAAATTATTATCCTTTAACTACCAAGCAACAGAGTTGCTAGCAGTATTGATTTCACACATCACAATTCATTTGTCGGTATTCCGGTTGCATCAACACGAGGGCCGAGGAATGAACAGTGATGGCAAGAAGTGTCACTGTACCAAGAGTTCATGGGATGGTGTGCAATTCCTATAACAATCTCGATATAAAATATGTAATACTCCAAGGTAGAGCAGAACCAAAAGCTGGATTGGCATTTGATCTGCGCAATACAACTACTTTGACCCAATCCTAGATATGGAAGAGGTACTGGAGTTTGTTTCTCCTAGTCATTCCGGAATAGACTGGCTTGACAGACCACAAGAGTCATAGGCATCGATGAACGAACGCACGCATACTCTTGACTATCAATTGATAGACGAGGGTCAGAATGCAACTAAAGAGAACAACTCAAAGGAACATATAACTTTCTGAGTTGTGGATGCATAGATTAGTATGTCGAACCAAGTTCAACATATTTCTTCCGGACAACCCATGCAGAAAGGTAGAACTGGCAGAGTCACGATTTATGAATGGAGAACTCCTCAAGAGTACTCTAATTGTGATTTTTTTTGATCCAATAAACATCTGCCATAAGTAGTTCATGGTAGTTGGAAGAAGAAGATACCACGGACTTCAAGGACTATCGCAAAGGTTACTAATATCCTAAAGGCACTAGCAATTACTATCAACATGAAGTAGGTAGAGTGAATCTCGGGTTCAGAACCCAGGAGTAGAATACCTACTACTAAGTAGCATCACGGGATGCTTCCGAGAATAAAGGCCAGAATCTTCACACTAGGACACAAATCATGGCTAGACCACTAGATGATCCCCTGAGACACCTAGGTCATAATAATAACTCCAACATAAAGGTTGAGGCAGTAGAGTACCTCAGCTCAACAATTTGCGTGATTAATCTGGCCCATGGGAACATTGAACCGGGAAGAAAGGATTTGCAAATGCATCAGACTACTTAGAAACCTGGGATGACTCGGACAGCATAACGGCTATAATTGCTCAAAAAGATTTGAGACAATCACAAAAATGGTGGCATAACCACTCAGAAGCACAATATCAAGGTTCCGAGATCAACAATTAACATACGGAATTAGTAGGAACTGAACTGAGACTTAATCCAACAATCTATAAGTCTACGGATTAGTAACACGTGATCCTAATAGAAAGAAGAGATAGCCTAGTTCTTAATCCCCGCAGGAAAGATAAGATGACTCAGATCAGAAGGGCATGAGGTATAAGGAGTAAAAAGAGCCTTACGTTCCATCCCACAATCAATTCCCTTATATAACTAAAGAATTTCTAGACTCGACTTCGACCAGTTTGGCTTGGTAATCCTACAGGCAGTCAAGCTCTGATACCAACGCTGTCAGGACCCCGACTCAATGCCACATCGATCTAGCATGTAACACCTCATATCACTTTGCGGCCTCACGCACGGTATTCCCACGGGTGTCGCCTTACCTTTGCCCGGGACCGTTTGCGCCTTTTGGCACACGTATATGACAGTGTCGCTAGCATCCATATGATAAGGAGCCCGGGCTGACATGGCTAGTCGTAAACCCAAAGTGGCACAGACTTACAGGGACAGGCATCCATGACCCAGCATCGAACGTGTCAGTCATCAGCGAGTGAATCCAGGCTGTAGCACTGGGCTAGCAGGACTCTGGTGAACCGGGCTGTAGCGGGCTAACAGGACTCTGGTATTCATCGCGTGACATTTCCCCGAAGGGACAGACACAGGAACGAAGAAGGACACATGCCGGCCAGCCTAAGTGTTCCGGAGCAGTAGCAAGCTACCATGGCTCAGTGAAACACTAGGAGACATTTCCCCGTAAGAGAGGCTACTAAAGATAAACAACTAGATGGTCAGATCCCACACATACCAAGCATTTCAAAACATACACACAATATGCTCGATATGTGCGAATACAACATGGCATCACAAAATGACTCTACGACTCAAGTAGTTTATTCAATAGGCTCCGAGGAGCGAGACATTACAAACATGGGTCTCATGACCCAACAATCAGAGCATACAAGTCAAAGCACAAGCGGAAGCTATCATGTCTGAGTACAGACATCTATAAATGAAAAGGCTGAGAAGCCTGACTATCTATCAGATCCTGCCGAGGGCACAAGATCGTAGCTGAGGTATCAAGCTAAACGTCGAAGACCACACGGAATTACTAGTGAGACTGAAGTCTCTCTGCAAAAACATAAAATAGGCAAACATGAGTACAAATGTACCCAGCAAGACTTACATCAGAACTATCTACATATGCATCATTTTCAACAAGGGGATGGTGGGGTTTAACTGCAGCAAGCCAGCTTTGACTCGGTGGCTATCCTGAACTACGACTGCGAGTAACTTTTTTGAGGTGGCGCACACGAGTCCACATATTCACCATATCAATACACCACTATGGATCCGCTCCCGTCTCCCTACGAGAACGCCATCCATAGTACTCACGCTTATCTTGCGTATTTTAGAGTATCCACTTTCACTTGTCTATGAACTGATATAAGCAACCCAGAAGTCCTTTTCCGCGGACACGGCTATTCGAATAGATTAGGTTAACCCTGCAGGGGTGTACTTCTTCACACACGCTCTCACCACTTACCGCCGTTTACACGACATGTACTCGGCAACCTTCAAGCGGAAGCCCAACGTGGGTGTCGGCCACGACCTACCTAATCACCTAAGTCTCTAGTCCAGGTTTATCGCCTATTCGGGTTCCATCCATGAGGAGATCCGGCCGGAGTTTCGCTCACAGCCCCAAACGATGTGAACAGGGTTCCCGAGACACCAAACGGGCGCCCGGTACACCGTGCCACGTGCCTACCGCATCACAGCCCACCCCTACGGTCAGCGCTGCCCACGGCCTCCAGCAGGCTACAAACACCAGAAACTACTTGCAACTCCTGGACAGAGGACAAGGGTGATTAAGAAGCCGAGAGGGTCCATTGGTTTTGGGCCCAATGCGTGGTAGTAGCTGAATCATGGATCACAAACACAGAACTCAGTTCCTGAGGACGGCTGCAATGAGACAACCCACCATGTACTCCTACATGGCCTCTCACCGCTACCTTTACCAAATCGTGTTCACACACTTAGCTCACACACAGTCGGACATGTTCACACACCTCTGATTCATCCCCGATGAATCAGACCTGACTCAACTCTAAGCAGTAGCAGGCATGACAAACAAACATGAATGAGTAGGCACAACAGGGCTCAAACAACTCCTACTCATGCTAGTGGGTTTCATCTATTTACTGTGGAATGACAGGTCATGCAAAGGATAAAGGGGTTCAGCTACCGCAGCAAGTAACAGATGAATCAATGTTGTCCTAATGCAGTAAAAGAGAGCAGGAGCGAGAGAGTGGGATTTTATCGGAATGAACAAGGGGGTTTTGCTTGCCTGGCACTTTTGAAGATAACATTGAGTCTTCATCAGTGTCAACGATCACATCATCGGTATCACGTCTATCGAGAGGGGACAAATACCGGCAACACAGAAGGGAACACAATCAATGCAATGCACAATATGATGCATGATCATGACATGGCAAAATGAATGTGTTTTGAGCCAATGCAACTAGCAACAGATTAAATAAAGTTGGTTTGAATACAAGATTCAAATTCAAACTCCATATGTGATTATTTAAATGCCCTTTATTTGATTTGTGCTAAACAGCAGCTATAAGTTGTTCTAACATGCATTAAAATGGTACAGATGGATTCCTTGAATTTTTCTGATAATTTTTCATATATAAATTATTTAATTTGGAGTTACGGTTAATTTTCTATGATTTTTAGAAGTTTTAGGCATTTTCTGGAATTTTCTGAATTAAATTAAATCCAGAAAACATTACTGCGTCAGCATGACGTTGGCATGACGTCAGCAAGTCAACAGGGGCCGGCTCGGGTCAAACCTGACGTGTGGGGTCCACACGTCAGTGACACAGGGGCTAATCCCGCGTTGACTCGGGCTTTGACCCGCTACGGGGCCCGCTGTCAGTGTCACAGGGTTAGTTAGCAGGGTCATTAGCCCCTAACGACGACGCCACGTCAGCATGCCGGAGACCAGCCGACGGCGACCACAGAACACGGCGGGGCACGCCGGACTTGCGCTAGAGGCGTCAGTTTGGCGCGCTGAGGGCACCAGGGGATGGCCCTTGCTCCCGCACATCCAGAGGACCGAGTGGGAGGTCGTGGGGTCGCCGGAACTCATGCCGGCGACGAGCTTTGGTGGCGATGGTGTTCGGTGGTGCTCGGGCGCGTCGCTACGGTGCATCAGTGAGCAAATGGAGAGGCTGGGCAGCACCTGCTAGACATGGGGAGCACTAAGAGCAGCTCAGTGAGGCCAGGGGAGCACAGAGGCTATGCGTGCAGCAGCAATGGCGGACGGTGGCTTCGGTGCTCGTGGGGAACGGCGCTACGGCACGGAGGGGAGCATGCTGAGTTAGGGGAGAGGGTCAGTGACTCACGGCGATGACGAGGGGACGCTCGGCGAGGTCGGGGACGGTCCAAGCCGGCGAATTCGACGAAGATGGCCGGCGGTCCCGAGGTTGAAGAAGGCATCGAGGGCGGTGTTGTGGCACGTCCGGGGCCTCGTGGCTCGTTGAGGAGGTAGAGGGAGGACCGGCGGAGCTTCCTGGGACGTCGGTGAGCCGTGGGGTGGCCGGTAGCCACGGTGGCTCTCGTCGGTGGCGGCGGCTCCGTTCGGTCGCGGGAGGGGAAACAGAGGAGCGAGGGGGAGGGAGGTCCAGAGAGCGAGGGAGAAGTGAGAGGGGGTCGGGGCTGCGTGGCGTCGCGGGAGGGACCAGGGAAGGAGGAGGCAGCCAGGCAGGGAGGAGGTGGCCTCCTCGGCCGCGCGCGTGCGAGCACGCAGCTGCTCCCACTGGCAAGAGGAAGACGACAGGGGGGGAGTAGCGGTGGCGGGCTGGGCCGGCTGGGCCGGTTCTGGTGGGCTGCAGGGGTGAGGCCAGGTAAGTCCTTCTCTCTCTCTCTTTTATTTTTTTCTTCTGTTTTGTTTTATTTAATTTCGTTTTGCCACTGTTTTGAATTTTAAACAAATTCAAACAATGCCAAAAACTCCTCTGAATAATTTTATTTGGCTAGATGGACTTTTCCAAAAGCTCATAAAATATTTCAGGGGTATTTGAAATTATATTCTAATTATATGAATATAATTCAAATTCAAATAGCTAATGATTTAAATTCAAAGTCCCAAAAATAAATCCTTAAAAATGTTCAATATTTTGGTTGGGACCAGAACCCTTACCAAAAATTATCAAACATTTAAGAAGAGCCTTTTGGAGCAATGAATGAGATTTCTAGGGTTTTTGCCCCTCTTTTATTTAGGGTTTTGAGGCTTCCAATATTCCTCAATTCAAGTTTCAAAAATATAAACATGATGCACACATGAAGCTAGCCTAGAGCAATGCCAGAAGCTAGGGATGTGACATCAAACTTCAACGACGACCCTGCTGGCTCACCTACTCCTCATGAGAACGAGTAGAAACTATGTCTTCAAACCTTTTTGGTCCTTACTGACAAACGGGGGAGAAACATATGTTGATAGTCTTCAAGCGCTTCAAGTGGGTCCATATGGGTGGTTGCTATACTTTTGCCAAGTGTTTACAACTCTTGCTTTTGATACATTTGGTTCTTTGAGTTGTAACACTTAAACTTGATGGTTGTCTGCTACTTTTTCTGTTATTCTGTGATGCGACGATAAATTCCGCATGTGCGATGATAAATCCCACATGAAGTCATTCTGCAGACGTCCATTTTTCATTATGCATGTCATTATTCTTGTTATATCTGTTCATGCATAATGTATTGTCTTCATAAGGTGAGGAGGATCTCCACAAGTACAACCTGCCATGTGCATTTGCATTCCAACGCAAAACATTTATATGCACATCTTCAGGGGGAGCCTTTTTGCCACCTATGAAGACAATATCTTAATCCTTTACAATTTCACATACTTTTATCCCCATTGAAAACTTCAACCAGTTTGTCATCAATCACCAAAAAGGGGGAGATTGTAAGTGCATCTAGTGCCACCCCTAGTTGGTTTTGGAGTACTGACGACAAACCTGGTTGAGGGACTAATGTGTTTGTGAGAATTGCAGGATAAGACAGGTAGTAGTTCCTCATTGATTCGGTTTACCTACCGGAGATGACCCCTAAAAATGTGTGAAGACATTGAAGACAATGGTGGTCTGTGAAGCTATTCACGTTGAAGACTATGACATGAGAAGACATAGCATGAAGACTATGGAGCGCGAAGACTTAGTTGTTTCGTTGTTTCCTTTTCTTCTTTCTTGAGTCATAGGAACCACTGCACTATTAAGTGGGGTCCAAGTGAACAAAGTCAGAGTGACTGAAGTGATGCTCAACCAAATCCTATGTCTTTGAATGAAGACAATGAGAGCAGATCTTATCCAAAGTCGGATGAGTCAGCTTTACTTGTAGCCCAAGTCAAGCTGCCGCATGTGTTTGAAATCTAACCGTTGGGACACTTGTCAGTTCCTTAGTGACCCAGGTCATTTCGGACAAATCAGGCCGGGTTGCCCAGTGGCTATAAATAGCCCACCCCCTACACCATAAATTGGTGGCTGCTCAGAGTTAGTGGACGACTTTTATCGTTTGAGAGCAACCCACCTCCGAAGCATTTGAGAGAGAATCATTGCGAGGACAAAGCCCAAACCACCCAGAGCCCAAAGAGTGTTTGGCATCACTTAAGTCTTTCTGTCCGCGTGATCTGAAGACTTGTTACACTTGAGGACTGTGAATCCTCTAGCCGGTTAGGGCGTCGTGTTCTGAGCATCCAAGAGTCATTGTGGATTGCCGGTGAACGAAGTCTATGAAGGTTTGGAAGTCTACCTTGAAGACTTACCAGAGTGATTGGGCGGGGACTAGGTTTCCTTAGCTCAAGGGGAATAAGGTGAAGACGCGGTCTTCTGAGTTGAATCTCAGCCTCCCTAACTAGACGTACAGTTGTCACAGCAACTGGAACTGGTCGAACAAATCTATGTCCTCCCCAAGCTACTGGTTCTATCTCTCACTTCTCTTTACTTCCAGTTTGTCTTTGTGAAGTCATTGCCTGCTTGCATTATCTGTTTGACTTCACTGTGTGACTACTTGTTCTGATTGGCTTTATACTACTTCCATCCCGATCCTTACTACCTAGCTACTGATAGCCTTCATGCTTTCACTTCATTGAATACTTGACTATGGCTTGCCTAGTGTAGTCTACCTTCCGCTGCATACAAATAGTACCATTTCTATTGTTTGTCTTCGAAACTCCCATGTTTTGAAGAATTTCATAAAAATCACATATTCACCCCCCCCCTCTAGTCGATAACCAGCTCTTTTAGTGTCAAGCAAGCAGGCGCGAAGCTAGCAAAGCAGCCCGGCAAGGCTTGCCGGGCACGCTGTGATGTGACACTAAGCGACACATTTAATGTGCTCTGTCTGCCTGCAGAATTAGGTATGATAGCACTGTTTGCTATCTAATCAGTATGCAAAGACTGATTTGCCATTGTGGTGACCCCTTGCTCTATAAAAGGAGGCCCATGCCAACCGTAGAAAGGGCTCGGAGATTCGGCCATTCGGACTCCGATACACTCATACATGCGCATCTACTCTTGCCCCTAGGCAACCCCTGTCGGGCAAGAGCACTGCGTTTTCCACCACAGTCCACCATCAATCCACCAAAGGAGGAGTAGGGTTTTATGCCTCGCGGCGGCCAGAACCTGGGTAAAATTGCCCGTGTGATCTCTGCCGTGCTGTGTTGCACTTCTCCTCTCTATAGTGTACATTTAGGCATCATACATGGCATTACCTAATACATGTGCATTTCATTATAGAATTTGAAATATGCAATGTTTATGTTAGGTCATACGTTGCACATGATGTTTAAATGCCTCTTAAATCTAGTCAGTCAAGTGATGGTCTTTAAGCCTCCTTCTATGCTTGTTTTCTTGATATGTAATTCAGTGTTGTGCAAGATTTGCTCACACATCTATTCAATTGCTTGTTTGTATCAGCCAGCCATACTAGAACTATTTGCTTTGATTACTTTTTGTTCTTGACCTAACAGAGCTTATCAATGATTTAAACACTAAGGGCTGTTGTAGTGGGGGCTTGTATAACTCATAGGTCACATAAAGGTTTGGCTGTACACTAAACTAGGCTGTCCAAGAGTACCTGGAGGTCCATTTCAAAGGTATGCCTAGTTTTTACATAGCGCACACATAGTAAATGCTCATTTCATTGTGTGCAATAGATGTGGCATGTTTCATTATGTGGTGCTGTTTTGTTATAAACTCATTCTTTGGTGTTGTTCACAGACTGGAAAGTATGCATATTTATCTTCCAAGGAGATGAGTAACTAGTTTGTTTCACCTTGCAGAGGGGGTGCAATGAAGATAAGATTGTGGATTTCCAAGTATAAGATGTTAGGAAGGAGCCTTGCTAGAGAAGGAGGAGCAGCGTTGAGCCTGTTTAACCAGTTATGGTAAGTCTCTGTATTACAATTACCAGGACATCCTATTTGTCTGACATTGTGGTTGCGTAGGGTTCTTCACTTGTAACCCAGTCATTGGGCCATTGATTAAAACTCCCTCCGCTCAATACTATATGATGTTCTAACTTTTTTGTAAATCAGATGTATGTAAACACGTTTTAATGTGCCTATTCACTCATTATGGATGTAGTCTACTTTTAAATATCTAAAACATCTTATAGTAGTGAACAGTGTGAAACTGCTTCCTGCTATGGTAGAGTTGTCGATGTCATAAATGTCATAACCAAACGCATGTTCACATCATTAGCCACCCTTTCATTACTAGGATCTTGATTACATACTAGTCGAGATACTTCATAGGGGGAAGACAATATTACATTACTTGTTCCTTTATATAGTAAATGTAGCTAGGCCATGGATGTTATTGAGTCATGCATGTATGCATGCCGCCAGCTCAATAGTTCAATTGTTTGTTTGTTTTAGGCATAGTTAAATTGCTCTTTTCAATTGCTTTATTTGTCCTCAGTTAATGAGATGCCCAAACAATGATGCCTGCTGTAGGGTACTTGTATAACTACTAGTTGACATAATTAAAGGCCTTACCGTTTCCAGGCGAAGTGTGCCTGAAGCTTTGAAGTCTATTAACTAACTATTATTGCATGAGGCTCACAATCTAGTTTATACGAGGCTAATGATTGCATAGTTTTGCTTGCTATAATAGGTTTGTATGAATCCCTGTGTTGTTCATTATGCTCCCTAAGACTCTTCTAGAACAAGGCACACAATGTTACAGCTAGTTAATTGAGCTACAGAATAACCAACTGCTTGCTTAGTTATATGCAATATTATATATATATATATATATATATATATATATATATATATATATATATATATATATGTAGTCTGTGTTTTGGATTTGGCCCCAACATCATGCTCCTCTGGTGAGCTAAGCGAGATTTCTGTATGCGGGCTGCATAGACTACCATTTTTATAATTTTTAAAATATCACCTACTTATCCTTCATGACGTGTAACATTATTGTTAGTCCTGTTGATGAGCGTCCATGATGTATGAGCTTTATATGCCCAGTGCACGTAATTTGCTGTTTGTGTACGCTTTATTATCACTGGTGCTGAACTATAATGCCCAGTAGATAATATGTTGTAATTTCTTTATTATATGGTGTAAGATTATTCTTTGTTTCTATGCCTTAGTCTCTTTATTGTATAGTGTAGTTTTTTTAGAGACTACACTATAGCATATACAAAGAATTATCCTACACTATACAATAATCCTACACCATATAATATTGTATAGTGTATAGTGTAGGATAATTCGTTGTATATGCTATATCGTTGAAACAGGGGCAGCACACCCAAACATTACCTGGATGCCATCCGAATAAACAAACATATGTAGTCAATGCGGGCCTTAATTGTGCTGGTCAACTAATATTTAGTGGGTCCCAATCGATGTGGACCATCATAACAACGGCTCTTAGCAGGCCATTAACAGACCGAAAGCTCGATAGGTCCGTATAAATGGAAAAGGCCCGTGGGCCTCTAGCAGGCCTAAATAAATGTCAATTTTGTCTCGGCCCTTTTACGTGATGGGCCAGTAAGAGGCTAAAAGTGTTTTGGGCCAAAAGAGGCCCAATTTACAAACTAGGCTTTTAACAAGCCGAAAGTCGCATCGGGCTGAAATTGTGCCCTAGGGAACGTGGGCCGCTAATGGACCCAAAATCAGGTGGCACCGCCAAAGGCCCAACTGTTGTGCGGGCTGTTAACAGGCCGAAAGACAAAACAGGGTAGAAGTTGGCCCATGTACAAATGGGCTGAGAAAATTCCGAAAGTTACAATGGGCTAGAAGTTGGCCCAACTATAGAATGGGCTGAGAAAAGGTCTAAAGACGTACCAGTGGCATTTTGGTCCATATCTATAATGGGCTTCTAACAAGCCGAAAGGAGGTCAGGCCGTAATTGAGCCCAAAGGCGTAGCGGGTTGTTAATGGGCTGGAACTAATGATGGGCTGGAAATTGTCAAATCTAGAATGGGCCTCTGATGGGCCAATTCTATGTAACTCATATGGGTCGGGGTTGTCAATGGGCCTGACGCAAGTAGGCCGCTAATGGGTGGCCGCTTATTTTGACAGGCCCTACCTTTTAACCTAAACGGGCCACTGTTGGGTCATGCCACATGTCGACGTATCATAGGCGCCTACTGCCCATTGGACGACTGACATCTATCGCGGCGCAGAGCTGACGCGTGGTTCTGTCGGCCAATGAGAATTTTACACGTGGAAAATCGCCATTGGTCCATGCTGGTAGCGGGTTATCGGATCCAAAACCATACCCGATAGCTTAACGGTGACCCGTTACAGTGGAGGCCACGTGTCGGTTTCCCTTGATGAAAACACTTCCAGGACGCGTCATTTATCTTCACGGAAGTGGACACTTCCATGATGATATTTTTAGTATTGTCATGGAACACTTCTACAACAACACAGTATGACTATCTTGATTCTATCATAAAATTGTCATGGATGTACATGCATGACAGAAAACGTGACCTACTATGATAAACACGTATCATCACGGAAGTGTATTTTTTTGTAGTGCTTGTTACAAATTATCTTGCTATCAAACTACCCATTACCGACAATTTCAGTGCTTGCAGAAATTACCTTGCTGAAAACCGCTTGTCATTTCCTTATGCTCCTCGTTGGGTTCGATACTCTTACTTATCGAAAGGACTATGATTGATCATCTATACTTGTGGGTCATCAATGCCCCGGAAGGCATCTCATCTTTATTCAACAATTATCGGTATGTCTCATTTTTTTGTTCACATGATATGCGTAAATTCTTGGAGCGTCGTGTAACTTTTATTTTTCTTTTAATAATGCACCATGCTGGTATGAGATAATACTTGGTTGATTTATAGAATGCTCTATGCACTTCACTTATATCTTTTGAGTATGGCTTATAGAATGCTTCGTGTGTGTCACTTATATCATTTGAAGTTTGGATGCTTGTTTCTCTACACATAGAAAACCACCATTTGTAGGATGCTCTTTTGCTTCACTAATATTTGTTAGAGCGTGGACAAATCTATTGTAGAAAGAATTAAACTATCATGCTTCACTTATATCTATTTAGGGAGTCAACAGGAATTGGTCATTCACACGGTTAGTCATAAAATCCTACGTAAAACTTGTAGATCACTGAATATGGTATGTTTGATTCCTTGCAATAGTATTGCGATATAGAGATGGTAATATGTGGGAGGTACTAGTGAATGATTGTGGTTTAGTAAGAATATTGGTGTTAAGGTTTGTGATTCCCGAAGCATGCATGTATAGTCTCTAGTTATGCTAAGAAGTTGGAGCATGATTTATTATTGATTGTCTTTCTTATGAGTGGCGGTTGGGGACGAGCGATGGTATTTCCCTACCAATCTATCCCCCTAGGGGAATGCGTGGTAGTACTTTGCTTCGAAGCCTAATAAACATTCGCAATAAGTATGTGAGTTCTTTATGACTAATGTAAGTCCATAGATTATATGCACTCTCACCTTTCCGCAATTTGCTAGCCTCTTCGGTGTCGTGCATTGCCCTTTCTCACCTCAAGAGTCGGTCCAAACTTCACTGGTGCATCCAAACCTGTGATATGATATGCTCTATCACACATAAGCCTCATTATATCTTCCTCAAGACAGCCACCATACGTACCTATTATGGCATTTCCATAGCCATTCTGAGATAATACCGCCATGCAACTTCCGCGGTTACTATCCACACAATGTGTGTGTTCATCATCATATTGCTTTGCATGATCATGTAGAGCTGACACGATATTTGTGGCAAAGCCACCATTCATCGTTGTTATACATGTTATGCTAGATCATGCACATCCTGGTACACTGCTAGAAGTATTGACATAGAGTCATATCATTTTAGTTTATCGAGTTGTAAGTAAAAAAGAAGTGTGATGATCATCATTATTAGAGCATCGTCCCAATGAGGTAAAGAATGATGGAGACTGATGAGTCCTCGAAAAAGTGGGGATAAGGTTCATGATATTGTTCTGATAGAGAGAATAAATAAATAAATAAATAAAATGAGAGAAAAGGAGAGAAGGGGCAATGCTACTATCCTTTTACCACAATTGTGCTTGAAAGTAGAACCATGTTGTTCATATAGAGAGTCTCCATGATTTGTCACTTTCATATACTAGTGGGAGTTTTTACATTGTAGGACTTGGCTCGTATATTCCGATGATGGGCTTCCTCAAATGCCTGAGGTCTTCATGAGCAAGCAAGTTAGATGCACACCCACTTAGTTTCAGTAGTGAGCTTTCATACACTTATAGCTCTAGTGCACTGTTGCGTGGCAATCCCTACTCCTCACATTGATATCGATTGTAAGGCCTCTCCATTGCCTAACGATAAGCCGTGTTGATGCAAGACTTCCTCCACCTTTTGTATTCCCTTAGAAACCTCTACCAGCATATTCTATTCCACCCATAGTGCTAAGTCCATGACTCACGCTTATATACATGGTTTTAAATAGCGGATAGCAGGCTGGTAGCGGATTGGGGTCCTCGTAGTAGAATGTGGATAGCGGGCGATATTGCGGGCACTATGTCCACATAGCGGATTTGTAAAAACCACTATATTATTGTGTATATTTCATGATCCTTAACAAAAAGTAATTGCATTTAATTTGAGCAATAGCGGACGCTATTGCACTAGCGCTATTGCGGATGCAATAGCGGATGCTATATCCACTATTTGAAACTATGCTTATATACCGAGTGAAGTTGAAAATACTTAAGCGAGAAAAAGTATGATACAATTGCTTGGTTTGGTATAGGGGTGCTCATGATTTATACTCATGTTAGGAAGATGGAGTTGTGCCATGCTTACATAATTCAACTAGATGATACCACGCGCCTTGCAGCGGGAATTCATAAGCACATGATATATGAAAACTAAAACATTAAACCATAGATGTAATCATATGCTGGAACCAACACCGTACAATGGAGTATAATTGTGATGATAATAGACAAAACCATGGTTTCTAGTTATATAATCGTTGCATATATGAACAGATAAGAAAACTCTATGTGAGATTATGTAATACATATGTTTACAAAACCCTAAGAAAAAGATCTAGAATCTTAGGTGTAGTCCTTGTGCAACGTCAAGTGTTTGTATATGAATCTTTTCCTTGATAGACAGAAAAAAATTAAGAAGGTAATGCACCATTACTAATAATACATACAAAATTTTGATTATCAGACTACTGTTGTTGATTGTAGTGAAGTTCCACAAAACTATATAGCTATTCTGTGTGTGATACATCATAGAGCTTTACTATTCCAGGGAAGTGTAAAAAAGAAACTTTCTGTATTAGAGGCACTAAATTATTCTCACTAGACAACTGACTAAGGAAACTTAAATATGCAAGCAGAAACTTCTTCCTGGATTGTATACATCAATATTAATGAACATTGGCGCAACTACGTGTGTTCAATGTTCCTTAATCCAAAGATTGCATTGAAGATGCACAAATCCCTCTTGTTCCATTTGTGTCGGTGTTCTGGGAACGGGGGTCCCCAGACTTGCCTGCCTGCGGCCTGCGGCGTGGCTCAAGTGGGGGCCCAATGTAGCCCAGCTTCATCAGCTCAAGATCAAGACCCTCGCGAGGGGCCAAGCCTCACGGGGCGGACGACAGGGAGCTTCCTCAGGAGCAGCCTCCTCAGGCAGGCTCGCGAGGAGACGGAGAGATCAAGGCAGGGCACCTCCCGAGGGGCCCGTGACGCAAGCCATGACGGTCGGGGCCAGGCGGGCGCCGTCCTGCGCAGTGTCCTTGTTTCCCTTTCGGTGCAAAGGGGGCAAGCACAGGCCAAGGCATCAGGCAAAGGTCACCGTTTCGGTGCAACAAGACCAAGACCAGCAGAACGGAAGGATGGAGATCATCGTGGAGCCCAGAGCGGCGTCACTGTCAGGGCCTTTGGCAGCCGAAGACCAACTTTAGTCAGGATAAGTGTACCAGATGTCCCCCTTCAAAATTGCCAATTGTTGGCGCCCTTCCCGCTCATTATTTGCGGAAGAGGCCCAGGGCCTCACTCTATAAATGGGACTAGCCACCCACAGGGTAGGGGGTCGGGAGATCGAGAAACAGATCGGTCAGAGAGAGAGAGAGAAGCGACTGAACTCACCCAAGCAGTTCATCGCACCAGCTCAAGAATAGCCCCTCGCGAGGCTGTTCTCCCTTTGTACTGTTTACCATGAGCCCCTGAGGCAATCCACCACACCACACACTGGAGTAGGGTATTACACCACAATGGTGTCCTGAACCAGTATAAATCTCGTGTCCCTTGTGTGTTCATCTTTCTTGCTTAGATCTTTGCGAGACTTCGAGACGTGAGCTGGTAGGGGAGAGATCTTCGTGCACACCCCAGTGTCCAAACCTCAAGGGTCTGCCGGAACCCGAAATCTGACATTTGGCGCGCCAGGTAGGGGTGCACAGGAATCCTTCTTCCGCCGCCTCGCGTTTTGTCGCCTCGCCGCCCTGATGTCAAGCAACCCGATTGCCAATGCCGACCGCTGGGCGGCATGGCCCGTCCACACCGTGCTGCCGGCCCAGGGCGACCGCAACCTTGTGCCCCAGGCAGCTCATGCTCCACAGGGCGCTGCGGGGCGCGGGCGACGCGGCCAAACGCCGCCTACCCTCACACCACGGCAGGTGCGGTCAGCAGCAAGAGCTTCGAACCACGCCGCGGCCACAGCACCGCACACCCGACGGGAGCAGGCGAACTCCAGGGCCGCGTTCACGGTGGCTCGAGATCTGCTACGGCGACGACTGCTGGAGGGCGGCCCTGACGTGTTGCTGGAGCGAGTGGCCGAACTCCTGGACGCCGCCCCCTCGGGAGCGCCTCCTTTCTGCATCCAGCTATCACCCCAGGTCCAGGGCGGGCCGTATGGCGGCCCCATACATGCCCACGCGACTCCGAGTGGACTTCAGGCCCAGCTCAACGCCAACCCGGCCGTCAGCACCGGCGCCAAGTCGCGTCGACCACATCTCTGGCCGGTGAAGGAGCACACGCCGCGACCTTCAGCCTCGGCGGGCCACCACGCCATCACCCTCAAGACAACGCTCCATGCCGAGCTGCGTGGCATGTGGGGCACTACGGCGAGAACTGTGGAGTTGCGGTGCCAGAAGCTTATGTGCCCCACATGGTGATCGAGAATGCGCATTGGAAGAAGACCATGGCTCATTCCTTGGGCCGGGCTGGGGCGAGGAGCCATCAGAAGCTGAGCTCTTTCAAGAGCCCCAAGAGGGCCTCGACGGCCGCGCCGGTGGCAGCAACTATCTGGTACCACTACTTCCTCAGGAGCAAACTTATGCTAACCATGGGTTGCAGGAGGTACAGGATGCCGCAGCAGATGGCTGCCCCAATGCTGCAGCCTCCTACCCCTTGGGAGGAGGGCACCGGGGGGCTGCAGGAGAGGGGCCGAGATCCGGGTTCGTCACCGCGGCGCTCGGCACCAGGCGCACTTTGGAGGTAGGCCCTCTGCCGGGGAGGTGCCACAAGGCCTGCCCCCGGCAAAGGACCCGTGGTTGTCGGGGGAACCGCCGGCGACCGCTCTACCCCATTGGTGTCGTCCTTGGTTTTCGGTCACTGTCAATGGCGGTAGAGTGCAGCGCAAGGTGGGGCCCTCGTCTGGCGATATGAAGCAAGGCCGATACCTGTGAAGAAGGCCCAGTGCCTGTGAAGCTCGCCGCCCCGTGACACTCACGTAATAATGAGTGGGGTTGTACACGCCCCGGAGTCTCCGAAGAGCCGCCCTCGGGCCTCGGGGGCTCCCGCCCACGCCCAGTGGCAGACTTAGCTCCGCGCTGGTGAGAAGACGTCGAAGACTAGACTAGGTGCTGGACGCGGCTTTTTGACTTTTGCCTTTTCCTCTATTGACAAGTTTCTTTGATTTGAATTTAAGTTGGATTGCTTGAGACTTGCGTGTGTCTGGGGAAGGGGTGCTTAGTCTCATTCGAGCAATCTCTCATGTTCCAGTTTCGGCTTTACGTCCAAGTTAGCATCGGCTGCCTCCCGTCGCGAGCCCCTCGTGAGCCGGGCCAGGCCAGGCACGTCTACAATCCGGACCGCTGTCGCCGCACCCTCTCCGGAGGTTCTCACCACAGGATCAATGGGACCATCCAGAAGACACTCGAGGCATCGCGGCCCCCACCGGCCCGCTCGGGACTCGTCGGGGTCAAGAGGTAAACAGGTCAGCTGACCCATCGCCGGGCCAATAGCTAAGCTCACGCGCAGCGTTACACTTACAAGGATATTGATTACAAACCTTTACATGAGGGGTTTCCCCTCCCAAAATGCTCTTACAGTCTTCAGGGCCAAGCCCAAACTTTCTTCACGCAAGGTGAACAGCGGTGACGTACGAACAGTCGGACATATCACTCGCCGCGTCATCTGGGGCGCCTCCAGAGGCGTCGCTGGCGTCATCACCATCACCACCAACACCTCCACCAGCGCCAGGCGCGTCCACCACGCCACCTTCATCGGCAGCCACGATCACGCCATCATCATCAGACGCGAAGGCCCTAATGAGGGCGTCCACGTTGTCCTCCACCCATTGCGCTAGGTCGCCCCGGATGGCTATGGGCACAGGTGCAATGGCGGCATCAAAATGGAAGTGGGGATCCATGTTCTACAGATGGCTGAAGACATGGGAGAAGGCATGCCCAAGCAAGGCTCGGCTCCTCTCCTCGACGAGCCAACGGGACCTCTGGGAGCGGTTCTCCAGAAGCGTCACCACGTCAATGAAATATTGGAGGTTGCCGGCATAGTTGGTCTCGTGCGGCACCTCTGCAGCGGCCTCGCAAATGTTGCCCAGGGCCGTGTTAGCCCGTTCCCTAAGCGTTCGGAGCATGGGGGCGTGCTCATGCTCCAGGACCCGCCTCTGACGGATCTCGTCCTCATTCTGCTGCGCGATAGCCTCGGCGCCGTCAACCCTCTGTCGGAGAAGAAGCAGCTCGGCGCGGGAAGAGGCCAGCTCCGCCTACGCTGCGCCAAGGGCAGCCGTGGAGAGGTCCGCACCCCGCGTCACCTCGGCCAGTTTGGCCCTGAGGGCCGCGGTCCTACCTTCAGCTTTGGCCCTGATCAGCTCCAACCTCGCTTTGTATTGGCGCTCGAGACCTGAACGAGCTTCCGCCACGCGGCGGTCGACTTCTTCCTGGGCTCGGGCTTCGCGCGCAGCGACGTCATCCTCCGCCCGAGCCACCAGGCGCTCCCTCGTCTCCAGCCGCTCAAGGTCAAGGTTGCGCTCAGCGGCCTCCAGCGTTAGCGTTTCCTCATGCTTCTGGAGCTCTGCCTGGTTGATGGAGGCCTCCTTCAGCGACACAAGGGCCGCCTGGCGCAGTTCCACCTGCTCCTCCTGAGATTTGCTCCAGGATTGGAGCTCCCACACGCGCTCCTCCGCATCCTTGCGTCGTCGGTCTGCTTCCCGGGCCTCCTCGATGGCTCGGGAGCAGGCCTCTCGCGAGGCCACCAGTGACGCTTCAGCCTTCACGTTGTCAAGGTCACGCTGGTGACGCGCAAAGGCAACGGCTACCTTCATCTTGCGCCTTTTTTCAGCAAGGCGCAAGCCTTCGACCTCGAGGCGCGCATCCTTGCCAGCAAGCTCTGTTCCGATCCGGCTTACTGCGTCCATCGCCCCCTGAAGGAATTCTTGGCGAAGGGCGCGGTACTCGCGAGCACACTTGAGTACATCTTCCGCGTCATCCTCCGCCGCTGGCGAACCCGGGGGGAACTGGGGCGGCATGCCCCCTCCCGACGCAGGGCTGGGGGCTGGTGCCCCAACAATCGCCAGACGGGCCCCGCCAGGAGCCCGGCCTAGCACCGGTCTGTCCCCAGAAGAGAAGCTTAAGATCGACTTCAACCAATCGCCGTTCACGATCAAGGAAGGAGCACGGGGCAAGCTGGTTGTGCCCCAGGGGAACCCGTGAAGGGAGGACAGCAGGCGCGCAGGATCAAGATGCCCAGCAGGACGGGCCACTTCTCCGACTGGCCGAGCGGCAGGAGCGCTGAAGGAAATATGCCCTAGAGGCAATAATAAAGTTATTACTTATTTCCTTATTTCATGATAAATGTTTATTATTCATGCTAGAATTGTATTAACCGGAAACTTGATACATGTGTGAATACATAGACAAACAAAGTGTCACTAGTATGCCTCTACTTGACTAGCTCATTGAATCAAAGATGGTTAAGTTTCCTAGCCATAGACATGAGTTGTCATTTGATTAACGGGATCACATCATTAGGAGAATGATGTGATTGACTCGACCCATTCCGTTAGCTTAGCACTTGATCATTTAGTATGTTGCTATTGCTTTCTTCATGCACTACAAAAAAAATACACTTCCGTGATGATACGTGTTTGTCATAGTAGGTCGCATTTTTTGTCATGCATGTACATCCATGACAAATTTATGACAAAATCGAGATAGTCATACTTGTTCTGTCGTAGAAGTGTTCGATGACATTACCAAAATTATCATCACGGAAGTGTCCACTTCCATGACGATAAATCGCACGTCACAGAAGTGCTTTCGTCAAGGGTGACCGACATGTCGCATCCACCGTAACGGAACGCCGTTAAGCTATCGGGTCGGGTTTTGGATCCGATAACCCGTTAACAGCCCCGACCAATGGGGATTTTCCACGTGTAAAATCATCATTGCCTGGAGGAAACACGTGTCGGCTCATTGTTGGGACAGATGTCATCCACTCATTGGACAGAAGGCGCCTATGATACGTCGACACGTGGCATAGCCCAACAAAGGCCCATTCCTGTGAAAAGGCCAGCCCGTTTGAATTGGTCAAAAGGTGACGGGCTGGCCCATGGAAAGCCTGTTAACGGCCTGTTCGCATATAGCCAATTTACAGCCCGCTAACCCAAGGCCCGTTACGCCCTATCCGAATTAGGCCCAGTAGCGTCATCTGGGCCATCCAATATGATTCCAGCCCGTTTTAACTTCTGGCCCATGTATGGCCCATGACGTCTTTCGGCCCATATGAGGCCCTATGTAACTCTTGGCCTATTAACGGCCCGTGGTGAAACTGGCCCACAATGAACAGTGTATTACTTTAGACCCATTAACGGCCCGTGGTGAAACTGGCCCGTAATGAACAGTGTATCGCTTTATACCCATTAAGGGGCCGTTATTCAGTTGGGCCGTTTACAGCCCATGTTATCTTTCGGCCTTCTCAGAGCCCATTTATTCTTGGGCTTATTTGCAGCATTCGGTTACTTACGGTCCGTTACTGTCATTTTTTGCTTGTGGGCCAAATTCAGCCCGTCGTTATAGTCGGCCCATTTGTGGTCCGTTAGTCTGTTGGGCCATTTTCATAGCATCACCAAATACGGCCTATTAACAGCCCGTTATGGTGAGCCAATAAAACGTACGATTTCCATTATAGGCCCATCTACGACCCATTAAAGGCTAGTACAAGACCCATAAATGAGTCGGCGGCCCAGGGATCCTACGTGACGTAGAAGGCCCATGGATCCTGCGAGACGTAGAAGGCCCATGGACACTGCAAGACATAGAAGGCCCATGGACACTGCGAGACGTAGAAGGCCCATGGATCCTACGAGACATAGAAGGCCCATGGTCGGGCGAGTTCGCCCCCGTTTGAACGATATAGCATATTCAAAGAATTATCCTACTCAATACTATCACCTCTAAAAAGCATACACTATACAACAAAGAGATCAAGGCATAGAAAGGTAGAATAATCCTACACTATACAATAAAGAAATTACAGTCGATTATACCCACTGGGCATTATGGTACGGCACAGGTGATAATAAAGCATACACAAATAGCAAATTACACACTGGGCAAATATGGCTCATACATCATGGACGCGCATCAACTTAACTCCATTTGAACTATAATCTCTTCAGAAAATAGGATTGGCCGGATTCAGATAGCATAAATTTCAGTCTGCAAAATCTCCAATTCCTTCATGGTTACCTCGGTGTCTTGTTTCATTTTTTTGACTCATGCATCTAATACCTGCATGTCCAGTCTCAACTTGTTGATTATACGTTGACAATCATGTACATGTTGTCTTGCCACCTCTAGTTGATGCTCGAGAACATCAGCACATTCCAATTCCAATCCATAATCATTCGGTAATGGCCATGCCGCACTGCTCGTAGATTTTTGTGTTGATGTCACTTCATCCTGAAATGTTTCTGTAAGTACACATGACTAGGGCAAAAATATAGTTACAACAGTGAAGCGAACAAGACACTATTTTGTACTACATGGCAAAACAGGACTAACAATAATGTTACACGTCACTTTCACACAAAAAATGTTACACGTCATGAAGCATAAGTAGGTGATATTTTAAAAATTATAAAAAAAGATAGTCTGTGCAGCCTGCATACAGAAATCCCTCTTAGCTCACCAAAGGAGCATGATGTTAGGGCCCAATCGAAAACACAGACAAGTTACAAATTTAGACAGCATGTTGCGTATAAGTAAGGAAGCAGTTGGCCATTCTATACCTCAATTAAAGTCTTAGGGAGCATAATGAACAGCAGAGGGTTTCATACAAACATACTACAGTAGGCAAAACTATGCAATCATTAGCATAGTATAAACTAGATTGTGAGCCTCATGCAATAATAGTTGGTTAATAGACTTCAAAGCTTCAGGCACACTTCGGCAGAGTAATTAAATGGTAAGGCCTTTAATTATGTCAACTAATAGTGATACAAGTACCAAACATCAGGCACAATTATTTGGGCATCTCATTAAGTGAGGACAAATAAAGAAATTGAAAAGAGAAAATTAACTATGCCTGAAACAAACAAGGAATTGAACTATTGAGTTGCATACAGTGACTTACCTTAGCAAGTTGAAGAGGCTCAGCGCAGCTCCTACTTCTCTTGCAAGGCTCCTTCCTAACATCTTGTACTTGGAAATCCTCAATCTTATCTTCATTGCACCCCCTCTGCAAGGTGACACAAACTAGTTACTCATCTCCTTGGAAGATAAATATGCATACTTTCCAGTCTGTGAACACAAAAGGATGAGATTATAAAAAAAACACCACATAATGAAACATGCCGCATCTCTTGCACTTGCACACAATGAAATGAGCATTTACTATGTCTGCACTATGTAAAAACTAGGCATACCTTCGAACTGGATCTCCAGGTACTCTTGGAGAGCCTACTGTGGTGTACAGCCAAACCTTTATTCACCTATGAGTTAGACAAGGCCCCACTACAACAGCCCTTAGTGTTTAAATTGTTGACAAGCTCTGTTAGAGTGTTAGGTCAAGAACATGAAGTAATCAAAGCAAACAGTCCTAGTATGGCTGGCTGATGCAAACAAGCAATTGAACAGATGTGTGAGCAAATCTTACATATCAAGAAAAGAAGCAAAGAAGGAGGCTTAAAGACCATCACTTGACGGACCAGATTTAAGGGGCATTTAAACATCATGTGCAACGTATGAACTAACATAAACATTGCATATTCCAGATTCTACAATGGAATGCACATGTATTAGGTTATGCCATGTATGATGATGCCTAAATGTACAGATAGCAGGCAGGAGTGATTCATCATTGCACGCACAATTGAATTGCAGGTTAAGGGCCAGTTCGATTCCGCCTTTTCAGGGTATATTGTCAAAATAAGCCATAAAAGATGTAAAAAAGTCATTTTTGATTTATGGGCTTGGGCTTAACTAATTTCGCTTTGGAGGGGGGTGTTTTGGGTAGAACCTCACTAAAAATTGAAGGGAAGGGGAATAGTGAAATGACTATGTTGTCTGCCTATATTACACTCAAAATGCAACTGCTGACGCCTGTGTCACACCTGACCCTCAAGTAAAAACAAACACGCAAGCATTCATTGCCCTGCCCACTTGCATCTCCTCTCCCCTTTCCCTCTACCTCGATCCCCTGCCTGCAGCACTAGGGTTCCCCCAGCGAGCCATCACCACTGGTCCCATCTGGCCTGGTCCTCGACGATGCTATGTCCATCTAGGCTACATGGCCGGCGGGTAGGGGCAAATCTCCCTAGCTGCTCCTCCCTCTGGCGCCGCCCCTCATTCTCATGGTCTTCAGCAGCTGCTCCACTATGGTTCGTCCAACGCACTACTCCAGCGGGCGCTGCACAACTACGGCTGATGCCACACTGCGGCAGAAGGCACCTTGTTCCTCCTCCCCTCCTCCCAGGCCATGGCCTTGAGGTGCTGTTGAAGGATGAGCTCATCCAACAAGGTGAGGATCTCCTCTGATTTTTTGCCAAATTTTCATTCTGATCCACTATATGATGAATTGCAATGAGCTGCTTCTGCTGCTGCTATATGATGCATTGCTATGAGCTGCTCCTACTGCTGCTATATGATGAATTGCTATGAGCTGCTGCTGTTGTATGATGAGTTGCTATGAGCTGCTGTTGCTGCTATATGATGAATTGCTATGAGCTGCTGCTGCTATATGATGAGTTGCTACAAGCTGCTCCTGCTGCTGCTATATGATGAATTGCTATGAGCTGCTCCTGCTGCTGCTATATGATGAATTGCTATGAGCTGCTGCTGGTATATGATGAATTGCAGACTGCTAC
>NC_041383.1:248888244-248892325 GCF_002162155.2 Triticum dicoccoides | reverse complement strand
GCTGCTGCTGCTATATGATGAGTTGCTACAAGCTGCTCCTGCTGCTGCTATATGATGAATTGCTATGAGCTGCTCCTGCTGCTGCTATATGATGAATTGCTATGAGCTGCTGCTGGTATATGATGAATTGCAGACTGCTGCTGCTGTATGATGAGTTGCTATGAGCTACTGCTGCTGCTATATGATGCTTTCAGGTGGTGCTGCTATATGATAATAACCAGCCACTTGGACCATCGAATTTCAACAAATAATTGTTCTTCATTTAAATGTGGGTCATGCATTCTTCGTTTAAATTAGGCAATGGGATCTCTATGGAAAACATTGACCAAAGTAGATTGTGCCTAGTAGATGGTATCTTTGTATTTGCATTTTGAGCAAATAGTGATGGTCTGTTTTCCTATCATATTAATTACTGCAGTGGGTTCAATTTGTGATGTTTGCAAGTCAAATTAATTTCCATATGTGCAGCAAAATGAAAAAAATATATAATGCAATCTAGACTTTCCACTGATCATACCAAAGATAAGCTGAAAACGCAATGAAAAGAACTGGTTGGCGTATTACATGGAGCTTATATTCACAGGTGCTTATTTTCTTAGGATAACTCGTAATAATTGTCCCTAAGAAACTTGGCCAATAGAACTGGCATACAAATAACATGTCACAATGATTGCAATGGAGGAGTGACGTACCATAGCACACTGTATAGGCTCACCGCTGCCTCTCCTTTTTTTGCGATGTTCCATGAAATTGCCACATACATATTGTACTTTTTCATTGTGTAACCCTATCTGCAAGTTGACACGGCTAATTTCAGACATCTCTACATGATACTACATTGCATATCCCTTGCGCATATTTAAACCACCAATTAACGATTGTGTGCGTACCATAAACTAGCCATGACTCTGTATGTTGGACTGGCAGGCACTCTAAGGGAGCCTAATGTAGTGCACTAGAATTCCTACATGCCACCTACGATTTTGTGTAATGTACTGCCCCTGTTCCTAAATATATGTCTTTGTAGAGATTCCAGTATGGACCACATACAGATGTATATAGATGCATTTTCGAGTGTAGATTCACTCATTTTGCTTCGTATGTAGCCTATAGTGGAATCTCTAGAAAGACTTATATTTAGGAACGGAGGTACGAGGTAGTATCATGTATGACATCTACATATCTAATTTAGCAGCCAGTAGTAGAAATCATTGTCTGCACAAAGGGATTACTGGCCGAAAATCCTAGCAAAGCACGCCGGCAGGCACAGAACAATACAAGAGAGAGAGACGCGCTTACAAGATCATAGCAATGCCTCAGTCCAGGATCTTGGTTGGCCAAGCTGTTAGATCCAGAAGAAACATCGTCCTTGTAGTTTTTGCCAGCTGCATAACAGGTAACAGCGGCCGGTTAGTATATTTGAAGTACATCGGGCAGGTGATGCTGGACGGGTTTAAAGGTGACAAGTACCTAGGCCGTGGCGGGTGCTTGGCATCTCTCCAGATGGTGGGAATCAGGTTAGAAACGTCGAGGGTGATGACGCTGCGCTGGCTGTCGGGGTCCAGTAAGGAGATCTAGAACCGTCGAGTAGGGTGTTTGTGGAGCGGCTCCGGTAGGGTGGACTACGGTGTGGGCGAAGCGGATCTGTGGCTGTGGACGAGGGTGTAGGTGAAGCTGCTCCGGTGGTTGGGTTAAGGATGGTGTCGACGATGCGGATTTGCGGCCGTGGACGGGGCGTCAGAAGCTGCTCCGGTGGTTGGGTTAAGGATGGTGTCGACGATGCGGATCTGCGGCCGTGGACGGGGCGTCAGAAGTTGCTCCAGTGGTTGGGTTAAGGGTGGTGTCGATGATGCGGATCTGCGGTCCTGGACGGGGCATCAGAAGCTGCTCCGGTAGGTTGGATGTGGGTGCGAGGAAGCGGATCTGAGACCGTGGACTTGTGAGTTGGCAAAGCGGCCCCGGTAGGGTTGAGAATGGTATAGGCGAAGCTACTCCGGTAGGGTTGACACTGGTGTCGGCGAAGAGGCTCTGGTAGGGTTGAGGAAGGTGTCGGCGAAGCGCCTCCGGTAGGGTTGAGGAAGGTGTCGGCGAAGCGGATCATAGGCCGTCGACGGGGGCATCGGTGGGGCGGCTCCGGGGGGTGTGGATGAAGCGTCTGCGGTGGGGAGTACGAATGAGCCGCTGCAGATGCGCGGCGGTTGACGAGAGTATCGGCGAAGTAGATCCGGCGCCGTGGACAAGGCCGGCACTGAATGGGCTGTGGTACAGTGGTGGATGAGCAGTCTACTTGTTTCTAGGGGAGGTGGGAGGGGTAGATGCGGCCGCAGAAGCAGATCCGGCAAGGTGGACGCCGCTGGCAGTCAATGGGCTATGGTACGCTGGTGGATGAGCAGTCTAGGGTTTCGAGAGGGGAGGGGAGAAAGGGCGATGAAGTATGGACGACATGATGTAAGATGCTGTGGTGCTGTGGAGTTAGTCGTTTTTGCGGGAGGGGGGAGAGGAAATGGGGGTGGCGTGTAGTGGGGGGAACCAGAAGTTACCAAAGCAGCCCCAACCTATCATGTAGATGAGGGCGGTATTGTAACTGTTGGTCTCCGTGCACCAAGGACAAAAGGGGGATTTCGCATGCTAAAGACTAAGGTGGCGGAAATTTTAGAAGGAGGCGGGAGATTTTGCCGCCCGCGGGATCGTTCGTATCCAGTTTCAACTAATTTTGGACCGTGCTAGCGGGAAGGTCATGCTAGACTGTGTACACGGGGCACGCGTCAGCAGTTAATAACTGGTGTGAAGTCCACCCCAGAAAAAAAGACAATAACTCAGGATGATGCGCCGATAACTTGGACGTTCACACGGGCGCGGCCAATTGTACGGGTGTAGTGGCGCGTTCACAAAAAAGGGAAACGCTCAGCCTATGTATTTCTCGTGTAAATAGATAATTTAGTGCCATTGGTTATTTACTTTAAACATAATGCATTGACGTGTTAGTGTAGAGGCGCACAAAAAGAAATGGATATTGTAGTTAGCTACTTAAAAGTGTTACCTCATATGATTACATAGCCTCCATTTCATAAATTGCGTAACCGTTGAATTCATATATGAATATTACATATATATTACTTCAAAATAGAAACTTAAATCATCCAAGACTAATGAATTTGAATGCAAGAGTAACAATGATGCATGTGCATGATAGCTACATTGGTTGTTTGAAGAAACATCACTGTAACTTTGGCATGCACAACTGAAAAAGGTTTATTTAAATAGAAAAAAAATGTGATATGTGAGTGTCCAATCTTTATAGCGTTGAATCGATATTGTACCTTTGGCCACGATACGAAGTAGATATTGACTTATGTTCAAGCGATGCACGTCCACGGTCGCTAGATAGTGATACGTGAATGAATTGTGCAATCTCTCTCACACGCATACATATCTCATTTCCCTGTGGGCATCAAAATCACACACGCGCACTTCGTGTATTTCTCTCCCTCCGTCAGGGTTAATTTGTCTTTCTACCCCGTCCTACAAGTCTCTCACACAGAAACACACACGCTCTCTATGTCTAACACGCCCACCCCTTTAATTCCGCCCACCCACAGCCACTAATGTCTCAAAGTATAATAATGACTCTCACACATATGCTATCTACCTATCCCTTAATATAGCTAGATATGTGTCACACAAACTCCTTCTCCCTACTATCAAGATGCCCATGTGCGTTGCACGAAACATCAAGATGCATTTGTATGAGAAGTTTATCTTGTGGGGGAAAAGGATGAACGAGGGAATGCCTTATTTGCAAATGCGGAGAGGGGTGTGGGTATCTTTTTGCAAAATTGCCATATTTTCCTTCATGTCCGTCGGATATAAATCGGATGGCCTATATTGCAGGATGGCAGGAACACCATCATCACCAACTCTGTTTTTTTATAAGAGTAGAGATATGTGAGTGTCACTGCCCCCTCCACCCCCCCCCCCACACACACTTCCCAACACTGAAGGAGTAGGGTGACACCTCGATCTTGATACTAATCTATCGACTGGCTTCTCTCAAACATACACACACACACTACCCAGCACC
>NC_041383.1:248869433-248888234 GCF_002162155.2 Triticum dicoccoides | reverse complement strand
TCTGTCAATTGGTTTCTCTCTCAAACATTGTGTCTAGGTGCCTCGCTCGGTAGCCCCCTCGATATGTAGACTTCTCGCGCGCGCACAACTGTAGTGACGATGACGCTGAACCCAGTGTGCCTTGTTTTTACCGGCCTCATGTGATAGTTTTCACCCTGTTTTCTGTTAATTAACAAGCCAACCTTTTCTTTGTTACTACTCCCTCCATTCCAAAATAGATGACTCAACTTTGTACTAACTTTAGTATAAAGTTGGGTCATCTATTTTGGATCGGAGGGAGTACTAGTGAATCTGAAATCATTCGGGGTAGACATAAAACATATCACTTCAACCCAATTATCGCAACAACTACTTTAAAAGAAATTAGCTAGCTGCCCGTGGGTTGCACGGAACATCAAGATGCATTTGTATGAGTAGTTTATCTTGTGAGATAAAAGGCTGAACGAGGGAAGGCCTTATTTGCGAACGTGGAGAGACGTGTGGGTATATTTTTGCAAAATTGCCATAGTTTCTTTCCTATCCGTTAGATATAAATCCGACGACCTATATTGTAGGATGGCACACACACCATCATCACCAACTCTGTTTTCTACTCCCTCCGTCCAAAAATACTTGTCATCAAAATGGATAAAAATATATGTATCTAAAACTAATATATGTCTAGATACATTTCCTTTTATCCATTTTGATGACAAGTATTTCCGGACGGACGGAGTATTTGTCTTTTTAGAGATTTCAACAAGTGACTATGACCGGACCTTACCAACATAATCAAAAAAGTAGTCCATAATTTTGATGTTACCCTCTTTTCTTGGCGGTGCAGTGCCATCTGGATACCTCATAAATAAATCAAGGACAAATCTGACCCCTTCCTGAAAAGACATACGTAGCAAAATCAGTGAATCTACACTCTAAAATATGTCTACATACACATCCGTATGTGGTAGTCCATTTGAAATCTGAAAAAGACAAATATTTAGGAACGAATGGAGTATATATAAGAGTAGACATGGAGATATATCTCCAGCATGGTCTACAACAAAAATGTGTTGGGCTGGTTAGCGCCGGATGCTCACAACGCGATGACATGAGTTTGAATTCTGTCTTTTAACTTTAGATTTGTATATTATATATTACTCTACTTACTTAATATATACTTCTTTCGCTACTGTACTGACAGCGGAACCCACAGAGTACTTAGAATATTAAGGATGGACTTGTTTCTTTTTAACTTTCTGTACGAAGTTGTAGCCACCCTGCAAATCACGTGTACACTGTACATGCAATTAACTTTTTATAGAGGGACAATCATACAGGCAATTAACTCAAATGGATTGGATGTCACTCTATTATTTCCAGCATAAAGAGCATCTCCAACGGTAGCCGGCAAATTTCCTCCCGCTTCCTTCCGCGAAGGACGACATCAAACGCCAGCGGCATACATTTTTACAACTCTAAACAACCAGATGAAATTCGTGCAAACACGGACTGATTTCATATAAGCATGAAGGATTTCGTATAAAAAAGCCAGATCTTCATATAAACATGATGGATTTCATTACATTTACATGAACTAAGAGGTGCCAATCCGGCTCTCTTGTATAATTAATACTCCCTCCGTCCGGAAATACTTGTCCTAGAAATGGATATATCTAGACTTATTTTAGTTCTAAATGGCCGCCCGCGGATCCCTTTGTCTTCCTCATGTCCGTCAGACACTTGCGGGGTCGACGAAGGTCCTCGGAAGAGACGAAGTAGCAAATAAACCACCTGAATCTGCGGTCGTTGCCTCGGCGGTGGCCTTCATGGGTCCCAAGTGGCGGTGGCCTCCCGTGTTCTACTTCTCCATGATGATGGCGGCGGACAGGGAGAAGCTGGCCACTGACTGGTCGCTCTCCACGCACCCGGCTTCTGTCTCTGCCTGCATGGCGCTGCCGCAGGCACGGGAGGCGCGCCCACAGACATGGGTACGACGCGGCAGCGATGGCGCCCGTACCGGCGTGCTCGCCGCCGTGCCGGCGTGGAGCAACTCACCACTCCTCATCAAGCTGAACTGGAGCGGTGAGTTGCTGAACCACGCGCCTGCTTGGGGAGGCAACTGGCTCCGTCGGGCCAAGCGAGGTTGGTGAAGCACCAAGCGGCCTCGCCCATATCCGGAGGGCTCGGCGGGCCACCCAGCCGGGTAATATGCCGGAGAACGGCTCATCGGAAGCCATCGGAAGGGTGGAGAAAATGGTGAAGGAGGAGATGGGGGAGCGGCGGAGGGGTGTGATTCTTGCCCGCTGTCTGTCTGGCCTCGTGTAAATAGAGGGCGGACGGTAGGAGCTTGGCCGGCGTCTGGCCTTGTTTAAACTAAGGGCGGACGGGAGGAGCTCGGCCGGTGTTGCGTTTAATTCTGGCCCGCTCATGAACGGACGTGTGGCCGGAGTAGGATTCTCGGTTTGCATGCGGGTTTAACGGAGGGGTTTAATGGAGGCGTCGGGTGTGCAGCGGGCGGCGCAGTACTATTCGATTTGACAGCATTAATGAGCCGTCAAATCACAAAGGCCCTTGCCTCTCGTGAAACCGACCGAGCTAGACTACCCCACCCTCTAGCCTTTTAAAAAATGTATATACTCCACTTTTGTACAGTAGTAGTATCGATGGATTGCGCCATGGAGCAAAACTTGAAATTAAAAAAAAGGTGGTACGTATAGAGAGCGCTCGTGAACTATGTGTCATACATAGCAATAAATAAAGTACTACATGATACTTATATGATACATGGCGCAAGAGTACTAAGTATTATTAATACAGTTTTGCTAGAACTCATCTAGATGAGATATAATTTGGTCTCATTCATCTTTTATAGCCATTGGATGTGATGCTATAAGATGAGTGTGTGCTGACGTGGGTTGTATTTTTTCTTGTGCAACGAACTGACCACTGCATGTCATGTTTGATAGTCTCAAGTCATTAAAAGCATACAAGCCCCACACCTCTTCTTGGTTGATTCCTCTATTTATGTCAAAAAGTAAGAAACAACGTGAGAGTTAATGCACCACGCCTATGTGTTAGACTAGCCACAATGGTGAGTAACATACACTAGTAACATACACATATCCCTAGACTATGTTACTACCTTCATAGTGGGTACTACCTTCGTCCTGGTTTATAGGTCCCTTTTATAGTTTGTGCCAAATTTTGACTAAAGATTTAACTAACAAAATGTTAATGCATGTTCAGAAAAATTATCTCATTGGATTCGTCTTTGAACATAGTTTTGAAAAATATGATGTTTGGTGACATGTGTGAACATTTTCTTAGTTTAATCTATGGTCAAAATTTGGCACGAAATACAATGGGGACCAATAAACCCGGACAGAGGTAGTAGTCACATAAGTGTGGTAACATGCAAAGCTTCATTTATTAGGTTATAGACTCATATTGCATTGGGACATGTGATGTTACAGTAACTAGCTAAGTTATTATAACTACCTCTCTCCTCATTAACTCACTGCCACATAAGCAAATTTGCTGAGTTGGACTCGATGTTACTGCTGAAGTTACTCCCACGGTGGCTATCTTACTAGTATTTGGTTTTCGTAAGATGACTTATAATACTCAGGCTGGTCATAATGGTAGTATCATAGCTAGTATCATGCATGCCAACTAGGCAATTCTGATGAGGTGTCGTAGCATTAAATGAAGAAAGATAGGGTGTAGTATCATATCATGATACCGTATCATATTAAATGTTATGCTACTTTGTGTCATGCATGGCAATAAATAGAGTACTACATGATACTAATATATGATACTATGCATTAGGGAGGTAGTATCATACACTAGTATCATATGCATGATACTAGTATATGATACTCCCCATTACAACCAGCCTCACCTAGACGGAGGGAGTATTCGATTTGACAGCGGGCGGTGCAGTTCCCGATACGCCTTTAATGCAGACGAGGGAGGGAGTAGCGGTTCCCAATATGTTGAACGGGCAATGCATCCTCCTTCAATTAATGCATGAGGGAAGTAATGGGAGGAGGTCCGGGAAAAGAGGCTGCACGATGTGAATGCAACGCAGTTTGCCCTCATTGCCCTCAAATAAAGGCGCCCCGCCTCCATTCCAATGCATCTACCACATCGTATGCATCTAAGCACTTGCCTAAGCACCTACACTAAGCGCAAAAGAGCTCGCTCCAGACCCATGGCGGCGATGCGCATGAGCGGCCAGCGGCTGCGCCAGATGGCCCACGACGCCGGCCTGCGGCATGGCGCCGAGGATCGTCTCCAGACAGTGTTGGAGACCGGCTGGTGGATGGCCGCCGTCGACGCCAACTACGACTCTCAGTTGGACCAGATGATAGTTGCCACCAGCAACAAGTTCATCGCCCTCAAGAAGCTCACGGACGACATCGCCGTACTCCTCTAGCCCGCGCGCCCGGGCTCCTCATTGCCTGCCACCCTAATCGGCCTCCATGGCCGGAACCTCTTTCAAACACTGGTGGCCCTGTGACTGCCCGTCGACGCCACGAAGAATGTCCACCTGGAGGTCGCGCTTGCCGTGAGGCGCCTCGCCCTGCAAGAATTCGTCGACCTACACATCCACGCGTATGAGCAAATCGTGTACATAAGTATCTACAAGGCCAGTGAGGACGCTACGACGTTGGCCTTCCTCAACCGGCTGGAAGCCTTGGATTCCTTTGTTGAGAAGCACATCGACCTCGCCACAAAAGCCACCGCTCCTTAGCTGCCGGACAGTGGCCCGGCGCACTAAGTTGAGGAGGAGGAGGTCGTACGTTCGTGGATCCATCTTTCTTCTTGCCTTCTGTAACCACCACTGCGATCGCATCATCGTGGCCTTAATTCTTATTGTGCTGTTGCATTCTCGTTCCAGTCAATACCGACATGTGCGATCCCTTTGCTTAATTATATGCATCACTGTAACTAGTACTCCATCTGTCAATTTATAAGTTGTGCTTACCTTTTCCATCAACTTCGTGCAACGCGCGGGCATCTTGCTAGAAACACTAGAATATGTCTATATAATCCGTATGTGATAGTCCATTTGAAATCTCAAAAAAGGCAAATATTTAGGTATGGAGGGAGTAATATATTAGGAGTATATCAAAACAATAGTGATTTCTTTCAAGTTTGTGAACAAATACTAGTATTCTACTACTTTGGATCCGCTGCAACGCACGGGCACATTGCTAGTAAAAGGAAAAGGTCTGCCACGTTTGTGTCGCACCCCCACACCCCCGGGAATCGGGAGTACAACACGGCCCGTCTGGCACGACACATAGCTTAGGGAAGGCGTGTTGCCTACAGCCTAGCATTTTCACTTTCATGTGGGACCACCCATTGAGCAAACCGACACCCCGCCCACCGCCGGGTTGGAAAACAGAAACAAGGGGAAGATCTAGCTGTAGCATGGAAGCCAAGAAATTTTGTGTCAGACGGGGCTCGTTGATAGAGTAGGAGCATTCCGTATTAGTACCACTCCTACCAAGTTTGTACTCCTAATACTATCATATTACTAGTACTACCACTATACAACTAGTAGATACGTGCACGGCACAACATCGTAGGAACAAAAAATGGGAAGATCTTGTTTTGGGTGATTTATCTTTTTTTAATCAACGTAGTATGAATAATATGATGTGAGGGGCACCCATGAAGCTTATGTGGCTTGGTTGCATGGCTACGGAAGGTTAGAGAAAAATAAATAGATAATGTGTTTAGAGTGCACTCCACTAAATAGATATACTTTGGATCCATTGCAACGGACCGGCACATCTATATCTATACCCCCTATATAGTGTGTGAAAAACTTTGAAAGTTGGTCGTTGGATGAAGCCAATCCGATGGTATAAAGATGGCAAATCTGAGCACTACTGGCCATTAGATATCATCCACCAGATTCTGCCACATGTATAATCTAGAAGACTCCATGGTTGAACTTAATGCATGACTAACTTTGCCACAACTAAGCTCAGGCAAAGTTATTAATAAGTTCTTCAAAATGAGAGCCACAAGTTGGCAAGCCTAAGGGAATCTTGACACATTTTTTGTGTATGTCATGTGGGGCCAGTGTGGCTTGCCTAAGGTGTGGCTTGAACCAAACACTCACCTAAGTTAATCAAACTTGCCTAACCTTACATTCCACCAAATTTTGCCACAAGTTGGCAAGCCTAAGGGAATCTTGCCACATTTTTTGTGTGTATGTCATGTGGGGCCAGTGTGGCTTGCCTAAGGTGTGGCTTGAACCAAACACTCACTTAAGTTAATCAAACTTGCCTAACCTTACATTCCACCAAATTTTGCCACATGTTAGAATCCAGAAAACTCCACATGTAGAAGCATAATGCACAAACCACCAGAATCTCATGCGTGCAATGCACGTCTACCTTCCTACTAGTACTAGTAGTAGTAAGAAACAAATTCCAGTTTTGGCATGAGCTCGTACTGCGGGAGCACCACAAGGCCTGCCGCAGGAGTTACATTTTCCTCTCGGGGCCCACGGGACCGAACTTCAGTGGCTTAGTGCCCAGCCTATGAGTTAATGACATGTGGGCCTTAAATGTGGCTGGCCCATGTGTCATTCTCATGGTGGTGGCGTGGTTCGCGACTCACTCGTTCGAGATGAACTGGTCGGTGGTGGCATGGCCGTGGTAAGGGTACCACAGCTGGGTGTCGGGGCATTACGAGGCGTAGATGGCCACACCGGGCGGGTACTACCTATAGTACATAAGTACTCCAGCTGAGGATTGATGCCCGGGACGAAATGTGTCATAGCCGCTGGATGAAAATTTGATGGTGCGGGAGTACGGATCGGAGCACAACAGCGGAGCAGGCAAACCGTGTCCAATCGGGTGTGTCTGTGGTAGAAAGTTGATGGTCGCCGCAGTTCAGCTGGCCCACATGTCATGCACACAAAGGTAGATGAGCGGTGGGGCTGAGAGGGATGAGGGGCACTAACAATCCTACCATTCTGTCACTGACATGTGGGACCCATAAGCGTGGGTCCCACCTATCAGCGAAGGAAAGGCAGGGCAAGGCAGTGATAGCCACGTCAGAGAATCCATGTCCACGTCGGGGGACGTCGTGCCATGGGTTGGAGCGGCGTCGTGAGAATCGCGTGTGGGTGTGGCAGTGGTAGAAACAAGAAACATGATGGTCGCTGTGGTTCAACTTCCATGGACAAGCTGTCGTGTCTGCTAACACATGTATATCAAAACTAGAGTGTTTATATTTCAAGCACGTGAACAAGTATTATTCTACTAGTTTGGATCCATTGCAACGCACGGGCCAGCACATTGGTAGTATTAGTGTCCATCTCTATCTCTAGAGGCCTTCCCTCGTTCATCCTTTTCTCTCACAAGATAAACTACTCATACAAATGCATCTTGATGTTCCGTGGAACGCACGAGGATGTTTCCTTGGGGGTCTCTCCAACGCGGCGTGGCCGTAGTTGCAAGTTGACGCCCCTTGACGTGCCGACGTCGAGGGGCACTCGGATTTCCTCCGATGAGCAGGTAAGATGAGTTTGATCACGTAGTAAATGCATTCTAAAGACTACTTCCATGTCCATTTCCTAATTCTCCCCCTGCCCACTGTTTCACAGGCTAGGCTCGGTGCGAGTGGAGATTGGCTTGCATATGTACGGGAGGGTACCAACATCAATTTGCACAACATATAAAACGGTGACACCGTTCCCGTAGAACCTTTGTCCAACATTGGGATCAACCATGCAACGGGACACCGCATGAATTGGTACGATGGAACCACGGTGAGGTTGAATAAAAGATAGCACGAACCTTGCACATGGCGGTCAAAGCCGGACCATGCTGTCTACGGTCGATTTGTTGCCGTACGAGTAGGAAGACGTTGTGCTACTTTCTAACCGCATCTTTGCGGTGACAAACCAGGGGACTTATTTTGTATGGGACACATCCTACGATATACTCCCTCTCTCCCAGTTTATTTGTTTTGAATCTTTTCGTTTTATAAGTTTCAAATTCAAATTTAGAGCTCCCCATCACATGTTGAGATTACAATGTCCATTAAATCGTTGCGTGCATGTATAGTAAAGAAACAAATCTCGAGTTTGGCACGAGTTCGTTCTGCGGGAGCACCACAAGCCCTGGCGCAAGAGTTACATTTCCCTCTCAGGGCCGTCAGGACTGAGCTTCAGCGCCTTACTACACCTACCTTTGAGTCAATAACATGTGGACCCGATATGTGACTGGTCCACATGTAATGCTCCCGAAGGCAGGGGCAGTGGGGCCAAGAGGGGTGAGCCACAGGTCGGGGGACGTGTGGTTTCATGGATTCGAGCGGCGTCGTGGGAATCGTGGGTGGCTGTGGTAGAAACTTGATGCTCGCCGCATTTTAGCTGGCCCACATGTCATGCACACAAAGGAAGAGGGGCGGTGCGGCCGAGAGGGGTGAGGCGCATGTCAGGGGGCGTGGTGCCGTGGGTTGGAGAGGCGTCGTGGGAATCGCGAGATGAAACGTGATGGTCGCCGTAGTTGAACTTCCATGGACAAGCTGTCATGTCTACGGACACATGCACTGTATACCGATCACTGGAAGGAGTAGCAGAGAAAGCTATATATGTGGATAAATAGTTCCTTATATTCAAGCGGACCCATGCTACTACTCTATTCCAAAGACATGCACACCATCGAAATAGTCCATCTATATCAATATACACCGAGAGGGAATAATTTTTTTTACAAGAGAGGAAATAGTTCATCCATCCATAATGCCCTCCTACTTGTGCAGCGTTTTCTTCTTCTTCTTCTTCTTGTTGTTGTTGTTGTTCTCATTCTCTGTGGGAGACGTCTTCGCAACAAGCTCTTTGGACCATGCAGCTATCTCAAAACTCACACGGGCATCGAGGGCAGCATATTTTATCCGCTCGTACGTCAAGGGATAATTCTCCCATCCAGACGACCTTAATGCCACCGTCTCGTCACCCTTCTGAAGATTTGTACCGAGCACAAAATTTGCTACGTCGAATAGGGATGGTGTCTGTTTAGCACAATCTTCTACAGGAATTTTGATTCTGGTTTGTAGGTCAGCGATGCTTTTCAAATCAAGGTTGTACGGCTCCAGCTTCTGTTTGTCCCCTTCGATGGCTTCCCCACAGAAGTATACGTCCTCCCGAGACAAGAAATCATGAAGCTCACCTGGTATGGAGGGCGAGTGTATGATGTGGTACACCAAAACATCATCTTCGAGGCACAGCTGAAGGACGGCGGCGCGCTGGATCTTCCCAGGGGCACGCTCCGTGTACTCTGTGTCGAGACCGATGACCCTCGTCTCTACCTTTTTGAGGGAGTTGGATACATTGTTGATCCACTGCCGAACAACCCTTGGGTGGACGGTGACGGTGGCAACGATGAGCATCGAGCCTTCGACGAGGACATGTTGGACGCTAAAAACCTGCATCTAGATCTCTTTCGCCATTTGGAACCGCTGGAACGGAGGGCTATGGTTTGGAGAATTAGGATTAGATGGCTAGTCTAACTAAAAGTAGTAGATGATTATTTAAAGAGGTTAAAACAATGTGAACGCAGTGGGGTTTGGATGCAAATGAAGACGAAGGGGAGGTGAAGAAGCCGAGGCGAATCGGTTCCCGATGAAGAAGTAAATGGGAGAAGTGGCGTGCATGCAGTTGATTAGACGGCTAGGTAGACTAAACGAAAAGGCTATGCGGGTAGACTAAGGATTCATACCTGTTCATGTACGTGCCCATCCTTCCTGATAGGTGGGACCTATGCAAACAGATAAAAAATGTGTCGTAGCTTTTTTTTTGAGCTCGTGAGTGGGAGACACAACATTCTCTGGTTAAGGAATACTCCCTCCGTTTAGGTGAGTATAAGTCACCTTATGAAAATCAGGTTTTCCCAAAAGCTTTAGGCGTGGAGCATTAACTTCCTGTTCGATCCCCTCCCAGCCTCGTTAGCCAGTGTTCTCTTCCTCTGCTGCCGCGTTCTACCTTTCCATTTTTCCTCTTCTCAAGTGTGGAACGATCTGCATGCCGTCCTTGATGCACCAGAACGACCACTGCATGCATCGCGGCAGGGCGTTGATTGGGGATGCACGACAATTTGGTTCTGCTTGCAATATGGATGATACTTGAACAATGAAGTGAACAGGCATGCTAGTACGGGAGACCTATTTCCGCTATACAATACTGGAGTACTCATGTTCCTAGTAGTAGTAGTAGTAGTAGTAGTAGTAGTAGTAGTAGTAGTAGTAGTAGTAGTAGTAGTACAACTGTGGTACACTTGATGGTCAAAATACTATTCATCCGGTCCTCACAGTGAAGTGACAACACCCTGTGGCTGACACTAGTCCAGGCGAGGCGGCGTGTTCGGGTTACCAAAGTGAGCCTCACCCTGTGCACTGTGCAGTCTATCACCGCTGCTGTACAGCACATTGGCGCCTCGCCTTGTCTCCCCCTCTGCTCCCATAGCACCACTCCATCTCCATCTCCTTCTCCGTCTCCGTCTCCGTCTCCATCTCACTGTGCCCCCGTGTACCGTCGCCTCACTCGCCTCCCCCAGTACCACTATTCCCTCGCTAGCTGCTCCAGCACCGACATCCTTCTCCCCCGTAAATCAAGCCCCCTTCCAAACTCCACCATGGCCGAACGCGAACTGCATAGCATCCATATGAGCCGCGATTGGAGCAATCTCCCCAGTGACATCCTTGACCTCTGTTGTTCGTGTATGGATATGTTGACCGCCCTGCGGCTGGCTACATGCTCGAGGGACATGCACACGGCCATCGTCGAAGCGAGGCCTAAGCTTTTCAAGACACCCTGCTTGCTACTATCTGGTCTTGCGAGATTGGCTCACCATGATACGGAGGCGTGCATGATGCCCCTCGACTTCAATCCAATCTCCATTAGCCGAAACTTCTTTGCAGGTATGTAGTGTGTTGTCGTACATCATTTCCCTCGACATCGATCCGATCACCATCGCCCGAAACTTCTTGGCAGGTATGTACTGGGTCGGCATGAACTCCCACTGGATGGCTGCCTTCAGAGAAGATGGTAAAAAGTTGGTGCTCGTGAACTTCCAGACCTCCCATGAGATTATCCTTCCTCCGTTGGATTATATAGAGTATTACCATCGCGGTCCAAGTCATCTAGATTACTACGTCAGTTGGACAAACCTTGTTTTGCAGAAGATTGTAATCTGCCAAGTACCCACACGACATGCGAATTACGCAGACTTCAAGCTAATTGCCTTGTTCGACCGCGGACTCGCCTATCTTTACGCCGGTGCCTTTTTTAGCTGGAGACAACTCGGCTCGCAGTGGATCATCGTCAAAGCTGATACACACTTCTGTGATGCTATTGAACACAATGGCATCATCTACGCGGTCGACAAAGCACGTGGCACCACGTATTGCTGGGACGGCGTGTTTAAGTTGTTTCCATCTCATGTTAATGATGACGCCATGACACTGTTTGAACTTTTTTTGATGATTGGCATATCCCTGTTTGAGCAGAATTTGAGTAGAACTATGGTAATATATTAGAGACGTCGTAAATTAGCTATATTTGGAATGAGTTAATTCATGCAATTGTGACCATGTCATTACAGCCAATTTGTACCCTGAATAATCAAACGGTTAGGAATATATGGATATTATCCTTATTTTACAGTAATCTATATACTACTACTAAATATGAGTGTGTATCAATGGCCATGTTAGTTTCCTCATTTTCATGATGTAGAAACATGCACCACATTGTTGGTTTCATCTAACCATACATTAGGGAAGTAAATGTGCATATGGAGAACTCTATATTTCGAAGTAGTGAAATCCTGCAATGCTTACCATGTGTACATACCTATATTCGCCCTTCAGCAATCAATGACTAGAATAATATCCTCAGAAAATTTTTGACCACAGAACACGAGTATATAACAATGCATGGTCTGTTAGTTACCTTGAAGAATTTCTTTGTGAGGACAGAACATGATTACATAACATGCATGACATGGTAGTTTCCTGTGAAGAATCGATTGCGAGATAACATGAGTATAACCATGCATGGCACTTCTATATTTTCGAACCCAGTATACATTTCCCTGTATTTTCCTCCCAGTTCCAACAGGGACATATCAATGTTGTTTCTTGCATTATCCTACTCATACTCTGAACAATGCTGATCTTACATTAACAATGCCTATCCTTTTTGATATGATGCAGTGTCCCTACAGTTACTGCCATTTATAATTACACCACCTTTGCAAAAAACAGGGAAGCACAACTGGTTCCTCGCTCGATCAGACGACGGCAAAAGACTGATGATCATTCGGACACATGAGCCGGAAAAGTTATATTGCAAAAACCCCACTCTATACAAGCACCGTGTAATACGTGAGTATCCGGACAGTGGCTGTTACGTCTATGAGCAGGATACCAGCTTGTTGGGGCCTTTAGGATTTTTTAGTTGAAGGCGGATAAACAGCCTTGGTTCACACTCTCTGTTTCTCGGACTCAATTATCCGATTAACCAGGAGATCACCGTTGGCAAGGACCTTGATGGAAGAGAGGCTCTGTTTGCTATGGAAAACTGTGTCTACACGACGAGCCCTAGGAGTTCGGGAGCATACTCCCCTGATTGTCAATGATACAGCCTGCAGCCAAAAGAAGGTGAGAATGACAAAGGCATCCGGATTAACTTTGATCCTTGGATGTCTCAATTACGACAGGCAGTGATGTGGTTCAAGCCTTCAGGTTGATAGGTAATTGGGTTGTTGCATCGAAAGGGTGGAGTACTGGTGTCTCCGGATCACTGGTCGCTGAAGCGGGGCTGCAAATTATGATGGTGTTGGATCATCTCTTCGAATGACTTTGTTGTCTTTGCTACTGGTTCTGGATGGGTAGTTCTTTCTTTTGTTATGCATATTCCTTGTCATTTGGTCATCCTCGTCTATGTCACTCTTTCTATGTAATAGTTGCTTCTGTTTAGAATGTCATTCTCGTCTGGATCACGAGAGTCTGAGCGCTGCAGATGGGTACGTTTTGGTGGTTAGCAAGACTTCTTATGAACTATCATGTCTTGCTGTTTATGTCAGTAGTAGTCACTAGTCAGTGTTTGAATGTTGTATATATCATTGTTTCGAACTGTTTATTGTCTCGAACTACTGGTGGGCTAAATGAGGGCATCACCATTCTCTAGTGTTCAGAGTATATCTCCTTTTTTAAGTTATATAATTTGAGCTCACTGTCTTTTCGATGATGTACACTTGTGTGGGCCAGTGAGGTGTGGTTGAATATGGGCCGAGTAGTAACGCAATGCCAAACAGGTCAATTATGACTCTCAGGCCGGGCTCTCAAAAGATCCTGAAAAAAAGGCCGGGCTCTCCAAAAAAGAAAGAATAAGGACTCTTAGGCCGACATGTGGGCGCCACCGGTGTTTTCGTGAGCTTGCGCGCCAAGAGCATATTGGCGCGTGCTCAAAATTCATGCTACCTTTTCATCCCCAGTCTCCCGCCCCTCCCCCACCTCTGGAATCTCGATTCCTACTCCAGTTCCCCCAAATCCCCCTCCTGTACTCCCTGTACTCAAGCGCACTATCATGTCACCGGTCAACGCGGATCTCTGAGCCGGAGATCCTGAGGTCTGTCCTGCCTTCGGTCACTGTGTGCTGTCGCTCAACAGTGGCATGGCGGCGCTTGACGACCAACTTGCCGGCAAAGTGGTGATGGTAACCATCAACAGCGACCGGCCTCCCGTCTCGCCGGACGACCTTGTCAAAGATCTTGGCATTGCGCACGGCATCCAAATAAGTGACTTGCTCGTCGAAGTCTGTTCGCCATCGGCTGATTTCTTCGTCAGGTTCCGAACAACTTTCGACTGCAGTCGTGTGTTCGAATCTTCCCGAGTGTTTGTTCTGCGATGGCGCGCTGGTGAGCTTTGATCGGTGGCACCCAGGATGGGGCTCGGTACCCTCTGAGCTTGAGTTTTTAACAAAGCTTACCTTCCACGGCATGCCTCGACGTGCTTGGAACAGCGAGTCCATGAACGAGCTTATCAACGACCTTGGAGGTGAGCTCGTAAGTATGTTTGTTCCTCCAGACAACTGGGCTCTGACGGTTATGGCATGGATGAAGAAGCCATCCACCATACCAAAGGTGATTGGTGTTGAGATACCGGTGCAGGAACCGGGGTTTTACTATTCGTCGCCACCAAGGCCGCCGCGGACCACGTTAGGGATGTACCTGTATCGAGTGTTTGTGCATGTCGAAGAAGTGGTCAATCCATCAATCGAAGTCCTGCCGCCCCCGCTGGTGCCAGGGTCCGTCGACGACGTCCATTACAGGAGTCAACGTTAGACTTTCCCCATGTTGCTCGGAACTATGGATGGCACAGGGCCTACTCCATCGCGCGGCGGAGGCCACTGCTTCTTTGGGAGAAGAGGCAGGGCTGGCTGCCTGGATGTGCTCTAATTTGAGGTAACAACTGAATCTTGTCAGATAGTACTAGTTAAATCCGAGCTATGGGTCTGAAGCACTGATATGCCAGTACATTTGATTGTGACCTGTTCTAATTTTGTACCTGAACTTTTTTTAGAAAGGGTTGTACGTCAACTTAATGTGCTAGCAGAACTTATTGTGTTGTCTGTCTGTTTTCTTTGCACAACATTCAAGATATTTCCCCGTCATTTATAAAGACGATGAACCGTTATGTACGACTTCGTTGGTTTCAACATAGCCCTTCCCGTAGCGATCCACTGCTTCCATCCTGATTGTGCCGCCTGCGTGAAATTTTTGTATGCAAGTTCAGTGTGCTATGATGTTCTATATGATTGTGTCAACTATATAAGTTTTTACTAAGCATCAGCAATGCATATGGCTGAAAGATGTATTTACGAGCATCGACCGATGGGTCTCTCTCTATCTCTCTCTCTCTCTCTCTCTCTCTCTCTCTCTCTCTCTCTCATACACACACACACGCGCGCACACACACGTGCACATGCACAAGTGGGACCCGTTGAATTATTTATTTGCTCGTGACAGCTTTTAATTAGGTTCCACTGTAATCTAACTTTTTTCTTAAGTTATTAATTGAGCTCAGTGACTTCAGAAAGTTGTACAGAAGCCTTGTTTGGGCCTTTCCGGCGTCCTTGAATGTGGGCTGAGTAACCATGTTAGGTTGTACTGTACTACACATGCCTTTTTTCAACATCAGCAATGCAACTGGGCCGAGAGTTGTACAACATATCCGGGTCAACTTGTTATCCGCCCCGCTAGGATGCAAAGTTTCCTAGGAGGTATGCATTAGGCTTAACAAGAAAATGGACTGCAAGAAATAATAAATGGGATGTAATTATAATAACTGGGCAATTATTATGCACCAAACATGTAATTAGTTTGAAAAATATATTATTTTTGGAATTTGGAAATTTTAATTTCATTACTTGTTGCGTGCGCAATATTTCATTGGATTTTAGCGTGATACAACTTTATTTTGAAATTATATTTAACCTGACTAGAAATTTCGGATAAAAATATTTCGGATCCCATCAAAATGTGGGAATTTTTTTTGAATTCTATTTTGAGCGGTTGTTTGAAATTATTAATCGTTGTCCTACCTAGAAGTTGGGTTGTACTTTTAACAAACCCGTAAATGGGCTGTAGTAGATTCCATTAGAATTGAAAAATGGGTTGTACATTCTTACAAATCGCAAATGGGCTATATGTTCTCTGCCAAATCCGAGCTATGGGCCTACTAAGTTGACGCGTACCAAGGGCTTTGTCAACTTAGTCAATATAAACGATTCTAGCTACAGTGATCGTATGATGTCCATCCAACGGCCGTAGTGCTTCTTTAACCTCTGGTCTTCTTGCTCCAGCCGCCCAAAGCAGCGTCGGTCGTGTCGCGTGCTCCTGCCTCCCGTGGCCGGCTGTGATGCCGCGGAGGCCTCACCGCCCCATACTACTCCCACCACTGGCCAGGCCATCCCTCTACTCACCCACACCCCCTGTTATTCTGCGGCGACGGCAGCCTCACACTGCAGCCGAACCAGTGAACCCTCGTACACCTCTCCGCGCGGGCTACCGCTGTTGCGTCTTCCCCGGCTCCGCGTCGTCCCCTTCCTAGGCCTCGCCGTCGTCCAGACCACCGCCCTGGTGCTCTCGGCGCGGCGTGGTCAACGTGGTCAACGACCGACTTCCATCGGAAGAGTACTGTATGTGGAGAGGCTGACAGCTGGGTCCAGGCGGCCGCAAGGAAGTGCCTCCTTATTACGTGCAAAATAATTATTCCTCCACCTGACAGCAGGGACCCACCAGACGGGCCACCTTATTTCGCGAAAAAACATTTCCCCCTAACTGCTGGGACCCATCGGACGGGCCAGAGTATTTTGCGAAAAAAACGTTCCCCGCGCTGTCAGCTCGGACCCACCGGAAGTGCCTCCTTATTACGCACAAAAAAATGAATACTCCTCCTGCTAGCTGGGACCCACCATGGTGGGAGGCTGACTTGTGGGCCTACTAAGTTGACTGGGATGGGGGCCTTTGTCAACTTTAGTCAATATGAACGATTCTAGCTCCAGTGACCGTACGATGGCCATCCAACGGCCGTAGTGCTTCTTCAACCTCTGGTGTTCTTGCTCCAGCCGCCCAAAGCAGCGCCGGTCGTGTCGCATGCTCCTGCCTCCCGTGGCCGGCTGTGCTGCCGCGGAGGCCTCACCGCCCCCTACTATTCCCACCGCTGGCCAGGCCCTGCGGCGATGGCAGCCTCACACCGCAGCCAAACCAGTGAACCCTCGTACTCCTCTCCGCGCGGGCTTCCACTGCCGCGTCTTCCCCGGCTCCCCGTCGTCCCCTTCCTAGGCCTCGCCGTCGTCCACCGCCGTGGTGCTCTCGGTGCGGCATGGTCAATGTGGTCAATGACTGACTTCCATCGGAAGAGTACTATACGTGGAGAGGCTGACAGCTGGGTCCACGACAGCCGCAAGGAAGTGCCTCCTTATTACGCGGAAAATAATTGTACCTCCACCTGACAGCAGGGACCCACCGGACGGGTCACCAGTATTTCACGAAAAAAATATTTCCCCCTGACTGCTGGGACCCACAGGACGGGCCACCGTATTTCACGAAAAAATGCCCCCCCCCCCCGCTGTCAGCTCGGACCCACCGGAAGTGCCTCCTTATTACGCACAAAAAAATGAATACCCCCCTGCTAGCTGGGACCAACCTTGGTGGGAGGCTGACTTGTGGGCCTACTAAGTTGACTGGGATGGAGGCCTTTGTCAACTTTAGTCAATATATGAACGATTCTAGCTCCAGTGATCGTACGATGTCCATCCAACGCCCGTAGTGCTTCTTCAACCTCTTGTCTTCTTGCTCCAGCCGCCCAAAGCAGCGCCGGTCGTGTCGCCTGCTCCTGCCTCCCGTGGCGGGCTGTGATGCCGCGGAGGCCTCACCGCCCTCTACTAATCCCACCGCTGGCCAGGCCATCCCTCTACGCACCCACACCCCCTATTATTCTGCGGCGACGGCAGCCTCACACCTCAGCCGAACGAGTGAACCCTCATGCTCCTCTACGCGTGGGCATCCACTGTCGCGTCTTCCCTGGCTCCGCGTCGTCCCGTTCCTAGGCCTCACCGTCGTCCACCGCCCTGGTGCTCTCGGCGCGGCGTGGTCAACATGGTCAAGGAATGGCTTCCATCGGACGTGGACTGTACATGGAGAGGCTGACAGCTGGGTCCACGACCACAGCAAGGAAGTGCCTCCTTATTACGCGCAAAATAATTATTCCTCCACCTGACAGCGGGGACCCACCGGACGGGCCACCGTATTTAGCGAAAAAACATTTCCCCCTGTCTGTTGGGACCCACCAATTACATCTTCGCACGCAAGGAAGTGCGTCTAGAAAAAAATGATTCGCCCCCCTGACTGCTGGGACCCACTAGCTACATCTTCGCACGCAAGGAAGTGCCTGACAGTCGGGACCCACCTGGTCGAAGCGTACGTAACATTGTCATTCTGGTCGCGAACGTGTACGTACATATATACTGGTGGATGTAGAGGCGTGCACGTGTCGTAGTAGAGGCGCGCACGTAGCATGTACACGTACGTACAACGCGAAGGTGCAAGAAAGAAAATACGGCCACGTACGTACATACGGGCAGGTTCTCTAACGCCTATCGTGCATACGTACATGGCTGGGTCGGAATGGAGAAACAGCGTCGTCGTCGTGTTCATGTTCATCGGGAGGGCTTCGACGGAACAGGCGATGGAAACGAGGCCTGGCGTACCGCACAACGGAGGAAACGGCCTTGTGTTCGACTGGCCACATTCGAAACAGGGTCCTGTTGATCGGGAGGGGCCTGGCGTACCGCCAAACGGAGGAAACGGACCTCCTACGGTTGAAACGGGGGTCCTGTTGATTGGGAGGGGTGTGGCGTACCGCAAAACGGACGAAACGTACCTCCTACGGTCGAAACGGGGGTCCTGTTGATTGGGAGGGGTGTGGCCTACCGCAAAACAGAAGAAAGGGACTTGTGTTGGAGCGCTACGGTCGAAACGGGGGGGAGGGGTGTGGCGTACCACAAAACAGGACTCCACAGGATACTGTTCATCTCCACCATCGACCTCCTCCAGCCTCCACGGGCTCCTGTTCATTCAGCCTCCACCACGCGCTACTCCACCAGCTACTGTTCAACCACCCCTCCACGGGCACGCCTCCACCGTCTACTGTTCATCCAGCCCTCCACACCACGGGGTCCTGTTCAACCACCCCTCCACGGCCACCCCTCCACCGTCTACT
>NC_041383.1:248829371-248868988 GCF_002162155.2 Triticum dicoccoides | reverse complement strand
AACAGTAGCGAAGGAATCGCTCCATCGGGTTCAGTTAACAGCCATCGATCGATCCCTCGGGTTCAGTAACGCGTAGCCTGCAGTGCAATCGCTCGGGTTCAGTTAGTGCCCAACGCCTCACTCGGGTTCAGTTAGAGCCAACGCCTCGGACACACGCGCGTACGTACGAGAGAAACGCGCATCGCTCCGCCCCCGACCTCCCACCGTAACCGGCAACACCCCGAAATTTTCCTCCCCCTCGCTTCTACCACGGTTTTTTCCGTCATGGACGACCCAAAGAATGTCATGCAGCTGCGTCTCCGGCCCGCCCAGGACGAAAAGCCCATTTTTTGTCATGATTTTTTGTCATAGAAGTAGGAGCCCACCACATCTATGATGATACCGGGTTTTGTCACAATTATCGTCATAGAAGTGTCATATGTATGACAGGAAAACAATTCATTCGGCCCAAAATGTCACGGATGTGTCTTTTTTTATAGTGATGACTTATACATGTTCCTATAACTATGAGATTATGCAACTCCCGTTTACCGGAGGAACACTTTGTGTGCTACCAAACGTCACAATGTAACTGGGTGATTATAAATGAGCTCTACAGGTGTCTCGAAAGGTACATGTTGAGTTGGCGTATTTCGAGATTAGGTTTTGTCACTCCGATTGTCGGAGAGGTATCTCTGGGCCCTCTAATGAGTTAGTTACAGAATGATGCATTACGTAACGAGTAAAGAGACTTGCCGGTAACGAGATTGAACTAGGTATTGGATACCGACGATCGAATCTCGGGCAAGTAACATACCGATGACAAAAGGAACAACATATGTTGTTATGCGGTTTGACCGATAAAGATCTTTGTAGAATATGTAGGAGCCAATATGAGCATCCAGGTTCCACTATTGGTTATTGACCGGAAACGTGTTTCGGTCATGTCTACATAATTCTCGAACCCGTAGGGTCCGCGCGCTTAAGGTTTCGATGACAGTTTTATTATGAGTTTATGAGTTTTGATGTACCGAAGGAGTTCGGAGTCGCGGGTGGGATCGGGGACATGACGAGGAGTCTCGAAATGGTCGAGACGTAAAGATCGATATATTAGACGACTATATTCGGACTTTGGAAAGGCTCCGAGTGATTCAGGTATTTTTCGGAGTACCGGAGAGTTACGGGAATTCGCCGGGGAGTATATGGGCCTTATTGGGCCATACAGGAATAGAGGAGCGAGGACAAAAGGAAGGAGGCCTGCGCCCCCCCTCTGGTCCAAATTGGACAAGGGGTGCAGCCCCCTTTTCCTTTTCCCTCTCCTCCTCTTTCCTTCTCTCCTACTCCAACAAGGAAAGGAGGAGTCCTACTCCTGGTGGGAGTAGGACTCCCCCCTTTGGCGCGCCCTCCTCTTGGCCGGCTGCCTCCCCCCTTGCTCCTTTATATACGGGGGCAGGGACACCTCTAGACACAACAACAAATGATATCTTGATCTCTTAGCCGTGTGCGCTGCCCCCCTCCACCATATTCCTCCTCTATAATATTGTAGCGGTGCTTAGGCGAAGCCCTGCGACGGTAGAACATCAAGATCATTACCACGCCGTCGTGCTGACGGAACTCTTCCCCGACATTCTGCTAGATCGGAGTCCGGGGATCGTCATCGAGCTGAACGTGTGCTAGAACTAGGAGGTGTCGTAGTTTCGGTGCTTGATCGGTCGGGCCGTGAAGATGTACGACTACATCAACTGCGTTGTTCTAACGCTTCCGCTTTCGGTCTACAAGGGTACGTGGACAACACTCTCCCCTCTCGTTGCTATGCATCACCGTGATCTTGCGTGTGCATAGGAAATTTTTTGAAATTACTACGTTACCCAACAGTGGCATCCGAGCCTGGTTTTATGCGTAGATGTCATATGCACGAGTAGAACACAAGTGAGTTGTCGGCGATACAAGTCATACTGCTTACCAGCATGTCATTCTTTGGTTCAGCGGCATTGTGAGATGAAGCGGCCCGGACCGACATTACGCCTACGCTTACGCGAGACTGGTTTCACCATTACGAGCACTCATTGCTTAAAGGTGACCGGCGGGTGTCTGTCTCTCTCACTTTAGTTGAACCGAGTGTGGCTACGCCTAGTCCTTGCGAAGGTTAAAACGGCACTAACTTGACGAACTATCATTGTGGTTTTGATGCGTAGGTAAGAACGGTTCTTGCTCAGCCCGTAGCAGCCACGTAAAATTTGCAACAACAAAGTAGAGGACGTCTAACTGTTTTTGCAGGGCATGTTGTGATGTGATATGGTCAAGACGTGATGCTATATTTTATTGTACGAGATGATCATATTTTTGTTGAAGTTATCGGCAACTGGCAGAAGCCTTATGGTTGTCTCTTTATTGCATAAGATGCAAGCGCCAAATAATTGCTTTACTTTATCGCTGTGCGATAGCAATAGTTGCAAGAGCAATAGTTGGCGAGACGACCATGTGACGACACATTGATATAGATCAAGATGATGGAGATCATGGTGTCGTGCCGGTGACGATAGAGATCATGACAGTACTTTGGAGATGGAGATCAAAGGCGCAAGATGATCATGGCCATATCATGTCACATATTTTGATTGCATATGATGTTTATATTTTATACATTTTATTTTGCTTAGTTTGATGGTAGCATTTTAAGATGATCTCTCACTAATTATCAAGAAGTGTTCTCCCTGAGTATGCGTCGTTGCGAAAGTTCTTCGTGCTGAGACACCATGTGATGATCGGGTGTGATAGGCTCTACGTTCAAATACAACGGGTGCAAAACAGTTGCACACGCGGAATACTCAGGTTAAACTTGACGAGCCTAGCATATACAGATATGGCCTCGGAACACGGAGACCGAAAGGTCGAACATGAATCATATAGTAGATATGATCAACATAGTGATGTTCACCATTGAAAACTACTCCATCTCACGTGATGATCGGACATGGTTTAGTTGATTTGGATCACGTGATCACTTAGATGACTAGAGAGATGTCTGTCTAAGTGGGAGTTCTTAAGTAATATGATTAATTGAACTTAAATTTATCATGAACTTAGTCCTGGTAGTATTTTGCAAATTATGTTGTAGATCAATAGCTTGTGTTGTTGCTTTCATATATTTATTTTGATATGTACCTAGAGAAAATTGTGTTGAAAGATGTTAGTAGCAATGATGCGGATTGGATCAGTGATCTGAGGTTTATCTTCATTGCTGCATAGAAGAATTATGTCCTTGATGCACCGCTAGGTGATAGACCTATTGCTGGAGCAGATGCAGACATTATGAACGTTTGGCTAGCTCAATATGATGACTACTTGATAGTTTAGGGCACCATGCTTGATGGCTTAGAATCGGGACTTCAAAGACGTTTTGAACATCATGGACCATATGAGATGTTCCAGGAATTGAAGTTAATATTTCAAGCAAATACCCGAGTTGAGAGACATGAAGTCTCGAACAAGTTCTATGGCTAAAAGATGGAGGAGAATTGCTCAACTAGTGAGCATGTGCTTAGATTGTCTGGGTACTACAATCGCTTGAATCAAGTGGGAGTTAATCTTCCAGATAAGATAGTGATTGATAGAGTTCTCTAGTCACCATCACCAAGTTACTAGAACTTCGTGATGAACTATAGTATGCAAGGGATTACGAAAACGATTCCCGAGCTCTTCGTGATGATCGACGAAGGTAGAAATCAAGAAAGAGCATCAAGTGTTGATGATTTACAAGATCACTAGTTTCAAGAAAAGGGCAAAGGGAAAGAAAGGGAAACTTCAAGTAGAATGGCAAGCAAGTTGTCACTCCCGCGAAGAAGCCCAAAGCTGGACCAAAGCCTGAAACTGAGTGCTTACACTACAAAGGAAATGGTCACTGCAAGCGGAAATGCCCCGAATATTTGGTAGATAAAAAGGATGGCAAAGTGAACAAGGGTATATTTGATATACAGGTTATTGATGTGTGCCTTACTAGTGTTTATAGTAGCCCTTGAGTATTTGATACTTGTTCGGTTGCTAAGATTAGTAACTCGAAACAGGAGTTACATAATAAACAGAGACTAGTTGAGGATAAGTGACGATGAGTGTTGGAAATAGTTCCAAGATTGATATGATCATCATCACACACTCCCTATATTTTCGAGATTAGTGTTAAACCTAAATAAATGTTATTTAGCATTTGCGTTGAGCATGAATATGATTTGATCATGTTTACTGCGATACGGTTATTCATTTGAATTTAAAGAATAATTGTTATTCTGTTTACATGAATAAGACCTTCGATGGTTATACACCAAATGAAAATAGTTTGTTGGATCTCGATCGTAGTGATACACATATTCATAATATTGATGCCAAAAGATGCAAAGTTAATAATTATAGTGCAACTTATTTGTGGCACTGCCGTTTGGGTCATATCGGTGTAAAGTGCATGAAGAAACTCCATAAAGATGGATTTTCAGAATCACTTGGTTATGAATCATTTGATGCTTGCGAACCGTGCCTTTTGGGGAAGATGACTAAAACTCCGTTCTCCGGAACCATGGAACAAGCTACTGACTTATTGGAAATAATACATACCGATGTATGCGATCCAATGAGTGTTGATGCTCGTGGCAAGTATCATTATTTTCTGACCTTCACAAGATGATTTGAGCAGATATAGGTATATCTACTTGATGAAACATAAGTCTGAAATAGTTGAAAGGTTCAAAGAATTTCAGAGTGAAGTGGAAAAATCATCGTAACAAGAAAACAAAGTTTCTGCGATCTGATCGTGGAGACGAATATTTGAGTTACGAGTTTGGTCTTCAATTAAAACAATGTGGAGTAGTTTCACAGCTCATGCCACCTGGAACACCACAATGTTATGGTGTGTCCGAACGTCGTAGCCGCACTTTATTGGATATGGTGCGATCTATGATGTCTCTTACTGATTTACCACTATCATTTTGGGGTTATGCATTAGAGACAGCTGCATTCACCTTAAAAGGGCACCATCTAAATCCGTTGAGACGACACCATATGAACTGTGGTTTAGCAAGAAACCCAAGTTGTCGTTTCTTAAAGTTTGGGGCTGCGATGCTTATGTGAAAAAGTTTCATCCTGATAAGCTCAAAACCAAATCAGAGAAGTGCGTATTCATAGAATACCCAAAGGAAACTGTTGGGTACACCTTCTATCACAGATCCGAAGGCAAGATATTCGTTGCTAAAAATGGATCCTTTCTAGAGAAGGAGTTTCTCTCGAAAGAAGTGAGTGGGAGGAAAGTAGAACTTGATGAGGTAACTGTACCTTCTCCCGAATTGGAAAATAGTTCATCACTGAAATCAGTTCCAGTGATTCCTACACCAATTAGTGAGGAAGCTAATGATGATGATCATGAAACTTCAGATCAAGTTACTACAGAACCTCGTACGTCTTCCAAAGTACGGACTGCTACCTTCTCCCGAATTGGAAAATAGTTCATCACTGAAATCAGTTCCAGTGATTCCTACACCAGTTAGTGAGGAAGCTAATGATGATGATCATGAAACTTTAGATCAAGTTACTACAGAACCTCGTACGTCTTCCAAAGTACGGACCGCACCAGAGTGGTATGGTAATCCTGTTCTAAAAGTCATGTTACTAGACCATGATAAAGCTACGAACTATGAGGAAGCGATGATGAGCCTAGATTCCGCAAAATGGCTGGAGGCCATGAAATCTGAGATAGGATCCATGTATGAGAACAAAGTGTGGACTTTGGTGGACTTGCCCGATGATCGGCAAGCCATAGAAAATAAATGGATCTTCAAGAGGAAGACGGACGTTCATAGTAGTGTTACTATCTACAAAGCTCGACTTGTCGCAAAAAGGTTTTCGACAAGTTCAAAGTGTTGACTACAATGAGATTTTCTCAACTGTAGCGATGCTTAAGTCTGTCCGAATCATGTTAGCAATTGCCACATTTTATGAAATCTAGCAAATGGATGTCAAAACTGCATTCCTTAATGGATTTCTAGAAAAAGAGTTGTATATGATGCAACCAGAAGGTTTTGTTGATCCAAAAGGTGCTAACAAAGTGTGCAAGCTCCAGCGATCCATTTATGGACTGGTGCAAGCCTCTCGGAGTTGGAATAAACGCTTTGATAGTATGATCAAAGCATATAGTTTTATACGGACTTGCAATGAAGCCTGTATTTACAATAAAGTGAGTGGGAGCACTACAGCCTTTCTGATAAGTATATGTGAGTGACATATTGTTGATCAAAAATGATGTAGAATTTTTCTGGAAAGCATAAAGAAGTGTTTGAAAGGAGTTCTTTAAAAGAAAGACCGCAGTAAAGCTACTTACATATTGAGCATCAAGATCTATTGAGATAGATCAAGACGCTTGATAAGTTTTTTAATAAGTACATACCTTGTCAAGATTTTGAAGTAGTTCAAAATGAAACAGTCAAAGAAAGAGTTCTTGCCTGTGTTGCAAAGGTGTGAAATTGAGTAAGACTCAAATCCCGACCACGGCAGAAAATAGAAAAGAGAATGAAAGTCATTCCCTATGCCTCAGTCATAGGTTCTATAAAGTATGCTATGCTATGTACCAGACCTATTGTATACCTTGCTCTGAATTTGGCAAGGGAGTACAATAGTGATCTAGGAGTAGATCACTGGACATTGGTCAAGAATATCCTTAGTGAGGACTAAGGAAATATTTCTCGATTATGGAGGTGATAAAAGAGCCCGTCGTAAAGAGTTACATCGGTGCAAGCTTTTACACCGATCCAGATGACTCTAAGTCTCAATCTGGATACATATTGAAAGTGGGAGCAATTAGTTAGAGTAGCTCCGTGCAAAGCATTGTAGACATAGAATATTTGCAAAAATACATACGGCTCTGAATATGACAGACACGTTGACTAAGCTTCTCTCACGAGCAAAACATGATCACACCTTAGTACTCTTTGGGTGTTAATCACATAGCGATGTGAACTAGATTATTGACTCTAGTAAACCCTTTGTGTATTGGTCACAAGAAGATGTGAACTATGGATGTTAATCACATATAGATGTGAATATTGGTGTTAAATCACATGATGATGTGAACTAGATTATTGACTCTAGTGCAAGTGGGAGACTGAAGGAAATATGCCCTAGAGGCAATAATAAAGTTATTACTTATTTCCTTATTTCATGATAAATGTTTATTATTCATGCTAGAATTGTATTAACCGGAAACTTGATACATGTGTTAATACATAGACAAACAAAGTGTCACTAGTATGCCTCTACTTGACTAGCTCGTTGAATCAAAGATGGTTAAGTTTCCTAGCCATAGACATGAGTTGTCATTTTATTAACGGGATCACATCATTAGGAGAATGATGTGATTGACTCGACCCATTCCGTTAGCTTAGCACTTGATCGTTTAGTATGTTGCTATTGCTTTCTTCATGACTTATACATGTTCCTACAACTATGAGATTATGCAACTCCCGTTTACCGAAGGAACACTTTGTGTGCTACCAAACGTCACAACATAACTGGGTGATTATAAAGGAGCTCTACAGGTGTCTCCAAAGGAACATGTTGAGTTGGCGTATTTCAAGATTAGGTTATGTCACTTCGATTGTCGGAGAGGTATCTTTGGGCACTCTCGGTAATGCACATCACTACAAGTCTTGCAAGCAATGTAGCTAATGAGTTAGTTACGGAATGATGCATTACGTAACGAGTAAAGAGACTTGCCGGTAACGAGATTGAACTAGGTATTGGATACCGATGATCGAATCTCGGGCAAGTAACACACCGATGACAAAAGGAACAACGTATGTTGTTATGCAGTTTGACCGATAAAGATCTTCATAGAATATGTAGGAGCCAATATGAGCATTCAGGTTCCGCTATTGGTTATTAACCGGAAATGTATTTCGGTCATGTCTACATAATTTTCGAACCCGTAGGGTCCGCACGCTTATGGTTTCGATGACAGTTTTATTATGAGTTTATGAGTTTTGATGTACCAAAGGAGTTCAGAGTCCCAGATGAGATCGGGGACATGACGAGGAGTCTCGAAATGGTCGAGACGTAAAGATCGATATATTGGACGACTATATTCGGACTTCGGAAAGGTTCTGAGTGATTCGGGTATTTTTCGGAGTACCGGAGAGTTACGGGAATTTGCCGGGGAGTATATGGGCCTTATTGGGCCATATGGGAATAGAGGAGAGAGGCCAAAAGGAAGGAGGCCTGCGCCCCCCCCCCCCTCTGGTCCGAATTGGACAAGGGGTGCAGCCCCCTTTTCCTTGAGTTTTCCTATTTAGCGCTGCAGGCGCCCATTACAGTGCAATTTGCAAACGGGCGCCTGCAGCAGTCCAAGCTGGGTCGGCCCACTTAGTTTTGCGGAAACGTTAAAAAGTGAGAGAACTGAGAATCGAACCCACGCCGGACTCCTTACGATGGCTGCGCTCCAACCACTACGACATCGCGCTTGTTGTGTGCTAAGTTTAGTCGCTCTTTTTTTTGTTTCTTCTGGTTCGCGAATTCTTGACGGTTTTATTCGTTTTCCCTTTTTTTCTTTCTTTTTTTGCTATTTTAATGCGTGAGTTTTTAAAAGAATGTCATGCTTTTTTAAATCGTTTTACTTTTTCAGATCACATGAACTTTATTCAAATTCGATGAACTTTTTCTGATTTCGATGAACTTTTTCCAGATTACATGAACTTTTTTCAAATTTGGCGAACTTTTTCTGAATTCGATGAACTTTTTTAAAATTCGATGAACTTTTTTAAAATTCGATGAACTTTTTTCAAATTCGATGAACTTTTTTTAAATGCGATGAACTTTTTTCGAATTCGATGAACTTTTTTCGAAACTGATGAACTTTTTTTGAATCTAATGAACTTTTTTTTGAATTCGATGAACTTTTTTTCGAATCCGATGAACTTTTCTTCTAATTTGGTGAACTTTTTTCGAATTCAATGAACTTTTTCTTGAAAATCGATGAACCTTTTTCATTTTTTTTAACTTTGCTTAAAATTTGATGACCTTTTTTTCGAATTTACTTTTTCTTTTTTGAGATAATTTATATTGAGTATATATTAATGTTTTACTGCACGAAAAGGTTAACTAGAACTGTTTTCTTGTAGAAGACAACAAAGTTAGTTTGTTCTGGTGGTTAGTGTGGTGCACTCGCAATAAAGCGATCCAGAGTTCGAATCCCCAGCTATCCTCATGTTTTATTGCTTTTTTACTTCAAAAGCGAACAGCTCCCACTGCAAACGCGCATTGGGCCTGCCCATGCCAGCGACGCTGCAGGTGCCAACTCGTTAACGGGCGCCTGCAGCGCTGACTAGGAGCTCCCCTTTCCCTTTTCCCTCTCCTCCTCTTTCCTTCTCTCCTACTCCAACAAGGAAAGGAGGAGTCTTACTCCCGGTGGGAGTAGGACTCCCCCCTTTGGCGCGCCCTCCTCTTGGCCGGCCGTCTCCCCCCTTGCTCCTTTATATACGGGGGCAGGGGGCACCTCTAGACACAACAACAATTGATCTCTTGATCTCTGAGCCGTGTGCGGTGCCCCCCTCCACCATATTCCTCATTGATAATATTGTAGCGGTGCTTAGGCGAAGCCCTGCGACGGTAGAACATCAAGATCATCACCACGCCGTCGTGCTGTCGGAACTCTTCCCCGACATTCTGCTGGATCGGAGTCCGGGGATCGTCATCAAGCTGAACGTGTGCTAGAACTAGGAGGTGCCGTAGTTTCAGTGCTTGATCGGTCGGGCCATGAAGACGTACGACTACATCAACCGCGTTGTTCTAACGCTTCCGCTTTCGATCTACAAGGGTACATGGACAACACTCTCCCCTCTCGTTGCTATGCATCACCATGATCTTGCGTGTGCGTAGGATTTTTTTTTTGAAATTACTACGTTACCCAACAAGCGCCTTTCGAGCCCGGCACGCCCAGGGTCAGTAGCGAGGACAAAGCTTGGGGGGATGGCTCCTTGGCCGTCTCCACGAATTCGGCAGGAAGGACCCTGAGAAGGCCGCGAGCAGCAGCGAGAACAGAGAAATAAAGGAGCAAAGAAAAAAGAGGGCTTACTCATCCATGGCAAAGTACTTCCTATGCTTCAACAGGCGACAAGGACAATCTTCACCGCCCAAGGCCTCATTCCTCTTGCGGAGGGCCTCGAAATCTACTTGAAACCAACCTAAGCACTTGGCGCAGAGGTCGGTCTGTGGCATAGGGGAGGCGTCAAGGCGATCGGCGCTAAGGGGACCGGCCTGAGGAGCACCACCGGGCACCACCTCATGAGGGACGACCGGGGCCTCGGGAGCCTCAACCTCGGGAGACGTAGGACACGACTTCTCCCCTGCCACTGCTCCAGGGCGGGCTTCATGAGATGTCGCCTCCGGAGCTTCACGCAGCATCAGCACCTCCTCAACATCATCCCTTTCAGCCCCCGATAGTCCTCGTCTCCCCGCTTCAGTCGTAGGCTACCTGGGGAAGGGTCGCCAGTCAGGACCTTGAGCACCGTCCTCAGTGCTTCAGGCGCCAGGTCCTCCTCCTGGAGCCGCATGCGGTCTTTGTGCCCCACATAGTCCCACATCCGGCGAGAGTGGCGCTGGAGAGGAGCAATGCGACACTGGAGGAACTCCATCACCACCTTGGGCGCCATCACGTTGAGCACCCTCAAGGTCTCGAAGCGGCGCCAGACGAAGACGAGCCGGGGGCTCACAAGCGCCTCATGAACCCAGCCCGAGCTGGGAACAGCAGGCAAGGTTGGGTGCGAGAGCAGGGGGCTGGGTACCCCCAACGTCCACATACAGCCACCGCTCTCTGAACTTGGCCTTAGAGGGAGGAAGGCCGAAGTCGATCCCTGAAGCAGCCGTCTCTGGCACGGCGAGGAAGCTCACGCACCCCGAGCATTGAGTGGGGTCGCTCAGGCACAAGGAGAAGAAGTGGCGCAGCAGGGCAACGGAAAGAGGAATGCCCACCATTGCCTCGCAAACAAAAGCAAAGACAGCCAAGAGAGTAATGGACTCAGGCCCGAGGTGCATCATATGAATCTGATAATGGGAGAGCACCGCATTGAATAAAGCAGAGAAAGGGGGAACCAGACCTGCCCACAAGGCGTCGGCAAAGAACCTGACCACTGTGACAACCCTATTAATAGAAGCATGGGACACAGGTCAGGCCGTAGTCCGGCCACACTCATTGAAGATGGTGGCAAGAGCAGAGCGGACCTTGCGCAGGCCCTCGGGATTGAGTATTATCGACCGATCGACGGCGGGGGCCACCGCCGGAGGCGATCGGGACAAAGGCGTGGGCTTCTTCCCCTTTTCCTTCTTCGTTGGCGCCATGGCGGTCGAAAAAGGGCAGAGCTCGAGTTGGATTGGAGGCGGAGGTTGAGGCTCGAGGAAGGAGGAAGGGCAGGAATCGCGCGGGCGGCGAAAGGGGAGTAGTTGTGTGCAACCACGGGTCCGCCTAGCCGGGCGCATAATGAGGCATCATGGGGAAGCGGAGACGCCCACTTCCAATCAACCGCCACGCGGCGCCCAAGGCCGCAGGCTGTTGGGGCCCGTGGCGCTTCGCATTTGCCCCTTCACTTCTCTACTAAGCCAAGTCCGTGCGCGCCTTGGGCCCGGGGGCTACTGTCGGCGTTCTGGGAACGGGGGTCCCCAGACTTGCCTGCCTGCGGCCTGCGGCGTGGCTCAAGTGGGGGCCCAATGCAGCCCAGCTTTATTAGCTCAAGCTCAAGACCCTCGCGAGGGGCCAAGCCTCGCGGGGCGGATGACAGTGAGCTTCATCAGGAGCAGCCTCCTCAGGCAGGCTCGCGAGGAGGCGGAGAGATCAAGGCAGAGCACCTCCCGAGGGGCCCGTGACGCAAGCCATGACGGTCGGGGCCAGGCGGGCGCCGGCCTGCGCAGTGTCCTTGTTTCCCTTTCGGTGCAAAGGGGGCAAGCACAGGCCAAGGCATCAGGCAAACGTTACCGTTTCGGTGCAACAAGACCAAGACCAGGAGAACGTCAGGATGGAGGTCATCGTGGAGCCCAGATCGGCGTCACCGTCAGGGCCTTTGGCGGCTGAAGACCAACTTTAGTCAGGATAAGTGTACCAGATGTTCCCCTTCAAAATGGACAATTGTTGGCGCCCTTCCCGCTCATTATTTGGGGAAGAGGCCCAGGGCCTCGCTCTATAAATGGGACTAGCCATCCACAGGGTAGGGGGATCGGGAGATCGAGAAACAGATCAGTCAGAGAGAGAGAGAGAAGCGACTAAACTCACCCAAGCAGTTCATAACACCAGCTCAAGAACAGCCCCTCGCTAGGCTGTTCTCCCTTTCTACTATTTACCATCAGCCCCCGAGGCAATCCACCACACCACACACTGGAGTAGGGTATTACACCACAATGGTGGCCTGAACCAGTATAAATCTTGTGTCCCTTGTGTGTTCATCTTTCTTGCTTAGATCTTTGCGAGACTTCGAGACGTGAGCTGGTAGGGAGAGATCTTTGTGCGCACCCCAGTGTTTGAACCTCAAGGGTCTGCCGGAACCCGAAATCCGACAATTTGCGACACAAAATATTCATCCTTCAGAATGGTAAACTTTTGAAGAGACCTGTGAAAATGGAAATGAGGCGAATATACTATAGTAACTGATAAAATGAAGAGAGAAATCTAATGATCAGGAATATCCAGCCTCATTACCTTCACATTGGACAAAGGTGAGCCATGTTATGTCCAACAAAGATAATATATCTATGACAGTGACAGGTAGCTACATTGTAAGGGATACTTAAGACTAAAATTACATTAGCATGTTCCAAATGTTCATCATTTATCTGTCTTTGTCCTTCATCCACTAACCCTCATCCATAGCAAGGAAGCTATTTGAATGGTACAAACAATAGTAGTAAATGCTAAATTGCTTAATTAGTCAAAGGAGTTGTTTGGGCAACAAAAGGCCTAAATTACAATAGAGATTTGACTTTAAGATAAAGGAAATAAATAAGTAGGGGTCTTCCCGACTATTTTTTGCTCAAAAAAATAAAGTAGATAAATTGTAGTTTGGTTAATATACACAAAGCTCAATCATGAATAGAGGGGATCTTACCCTCATATGGGGGCAATACCTACTCAGGAAAATCAGTCACCATCTCTATACCCCATCTGTTGGGGATATAACTATTGGTATGACCCGCTCAGGAGGGGGCGGGTTATACTTACAAATATTGTTGAAGCCCAAGACCCAGGATAGAGATGGTGGTTCAGTTAAGGGCCCAAAGCCCAGAGGCGACTTAAGGCCCGTAGTAATAAACCGCCATGTATGTGTGACTTGTATTGTAAGGCAAGAATAGTTAAGAGACCGAGCCGGACACTGTTATGAGCCGGCCGGGACTCTGTAGAGCCGCTGGGCGTCGACCTCTGTATATAAAGGGATGACCCGGCGGCGGTTCAGGGCAAGTAACATCAACTCGAGAGCTAGGTCAAGCGATTTGCTCCCTGGTTATCGAGACATAAGTAATCCCACTCAAAACTGGATCGTAGGCTTTTACCTTCACCGTAAGGGGCCGAACCAGTATAAACCTCGTGTCCTTTGTCCCAGTTAACCCCTTTAAGCTTCCTAGTTGCGATGGCTCCACGACTAAGTCCTTTCACTAGGACATCTGCCGTGACAATTCCATGATAGTTGGCGCCCACCATGGGGCCAGTGCACGGCGGATTTGAGTTCTTGAAGGGCAGCTTCGAAGGGCTCAAGGGATACGCTGTGGGCCGGATAACCAAGAGTCATCGCGGCAAGCTCTACATCGACGACGCAGGCTGGGGCCCCGACGCCGGCTCAATTGAGTACGGGTACCAGGTCCCCTTCGGCGGAATTCACGTCTTCATCAGCAAGATCAGTGAGCCGGGCCCTGAGCCGGACATCTGCACGGACCTCGTCGAAATGGCTCAGCATGCGAGACCCACCCAGGCTCCACCTTCTGTGAAGCGTGCCTTCGTGGGATGCATCCACGGAGGGCTCTCTGAAGGATCTGCATCTGACGGAGGGACGACCATCTACTCTGATGGCGAGTCATCCACAGGTGAGACAGAATCATTGTATCAACTGCAAGATGGCGGGCTTGGGGGCTGTTCTGATGGCAGCAGTATTCCAGATTGCCTCGAGTCGCCGAGCAGGGTTGGAATCTTCATGGCTAGCACACAACCTATCCAAGACTCCACAACTGCGGCGGCCATGAACTCCGAGTCAGCAGCAGTCGGGGCAGGAGGCCCTATGCGCTCGCCGGCTCAGGTGTTGATGGATCTCACAGATAAGTTGACCACTCTGTTAACCGTCGTAGTCAACCCGGCGGATCAAGCTCGACATGATGCGGAAGTGGCACAGTTAAAATTGGATATGGTGCAGGCTAAGGAAGACCTAGCAGCGGAAAATGTCAGGATAACCGCAGAGCGGACGGTTTTGGATGCTCAGGCTCAGCGGATTCAGGCACAGACTTTCCGGCTCATGCAAGATCAGAACGCATCTAATGAGGTCATGAGGAGAAGACATCAGAAGACTCAGTCATGACTCCCTTCAGTTTATGATCCTCGAAACCTCTTTTAACACACCTGGTGCAGGGCCCAATAACCCGTCGTGGCTCTCCCCGCGTACTGAGGCAGACCAGGTTGCAACACCCCGGGTCAGGGCGCCGGTTCAGCCACAGGTGATGGGGCCTCCCCGCGTGAACACTGCTCCACCTCAGTATGTACCGACACCTCCGGGTCACTATTTTAACCCATTGGAGAACATGATAGCGGCAGCAGCACGGCTGGCAGCTCTCCCAATTGATGGCGACTCTCCGGCGGTGGTTGAAACCCGCCGGGTCAGAGAACTTCTTCAGACGGCCTTAACACAATAGGAGGCGCATACAGCCGGGACATGATCCATTCAACCCCTCGTCCAAGCCGAAGCCCAAGTTATAGCAGGCACATGGACTCAGCGGCTGTCTCAAGCAACGTCCAGCGTCGTAACTAGCCAGGCGGGCATGACCCGGCGTGCCATGGAGCCTTTAACTTGGTATATCAAGACATAATACGTCAAGAGGCTGAGCGGGTGGCTGAGCAGGCGGCTCAGCTGATGGCTTACCAGTTGTATCCGGCTTACCCGACGACTTCTATCAAGGCAGGTGTGGCCACCAGGTCCGGAGGAGTCCCCTGTCTAGTGCTGGCTCTATGTAACGAGCGTTTGCCCAAGGATTTTAAGGGACCTAGGAAGGTGCCGAACTACACGGCTGACTTACAGCCCGGGGCATGGATTGAAAGTTACGAGATGGCTATGGAATTATTGGAGGTCAGTGATGCTGCGATGGCCAAGTACTTCACCATGATATTGGATGGGACCGCCCGCACTTGGTTGAAAGGCCTACCACCTAATTCAGTCAGTTCATGGGCGGAGCTAAAAGCCCGGTTCGTCCAGAATTTCAAGGATACGTGTAAGCAGCCTATGTCAATTATGGATTTGACGAATTGCAAGATGGAAGAGGGCGAGTCTACAACCCATTGGGTGCGCCGAGTTAAAGCCATTATACATTCATCTGATAAGATGGATGTCTGCTCTGCGGTCTTAATGTTGGAGAAAATTTGTCGTTTTTGCCTCTGAAACAAAAGCTGGGGCGGCTCAAGCGCGATTGTAATGATATGGGCATGCTGATGGCGGCTCTGGTTAAGTACGCCGACTCTGATAGTACCAAGGATCCCGAGTCTGATGATGAAAAGACAGGTAAGGGAAAGAAGAACGGCAATGGCAAGGGCCCTCAGCATAACCCGGCAAATCAAGGAGGTAATAAATGTAAGGCTGATGGTAGTTTGGATTTTGTGGCTAACACTAGTGCGGAGGGCAACAACCAACGGCGTAAGGGGAGACCACCTCCTCGGTCTTGCGGGTCAGGCCCCACACTTGAGCAGTTATTGAACGAGCCATGTCCAAGGCACGACACTCAGCAGAAGCCGGCTACCCATCTATGAAAGGACTGTACGATCATGAAGGCCTTCAAAAATTCCAACATGTTCGATGGTAACAATAGGAAGGGCGGCGGCTCAGGTGGCGGCGGTTTTCATGGCCCGGGCGGCAGTTCAAACCCCAATTTTCAAAATTCTCAAGGCAATCAAGGTGGATATAACCAACAATCTGGCTAGGGTGGTCGGCAACAGCAGCAAGGTGGATACCAGAGCCATACGAAGCAGCTGAATAGTGGGCAATATCATGTATTTACCACCAGTTTATGCAAATGAGACCAGAAGCTTCATAAAGGGCTGTGAATGCTGTTGAGCCGGCAGTTCCTCGTTATTTCAGATGGTCTGAGCAGCCTATTCTATGGAGTAGGGAAGATCACCCTCCCTGGGTTGATAATCCGGATCACTTAGCCTTGGTGGTGGCCCCTCAGGTGGGTGGATATAAATTCACCAAGGTACTCATGGATGAAGGCAGCAGCATCAACATCCTCTATTATGAAACCTTCCGTCACATGGGGTTAACTGATAAAAGCCTTAAGCAGTCCAACATTGTCATCCATGGCGTCGTGCCCGGTAAATCGGCATATCCAATCGGTAAGATCGAATTGGAGGTGGCCTTTGGGGATGAATATGACTCCAGGGCCGAGAAATTGACGTTTGAAGTAGTCAAGATCAAGAGCCCATATCATGCTCTGTTTGGACGGCCGGCTTATGCCAAGTTCATGGCACGCCTGTGTTATGTGTATTTACAGCTCAAGATATCGGGTCATAAGGGAACCATCACGGTGCATGGAAGCTGAAAGGTAGCCTTGAAATGTGAAAAAGGTGGCACGGCCTATGCTGAGTTGGTCTGTGCAATAGAAGAGTTAAAATTCTATAAGGACAATGTTGATCCGGCGGATATGACGTCTTTGAAAAAGCCAACCATAGAGCATGAGCCGGTCATGAAGTTTAAGTCAGCCGATGATACTAAGCTTGTTGACTTTGTTCCAGGCGACTCATCCAAGCAGTTCAGTATCAGTGCTAATTTGGATCCCAAATAGGAAAGCGCGCTCATCGAGTTCATCCGTGAGAACCGGGACATCTTTGCATGGAAACCTTCTGACATGACAGGTGTACCGAGAGAACTCGCTGAGCACACTCTTAATATTGATCCAAAGTTTAAGCCGGTCAAGCAGTTTCTTCGGCGGTTCAATGAGGAGAGGCGGAAGGCCATTGGTGAGGAGGTAGCCCAGCTCTTAGCAGTCGGGTTCATCATTGAAGTTTTTCATCCAGAGTGGTTCGCTAACCTGGTGCTTGTGCTTAACAAAAACGGCACTTGGCGTATGTGTGTGGATTACACAGATTTAAACAAGGCTTGTCCAGCTGATCCCTTCGCTCTCCCTCGTATTGATCAAATCATTGATGCTACGGCGGGTTGTGAGCATTTGAGTTTCTTGGATGCTTACTCTGGTTATCATCGGATCAAGATGGCAATTAAGGACCAGGAGAAGACGGCGTTCATTACTTCGTTCGGAGCCTTCTGCTATGTATCAATGCCTTTCGGGCTCAAGAGTGCTCAGGCGACTTACCAGCAGTGTGTGCAGAATTGTCTTCATAATCAAATTGGGCGCAATGTTCGTGCTTATGTGGAAAATATAGTGGTGAAATCCAGAGAAAAGGAGACCTTGATAGATGATTTGAAGGAAACCTTTGACAATCTTCGGGTTTACAAGATGATGCTTAACCCGGCCAAATGTGTTTTTGGTGTGCCTGCAGGCAAGCTTTTGGGTTTTCTAGTTTCTAACAGGGGCATCGAGGCTAACCCGGAGAAGATCAAGGCCATCACCTCTCTGGCTAAACCGGCGTGTATCAAGGATGTTCAGAGTTTGGCGGGTCGTATCGCTGCTTTAAGCTGGTTCATAAGCCAGTTAGGCGAGAAGGCCATACCACTGTATCGAATGATGAAGAAGATGGATAACTTCGTCTGGAGTGACGCTGCCAACGCTGCTTTTGAAAAATTGAAGAGACAGCTGGCTGAGCCGCCGATTCTTGCTGCTCCCGTTGATAAGGAGCCCTTGTTATTATATGTGGCTCCTAACACGCGTGCCGTCAGCGTGGCCGTTGTGGTGGAACGCAAGGAGGCAGGCAAGGAACACCCAGTTCAGCGGCCGGTTTACTACATTAGCGAGGTGCTTATTGAGTCCAAGCAACGGTATCCACATTGGTATAAGCTCGTTTATGGGGTGTTTATGGCGAGTCGGAAGCTTAAGCAATATTTCCTGGGCCACCCCATCACTGTGGTTAGTTCTGCTCCTTTGGGGGATATCATTCAAAACAGAGAGGCCACAGGACGAGTCGCCAAGTGGGCCATTGAACTTGGGCCTCATGGTTTAAAGTATGTGCCACACACTGCTATCAAATCTCAAGCGCTAGTGGATTTCATCAATGATTGGACAGAGCTGCAGATGCCTGAAGAAAAGCCGGACAACACATATTGGACCATTCACTTTGATGGGTCTAGACAATTGGAGGGCTTGGGGGCTGGAGTCGTTTTAGCTTCCCCTCGAGGTGACAAATTTTGTTATGTGCTACAGTTGATGTTTCCCTGTACTAACAATGCAGCTGAGTACGAAGCCTTACTCCATGTTGTCCGGATGGCTAAGGAGATGAGCTTAAGCTGGGTAAGGTGTTTCGGCGACTCAGGTCTGGTGGCTCAGCAGGTATCAGGCAAGTGGGATTCTAAGGATCCTCTCATGGTGGCTTATCGCCGTGAAGTCGACGCCATTGCTGGACACTTCAAGGATTATCAAGTGGAGCACATTGACCACAAAAAGAATGAGGCGGCTGATGCTTTAAGCCAGTTGGGCTCTCAGCGTAAGCCAGTGCCGCCTAATACTTTCTTGGATATTCTGCATAACCCTTCTGCCAAGTTACCTACAGAGGAGGACTTGGCTGTTCCTGACCCGGAAGCACAATTGGTGGCGGCTCTTCATGTCATTCCAGATTGGACGGTGCCATATTTGGCTTATATGACCCGAGGCGAGTTGCCTGAGGATGAAACCTTGGCCAGATAGATAACCCGGCGGTCTAAGTCAATGACGATTGTTAGTGGTGAGTTGCATCATCGTAGCATGACAGGGGTGTTTCAGCGTTGTGTATCCCCTGAAGAAGGCCAAGAAATTCTACGTGAGATCCACGAAGGGGATTGTGGTCACCATGCCAGGTCAAAATCACTTGTGGCTAAGGCTTTCCGCCATGGATTCCATTGGCTGACGGATCATGCTGATGCGGAGGACCTGGTCAGTAAATGTGACGGCTGTCAGAAGTTCTCAAGATGGGCTCATGTGCCGGCTCAAGAATTGAGGATGATTCCAATTACTTGGCTGTTTGCAGTCTAGGTGCTTGACATGGTTGGGCCTTTCAAAAGGTCAAAAGATAAAAAGACCCACCTCTTGGTGGCAGTTGATAAATTTACAAAGTGGGTTGAGGCAGAGCCAGTCAGTAAGTGTGATGCAGCTACGGCGGTTCAGTTCATGAAGAAGGTGATATTTCGCTTCGGCTTTCGACACAGCATTATAACTGACAATGGCACTAATCTGTCTAAAGGCGCCATGGAAGAATTTTGTCAACGTGAGCATATTCAGCTTGATGTTTCATCAGTAGCTCACCCCCAATCCAATGGTCAAGCTGAGAGGGCCAATCAGGAGATCTTGAAAGGCATCAAGCCGCGGCTTTTGGTCCCCCTGCAGCGAATGCCGGGTTGTTGGGTTGAGGAGTTACTCTCTATGTTATGGAGCATCAACACTACTCCTAACAGATCTATGGGTTATACGCCTTTCTTCATGGTCTACGGAGCTGAGGCGGTTCTCCCTAGTGACATCCGTCATGACTCACCTCGCGTGGTGGCTTATGTGGAGGCGGGCAATGAACATGCGTGTCAGGATGCTCTTGACCTGTTAGATGAACAGCGGGACTTGGCAGCAGCTCGTTCGGCGATTTACCAACAGGACTTGTGCCGCTATCACAGCCGCCGGGTTAAGTCCAGAGCCTTTCAGGAAGGTGATTGGTGCTCCAGCTCATCCAAGATCAAACTGATGCGCACAAGTTATCCCCACCTTGGGAAGGGCCCTTTGTGGTCAGCAAGAACTTGAACAACGGGTCATACTACCTTATCGATATTCGAGAGCACAAAGACTCGCGTAAGTCGGAGGAGGAGACCCGCCGGCCGTGGAATATCGCTCATCTTCGGCCTTACTACACTTGAGCCATCAGCTCTCCTAATGTACATATTTTGACAATGTATATATTATGATAAATAATAAAGCAGGACCTCTGTCCTTTTTTCCTTCCTCAAAGGTAAATTTGTCATTGTTATTATCATTATTATTTCACATGATCACTTGGGGGCTGACCATATTTGATCCGGCTTAACCCGCTTGATCCGGCTTACGATCGTATTCGAATCTAGCCATTAAAAATTATGATCACTAGGGGGCTTCCTATTCAAACATAGGTCGTATTCGAACCAAAGAGAACATAGCTGTCGGTACCCTTTTGATTGGCACACTACCGAGCTCACTAGGGGGTTTCTTGATCATATTCGAATCATAGCTTAACCCCTTTTGGGAACCAACTTTGATCGTATTCGAATCAGAGTCGTTAAACAACTCTCAAGGTCATTAGGGGGCTTCCCGTTCAAACATAGGTCGTATTCAAACCAAAGAGAACACAGTTGTCGGTACCCCCTTGATCGGCGTAACGCCAAAGCCACTGGGGGCTACATGATCGTATTCGAATCCTAGCTTAACCCCTTTGGAACGGTTTACTGATCGTATTCGAATCAGCAGCCTTGAAATTTTTTATATTCTATTTTTAAGTTTTCTTTGGAAACACCCTTTATTTGACTTGAGACTTTTCTGAGGTTTACAAGTATAGTGTGGTTATCTCTAACCCGGTTTAATATTCACTGATGAGTCGCCGATATATGAGCATCACCATACCTTTTGAAATTTCGGGTGCCCGAAGACTGGGTTATCACCCTTACCGACCGGGTCATATGAGCTGGCGGTGCAAATTTAAAAGGTCGCAGGTGTATCATAGTTGTGTTTTTTTACAACAAACTTATCTGTGACTCTTTTATATTAAGTTATTTTTACCCGCCTGGCGGTAAGCCGCCCAGGGATCTTGTGATCTGTTTTCATATGCAGGACAGTTAACAGGTCTGGTCAAGCATACGGTAAGCAGATGAAAGGTAACACGGGTGGATATACAACATGGCAGCTTAATGACATTAAGCATTAAAACATGCACGATGGCACGGCCAAAATAAAGTCATTTCTATTCTATTACATGACTCCCTGAGTCCAAATGAGTCCCATTGTTTTTTCAGTGCATCACAGGTATGAGCCACCACGGCAGGTTAGCATTCATGATTGGCCTGAAGCATCCGGGTTAGCCCTCTCCGCGTCTTCACCCTGCTCCCTTTCCTGGAAGGTTGACGATGACTAGTCAATGTTGTTCAAAGCTTCAAATTCAGCTTCATCATCAACTAGGTCGGCCGGGTCAACTTTAGGGGCGAAGGTGTGCTTACGGAGTGGGGGAATCAGACTGGTCACTTCATAGTGAGGCGTTGGAATTCTCCGGTTCTCTTCATCATAACCCGCTTGGTACTTGGTAAGATCCACTTCGTTTGCTATCAGGGTAGCCACGGGGCGTATCTCCTTTACGCAAGCGGTAAAATCTGCCTCTTCAAAAGGAGTGCACTACAAAAAAATACACTTCCGTGATGATACATGTTTGTCACAGTAGGTCGCGTTTTTTGTCATGCATGTACATCCATGACAAATTTTTGACAGAATCAAGATAGTCAGACCTGTGCTGTCGTAGAAGTGTTCCATGACATTACCAAAATTATCATCATGGAAGTGTCCACTTCCATGATGATAAATCGCGCGTCACAGAAGTGCTTTCGTCAAGGGTGACCGACACGTGGCATCCACCGTAACGGAACACCGTTAAGCTATCGGGTCGGGTTTTGGATCCGATAACCTGTTAATAGCCACGACCAATGGGAAATTTCCACATGTAAAATTCTTATTGGCTGGACGAAACACGTGTCAGCTCGTCAGTGGGTCAGATAGGCGCCTATGATATGTCGACACATGCCACGGCCCACCACTGGCCCATTTAGCATAAAAAGCCGGGCCGTTTGACTTGGTCAAAAGTTAACGGGCTGGCCCATGAAAAGCCTGTTAACGGTCTCTTCGCAAGTAGCCCATTTTACGGCCCGTTTACTCACGGCCCGTTAGGCACTAAAGGAAATCGGCCCAACAATGTCATGTGGGCCATCGAATATAACACCAGCCCATTTCACTTTCGGCCCATGTATGGCCCACGATGTCTTTCGGCCCATATGAGGCCTTCATATCTTTCGGCCCTTTATAGGCCCACGGTGACTCTAGCCCATAATGAACAGTAATTTTCTTTGTACCCGTTAACGGCCCGTGATTTACATGGGCCGTTTCCAGCCCGTGTTAGCTTTCAGCCTATTGACGGCCCATACGTTCTTGGGCTCCTTTTCGGCCCTCGATTACTTCCGGCCCGTTACTGGCCTATTCCCCTAATGGGCCAAATTCGGCCCATGGCAAGAGTCGGCCCGTTACTGGCATGTTCCCCAAATGGGCCAAATTCGGCCCATGGCAAGAGTCGGCCCGTTACTGGCCTGTTACCCTAATGGGCCAAATTCGGACCATGGCAAGAGTCAGCCCGTTTCTGGCCAGCCCGTCCTATATTCTGGCCCATTAACGACCCGTTATGCCTGTGACAGAATTAAGCTTTTGCAGTCCTACAGCCTGTTAACGGCCCGTTACCATGCTGGGCCGATACCAATTACGCCCGATTACGGCCCATGTAGACCCATTTATCTGACGGCCCGAGGCCCACCGATTACAGGCCCATTTATCGACGGCCCGAGGCCCACCGATTACAGGCCCATTTATCGACGGCCCGTAGGAGACCCATGGATCCTACGGCCCATATATGGCCCATGGGTAGTTATGGCCACTAGCAAACCAGGGAAAAAGAAGACTAGGAAATAAATAAGGCCCAAAACTAACGCTAGGCTATTAAGGCGATTGCACAGATTACATCCACTCAGCATCAAAGATCGCCACCAGTGCAAATATAGGGAACACCCTACACTATACAAAAATGGCTTGCTGTTTTCTTCAGCCGGTGGCTGCACGTTAAGAATAAATTTTGTATCGCACCAAAACAAATTACAACTATATAACAAAAGGAAGGTTGGCATAAAACTTAACAGTCTAGAAGATAAATGCACCACCAGAAGTTCAGAAGCTCGGTTCATTTGACCTGACTGTTACGTTTTCATGCTGTATTGTCCGATGGAGCACCATAACCCTCGCCTTCATTTCCCCTAGGCTCCTGAACAACATAGCAAATGTCTGATAGTCTGGTTTCAAAACCATGCATATCTTGACGACATTGAGCAATGTTTCTCCTTGTTTCACAAAGGGCCTCTGTTAGGGAATGGACTTGTGTCTGGAGCGCAGATACAACATTGCTTTGAGCTTGCATATCTTGATCATGAGGAAGTTTGGACGATATTGCCTTAACAACCAACCCAGTATTACGCAGGAATGTGCTTTTGGCATTGTTAGTGGATAGGTACTAACCCACTGCAGCAAGAGCTGACATTGCGGTTATAGTTGCCTTGCCACCTTCAGAAGGTGGCGGTTCCACCATTTTTTCCATAGCTCGCTGAAAAGTTGAGGTTTTACATTAGTAGTACCAGAATAGAAGATATTAAGGAGGCAACAAAACCAAACAAAATAGCTTTGGTCTATATACAGAACTTATTCTGGTGAATCCATGTATAATATTAGTTGTATTTTATTGCAAAGTACATAATAAAACCAGGTTCCAAACATATGACCATGTACCGTCGCTAATGTATTGTCTATTTCTTCACATTGTATTGAGGGCTAAGGATAAAGAGACGAAGTTTATAATACGGTAAGCATAGTATGACATCATTCATATCACAAAACAACTGAGAACAGACAAACAGGCAATTGTAACGTTGTGTGGGCAAGTCCAGCACGGAACTAGATTACGGGTCAAGATCAAAGGAACATCACTCCTCCATTTTAAACCTTGTAAGGTGCAATGATACGCTAAGACAATTGTGTATAAAATTGAAAAGAGTAATAGACATTGGCTGCAAACCATGCAGTTCAAGGCACAAGTCAGAGTAAGTAGTAGTTAAAAGGCATGAGGATTAAGGACTTACAACAGCGGCTTTGACTGGTGTAGTCATGCCCTTCTTCTTGCTGGTGTGACAGTCCTTGAAGATTTCCACAACATTTGGTTCAGGTACTTTTTGGTCCTTGCGGGTTTTCCTCTGCATTTCGAACAAGTCAATATAGATCTGATAATATGGTACAGCAAAAAGAGTGAAACAGCAGCTAATTACAAGAGCCTCGCAGTGTGCAATATAGCTACGAGATCCTGTCGTCTGTTGGAATTTCACTTTCGTACGGTTGGCCTTGTTCTTTGAACAGTTCACCTACAAGAAGATAGATTTGTGTGGCACATGCATCAATAGGACTTCAACATGTGATCTGATCACATATATATAATGTACCTGATACTTCGGATCAGACCAGTGTTTAACAAGGCCCCTCCAGTCTTCATCCGATATATTTTCCACTGGAGATGTTTGGGAAAGTTCACTGTTAGCCTTGCCTTCAAAGTGAGTTTTCCTCAAGTTATACCGATACTGTCGCGGAACAGACTTGAAAACATGGGTGCAAGCTTGTCTGGTTGCATCATCTTGGCTATCCAACTTGAACCTCATCTGTTGAAAATTGTGGGAGTCTCATTATTAGCAACCTAGAAAGTATGGGACAGAGAAAGACGATATTACTAGTTTCCATACATAACCATACTTACAGATAAATGGTCGAGGAAGGTGTTGAACTGGGTTTCATCTTTGTCATTCCTGTACTGAATCCATGTTGGGAGGATACGTACATGACACCTAACTGCAACCGTTACCTCTGATACTAACTTGGCTGACTATGTAGCATCACGTGGCCTTTTTAAACCTGCCTCAAAATGGATCTCCATTCTTCCTCCTCTAGATTTAGTTAACCTATCGAGCATTATCCCTGATGTTTGTTTCCTCTTGCGCCTAGGTTCTAGTCCAACAACGAACATAGGAAGTGTTAGTGTACATCAAACTGTGAGACTACATATAAAAGAAGCATGCAACTGTAACTTGACTCCAGCAACTACCTTCTTGCTGTTGAAGCTCACAAGGTTCATCTGATATTGCCAACTCGTCTTGTGTCAAGAGTGCTTGGGAAGTAGTGTCAGGTGGCAAGGGAGCTTGGGAACGTGCTGCTAGCTCAGTTGATGCACGAGTATGTCGTGCAGCTGGTAGTACTGCGGTAGGTGTTGCAAGAACTAGGGTTGTCTCTACTTGTTTGGTGGCAGCCATTTGTTTCTGTTTGGCTTTTTTTTGCAGCTCGTGTAGCATGGGATGCCGTGTTTGTAGAATTTTCCGCTGGACTTTCACCTTCTATTGCACCATCAGTACTAGCAGAATCTGCAGGATTCATCCGCTTCTCATTCCCTGCCATTCTGTGTTTCTTCATCTTTCTCTGTGCCGTGTTAAGTCAAGCCGACAAGAAAAACGAATAACAATTTAGTTCTCCAGAACAAATTGATGTGTGATGCAGACGAACTGAACTTTGATGTTATACAACCACATGATAGGAGGATGTAATATGTATGAAAAACAGGACGGAAGAGATAACCAGAACTATGATGTGTAAACTAAGAAGAAGACATTTCACCAAATTAGAAGCAATGCAATGGAAGGTATACACCATATGAAATATGCTACAAATATCGCTCTGCCAAGTTAACAGTGTCTCAGCATAAATGGCGTTTAAACAAATGTGAAGCAGTACAAGAAATAAATCATATGCAAGATGCAAACAACATCACACTACCATGTTAGAGGTCTCTCGTCATTAGTGCCATTGCATATTCACAGCTTATGATGTGTAAACTAAGGAGAAGGCATTTCAACAAATTAGAAGCAATGAAAGCTAGACACCATATGAAAGATGCAACGAATATCACTCTACCAAGTTAAAACTGTCTCGTCATAAGTGCCATTTCAACAAATTAGTAGTACAAGCTAGAAAAGAATGTGAGATGTAACCTATATCACACTCCAAAGTTAAACGTGTCTTATGATGAGTGATTGTTGCAGGTTACACAACAGTAGTAATTTGATGTAAGAACATGGTGTGATAGACAGATATTGTATGTTCTAGAAACAGGAACACGTGTCTTATTCAAGTATAATGTGTAAAGTAAGCAGATGGAATTCAACAAAATTAGAAGCAATACAAGCTAGACATCACACATAACATGCAACCACATATAACAGTGCCAAGTTAGAGGGAGCACTAGTGATGCTGCACTAGGGGAGACGTGCTCATCATAAACACAACTTTGTTGAGTGTCTATGCATGTGTTGTCTTGGAAATCATCTTGGGGGTGTGGAGGAGTAGAAACTGTAGAGGCCCTCCATTTGGAAGGAGCACCTTTATCCGCTGCCTTGCTAACTTCCTTCCGCTTTATTGATTTTGAATTGTCAAGAAAAACTGACAAGAAAAAGCAATAAGATTCTCTCTTCAGAACTCATTCATGCATGATACTGACAATCACTACTTTGATGTAAGGCAAACACATGATACCAGGATGGAATATGTACGAAAAACAGGACGGCATGGCATGTTCACAACTGTTTGTGTAAACTAAGCAGAAACCATTCCAGCAAATAAGAAGCAATGAGCTAGACACCACATGAAAGATGCAACCAATATGACTCTGCCAAGTTAAAAGCGTCCCATCATAAATGAAATTTCAACAAATTAGAAGAAGCGCATGCTATAAATCATATGAAAGATGCAACTAATATCACACTGCATATACTAAAGGTGTCTCGTCATCTTGATTGATGCGGGGTATAAAAAACAATAGTTTTATGTAAGGACATGCTTAATAGACAGATGTACTATGTACTAAATATAGGAAGGCATGTCACATTAACATGTATAATGTCACATTTACAGGAGTATAAGCTAAGCAGACTAACACATGCAGTTTAACCAGATTGGAAGAATTACAATCTAGACACCATATGCAACATGCAACCACATCTCACGATGTCAAGTTAGAGAAAGCACCTGCGATGCTAGTGTAGGGAAAATCCTGTAATCAACTACAGAGCTACGTTCACTATCTTCATCTAGCATTTCTGTTTCTTGAGAATCATGTCGGGAGGCTGATGCTGCATTCTTTAAATGAGGAGTAGTCCCCTTGCCTGCCTGCCTCGTCATAAGTGATTGATGAGGGATACAAAAGAACATTAGTTTGATGTAAGAACATGGTTAATACACAGATGTACTAGTATGTACCAAAAACAGAAAGGCATGTCATATTCAAAGGTATAATGTGAAAGCTAAGCAGATGCAATTTAACCAAATTGGAAGCAATACAAGCTAGACATCCGGCTGGAGTGGTGAACATGATCATCTAGGACCTGAGAGCCTGGTGGGAGGCGGGCTGCTTCGCCACCATCACAGCTTTTTAGTTGGCTTCCAGGTGATGCCTGTCTTTGCTTGGCTTGTCACTGGCTCAGCCAGTGCCCTGACTAGCTATTTGTCTTCTGGTGCTCACGGGATGGTGGTTCATGTAAAAAATATCTTTCCTTATCTTAATAAAGACCAACTTCGGCCTTTCGAATACAAGCTAGACACCATATGGAACATGCAACCACATATGACACCGCGAAGTTAAAGCAAGCACCTGGGATGGTGGTTCATTGCGAGCGAGGTCATCAACTCCAGAGCAACGTTTACCGTCTCCATCTGCTGACACTGCACCCTTTAAAGCGCTGTAACGTGCCGCGCCTAGCCGCGTAGAAAGCTGGCATGACTTGTCTCTTTTCTTTTTTGCTTCGCTTTCGGCAGACTCTGAAGTACCCTTGCATAAAAACACAATAGTGAGAGTATGGGTGAAGTGTGTGCTGAACTAGTGCACTGTAAAAGTAGCAGATAGCAGGTGGCTGAAAAATAAATGACAGGAGACATATGATAGCTCTACAACATTGCATGGCAAACAAAATTAGATTCTACTCCGTATGATTTTGTAATATATGAGCACAGGAAATGCAGGTACTCCTCTAGCACACCACCACATGTGGTCATATCTAAGATAACAGTCGACTAAAAATAAATAGGTTAGTCAATTTTTTTAATGAACCGTCTGATCTATAAGGAACGGACAGATGGCCTTCGTCTACCTCCGGCCAGTCACTATTGACGATCTTTCTCGAACCGCTAGCGACCACCGGCCCAGACCCGTGCCTCCGCCGCCCTGCCCTCCCATCGACCTCACACCACCGCCGTGCTTGGCAGCGCCCCCAGGCCATCCCTTTAATCCTGGCCGACCTCCAGATCGGGTGCCAGTAGCTCTAGGCCGCACACGCCCCTAAGATAAACACCAAGGCGCTGCTTCCCCGATGTAATAGTCGTACTAGCGCCTGTTACGCCGGGGAATGCTTCCGTTAATTGGGAATCAACTGGCCAGAAATTGAAATTCAGGAGGGCGACGGACCTCTAGCTAAGGTGAAATAGTATATGAGGAGAAACCCTGTGCATCGCGAGTTACTAGGAACATCTAGTATCAAGAAGAAGTGGTCAACTAGTGTCTTCTATGGGATGAATACTGTGCAAGCAGAGACGTAAGGTTTGCACGAATAAGGGAAGAGGAGTACCTTCTTTGGTTGCCGGTGTGGTCACCTTCACATGTCGCGACGATCTTCTTCTTTTTACTAGGGAAACCAATGTTCTGGAGGGTGCAGGCTTGGACGAACCCATGGCCAAATTGTTGACTGTGTTGCCGTGGCCGTATGTCGGCGGAGGGGAAGCAGATCTGAGGCGGCGAAGGATGGCATAGCAGGAACAGCTCTGGTGCGGTGGAGGGTGGCGAAGTTGGAGCGGCAGCGGTGAGGCGCAGGACGGCGTGGTTGAACTGGCTCGGGTACGGACGGCTCGGCCTCGGCTTCAATACTAGCCGTGGAGGGCGTTGCGGTTGAGGTTGTGGTGGACGACAACGTCGGGGTATCCGCTCCGGCATGATGGAGGAGGGCGGCCGTTGATGGGTGGGATGGGGTGGCAGACGGAGGACGCGGGGTTTCGCGGCTGGTGGAGAGGTAGTTTTGGCGCCCGTGGAGTACGAATGGGGAATCGGACGGGTGGGGGGGACCATGTTTCAGTCTGGGACGCGCTCGTTTTTGGCTTTTTTGAACAGAAGATGGGACGCGCTTGTTTGAAATTTGGGGAAAGTACAAACTTTGCCCCCCCCCTCTTAAATTTCGGACCTACTGCGGGTCGGGGGTAGGATGGTAATCCCAGGTGTCCCAAATAGTGGGCGGGAGTGATTTCGGCCACGCGCATGTGTGCTTAGGCGGCCATTGTGTATGAATGTTTTTCGGAGGCGGTTGCGTGGCGTCTAGATGAAGCTACAAACCTACCCCGCTTCAGACCTTTGGACGTCGGGCCGGTAGGATTCACAGGTCGGAGTTATTAGAAAAGTAATTTCCTTGTACTACCAAACATTGGTCTCACACGGTTTCGGGCGAGTAGAGGCTCTTTTGGCGCTTCGTTCGAAATTTTGAAACACAAGTATTCACGTTTAGAGTACTCTTGAACTATGAGGATTGACCTAAATAGACAACGTTATATTTGACCTTGTATGTTTGAAAACCTCATTAAATTATCCGCTTCCTTTTGAAATTTTGACACTTGAAAATCATATAACTACGATTATTTTGGAATGGAGGAGCTAAATTTGAATCTATTTTGTACACGACTACATATGCTATTATGTACAAAATCAGAGCAAAGATTGGTACCCCCATAGTTTAGGTATGGTTTACAAATGTCATGATATCAAATTCAAATAATTGAATGGACTTCATGTTGAATTTGATTTTTTTAAACCACCTTAGGTTGAATTCAAATATATGCTAGTTCATAGGTAGCTATTTATAAATGTCCATTGTGTAACTTTCGTATGTATAATGTGCTTTACACACACAACATGAACTATACTCACGTTTATATTCGATTGCTAAAGCGATGCATTGTCTGGAGTTCAAAATATTAACTATGTGGAAAAATTGTGTCGAATAATAACATAGACATGCTCAAATTCGATAGAATCTAGATGTCTGATGGATCAATGACCGCTCCTTACGCGAATTGCAAATATCATGATCCCATCCCAATATTTGGATACAATTTATATCTTTAATCAATGTGTAGAGCAGTCTTTTACGTGTAGTTTCACTCTCCATCGGTGGTCTCTCACACATGCTCACACACTCTCTCCCGAGGTGTCTTTCTCGCACACATTCTCTAGATATAACCCTCCCTCCCTCTCGTAACCATTTACAACTGTTTTCACTAACCTTTATCGCAAGCACTCTTCCTCTCGCAAACATACACACGCACAATCCTCATCGACCCTTTCTATATACATGGACCTGCCTACGTGTCTCATGTACGCACATTATCTTTACGCCTGTCTCTCACGCATTATCTCACACCTCCCTTCCTAATCGACGAGTATGATTCTAGCAGAGCATTCTGTAGGATGCCCCTTAAAGTTAGGTTGGATGAATAGTAATATCAGAGATAAAGGGGTTACCTTAGTCCGAGAACCTAGGGTTACAAATCCTAGCCAACTTTGTCAGTGGACACAGAGTCCTTCACAATTCTGCTATCTTTGTCTTGTACAACTAGTCATCCATGGGTCTTCCTAAATGTGTCATGGGCCGACCAATGTGGCGCAGGACGGAACCGAACGAAGGGCCTCACCTCGACCCACCAGACCTCATGCGGTGACACACCCTCTGCCCCCACGTCTCATTATCTTCTCACACCCACACATACCAACACAAACACCACACACACAAAAAAATTCTCCTGGTGCCTCTATTCCCTCCCCCCTTGCATATACACACTCAAGGGAATGGAATCTCTTGTCATGACGTCATATTCATCTCTCTCTCTCTAGACCACTCTCATTTCTCGTGCTATCTCTCCCACGCCTCCCCCCATCGGCCCCTCTATCCATGCCTCTCTCGAATACGTAATACACATACATACCTCTCTAGGCCCCGCCAAATGCATCAACTACACATTCACACATCTTACATCACGTACCCCATTGATCTAAAAAGCCCTCTCTTCACGTTTATTTCGCATACAACATTCCTTTTGAATAAAGTGTGGCCAAAAAATTATTTTAGAGTTTCTACATATATACAACATTACAAAGTTATATGGAGGAGTACGAACGCTAATTTGCATTGCATGGTGCCCACAATGATATTTATTCCGCACTGTGAATTTGTATATTTTTATACTATATACAAAGTTAGTCATAATAAAGAGAAACGAAGAGCATCTCTCTCCATTGCATACCCCCCCTGTACGCCCCTTTCACGTATGCACACAAAACTATCTCCAGGTCCTCTAAAAGTAAGCCCCCAGAAAATTCACGCGTGTTTCATCTTTCTCTCACGATATATGCAATGACGATCATTGTATTTGAAGCGAAAGCACGATACATACATTGGACTTCATAATCCACTCATTACGGTCACCGTGTACGTTTAGTGGTTATTATACAGTCACGGGCTCACCGTACAACTTTGTATTTGCTCATGACATGACTAGTTGACCAGTTAAATGCTCCACGTGGCACCTCTAGTGTTGCATCACATTATCTCACTAACATCGTGCCCACCTGTCGACTTGTATCTACTCTACATCTACACTATTATAAAATACATAAAATACACTCTTATAAAAAACAGAGTTGGTGATGATGGTGTGCCTGCCATCCTGCAATATAGACCGTCCGATTTATATCTGACGGATAGGAAAGAAACTATGGCAATTTTGCAAAAAGGTACCCACACACCTCTCCACATTTGCAAATAAGGCCTTCCCTCATTCATCCTTTTCTCTCACAAGATAAACAAGTCATACAAATGCATCTTGATGTTACATGCAACGCACGGGCATCTTGCTAGTAAGAATGAAAACAAACGACAAAAAATATATTTTGACGGTGGTTTGAAGTCATGACCGCGGGCACAGCGGACAAGGTGGCCTTGTATTGGTATGCTGAGCCGTCTATTTTAACACACAGAAGCTGGTGTGGTGATTATACACACACGCACGCATGCACACGAACTCCATCCACGCAACACTCACACAAACACATGCACCCACGCACGCACGCAACACTCACACGTACACACGCAGCCACGCACGCACGCAACACTCACACGCACACACGCACGCATGCATGCACACACCAGTACACCACACGACCAACACACACTCTCACGCTCAAGTGCTCAACCTACACGTGCATGCGCACACATCAGGCCCTGACAGACACATACACAACCAGGTAATTCCCGCGCACGGGTTGGAGCCTTGTCGCGCCTGCGTAAATTTGTGTTTATCTGACCTTTTCCCTATGCGAACTGACAGGTGGGACCCACAAGGAACATGGTCAATTTAACTAGTCAATAGGCGCCACGCAGACTATTTGGCCGGTCAACAGAGTGCAATCCGATGCTGAACTGTGAGCAAGTGACCAGATAATCACCGCAAAACGTATATAGTGACTGTAATCAGCTTATTCTGAAGTTCGGTGACCGTATTACACTTTTCTCTCTGTAGGCCCTCCAAAACTACATCTCTACATGTTCTCGCATGTTACATCTAACAACTATGCAATACAGCACTACTACTACACTCTAACACAATAAATCATATGTGTTTTTAGTTTTACTAGATATCATATTGTTACTTATAATTATTCAGTTTGCATACATTAAAATTGCCTTTGAAATGTATGGCCAGTATCATCTACCGCACGGGGAAAATCCCGCCCTTTCCTGTTTAATCGGGTTTGTATCGATGGATCATGCGAAACAACAAAACTATAATACTATACAGTACAAGTGACAGTTCACTGGGCCGTCGTGTCGTCTACTCCTCCGTCGTAAGAGTGGAGCGCTCGCTTTCATAAATCTTCTAGTCCCTTTCGCCGACATGTGGGACATCAAGCTACCGGGTCCATGTGCCATACCGGAATACAGTGCAGAGCAGCCGGGGTGAAGCACCCCAGTCATGGCGCCGGCGTAGTAATGAGCAATGAGGCGTCAAATCACAAAGCTGCACCTTTCCCGCAGTTAAGTTGGAGGGACGAAGTAATAATGCTAAAAAAAGAAGTTGGAGGGACGAAGCAACCATCATTTCACTCGTTGCTGAATCCGCTTCTCCCTCATCTTCTTCAACTTAATCGCGTGTTGCTTCGGCCGTTGTTCTGCCTCATGTGGCACGCGGATCAGCTTGGTAAAGCACTGACACGTGGGACCGCATGTTAGCAAACCGCCAGGACAACATCCTCCGAAAATAAGAAACCTCCCCCGCCATCCGCGCGGCAAAATCACCTCCTTTTTACTAATCTTTGATTCTATAATTTTTTAGATCAATATAATTGAGATTTGTATAGATAGCACACAGGAGCAAAACCAAGTGGTACGGTTAAGGGCATCCACAATGTGTAGCCAAATGTGAAAATAGCTTTTGGCATCGTGGGAACCATTATGGACGGTGTTGCCAAAGCCAAAGATATGGAACTGAAGTTGCCTGATTGATTGATTGAAGGAATAGAAAAATGCAATGTCTCTCCTCTTTCTCCCATGCTTGGACGCATGTAGTACAGTATAGAGCACAGAGTGTACTCCCCTGTCCCTTCTATCACAAATCACAAAGCAGTGAGGCGTCAAATCACAAAGCACGGATGAAGCAACCATCATTTCACTCTTCGCTGACTCCGCTTCTCCATCGTCTTCTTTGAGAAACCATCTCACCGCACTAGTACTACTAGTAGTAGTACTAGTAAAGGACTTCCTGGATGCAAATAAGGCGGTTGTCTCGGCTTGCAGGCGGCACTTGCGAACGATTTACCGTGGTCTCCCTCAATGGTGTTCTCCATCGAACGCACTTCGCCAAACCACACAAAAAAAATCGTCGACGTCACCGCAATGGGCAAGGAATTCAAATATAGTTACTACCTCCATTTTTTTGTACACAAGGCCAGTATATCAAAATTACAATTTGCAAAGGGCCACTAACACTAATCGAGGAAAAATTGATGGGGTTAGCAACCAAAGACATTAATATCCCTTGCATGCATGCGGAAGTGAGAAGGTTCGTTTGCATGGCGCTGCATTAATCAAGCGATGAGGAGTGAGATGGTTAGCTCTTTGGTCTTTCGAGAAAAAAACACGCATTAATTGACACGTGAAACAAGGATTTGTATCGATTAAATCCCGCAAAGGAAAACCCCACCTTTCTTTTTTAACACTAGTACTCCTAGTACGTACGTACTTATCCTGTTTGGGTCTAGGCCTTGCATTGCCAAACTTCGCCACACATTTTTGCCAAGCTTGCCTAAAGTTTTCAAAATGAGAAGGAGGTACACTTGCGCACGGCTGTCGCGGTCGCACGACACCCTCACACGGTTGCTCCTGCACGCCGCGGTCGCACCGCACCCTCACACAGTCGCTCCTGCACGCCGCAAACCCAACCAAGGGAACGCACCTCACTAACACGTGCTGTCACATGTGAACAAACCAACTCAACCATCCTATCGCTGACACATAATTTTCATTCATAGAGTATGTTTATCCAACCAGAGTATCCGTACGGCCCATGTGGTGGTCTGTTGGGGAAGAAGAAGAGGTAAGGAAGAAGGAAAGAAGGGTTAGGAGACGTAGGATATTCATCCAACCACCTGAAATGGTAGACTGACCCAAGTCAGGCGACTTGCATAACAAATAGTATGTTTTTACATAGCAAAAGATCCATAAAAACAACAACATAAAGAAAAACTATCACTGCTCGCGAAAAGAGACAACCTCGTCGTCTTTGGCTGCCGGCGCGAACCCGCCGTCGCTGCCGACGTGTGTCTCCGCACCGTGGTTGTCCACGGCCTCCAGCTACTCGTTCAAGTGGAGCGTGCGGGTGCTCTGCACGGACGAGAGCACAGCCCGGTTCAAGTCGAGGACGTCCGGTTCCGCCTGCAGGAGGGCCTCGATGGTAGCGGCATCCGCGCGCTCCGCGTCGAGTCGAGCCTCCGCCGCCCGGTTCAAGTCCAGGACTTCCGGTTCTGCCTGCAGGAGGGCGTCGATGAGAGCCGCATCCGCGCGCTCCGCGTCGAGTCGAGCCTCCGCCACCCGGTTCAAGTCTAGGGCTTCTGGTTCCGCCTGCAGGAGGGCATCGATGAGAGCGGCATCCGCGCGCTCTGCGTCGAGTGGAGCCTCTGCCGCCCGGTTCATGTCCAGGACGTCCGGTTCTGCCTGCAGGAGGGCCTCGATGGCAGCAGCATCCGCGTGCTCCGCCTCAAGTTGAGCCTCCGCCGCCCGGTTCACATCCACGACATCCGGTTTCGCCTGCAGGAGAGCCTCGATGGCAGCGGCATGCGCGTGCTCCGCATCGAGTTGAGCCTCTGCCTCCCGGTCCTCCTTTAGTATCGCCATGTTGAACCGCTGGTCCGCCTGCACCATGGGGGGCTCGGACGCCGGCACGAAGTCGACGTACATCGTCTCATACCCATCGGGGGCCTTCTGCGCCGCGACCTCTGCAGTGAACATTGGATCAGCTTCCTCCTTGTAGCTTGGCTCCAGAGTACTCGGGGATTGGCCCGCCGCAAAGCGAGCTTGGGAACGGAGGTCTGTGGCGCCGTCCGCCGCCGCGATTTCTGCGCGGCGCTCCGGCGTCAGCATCTTGTAGTAAGTGATCTTGCAGCGCACCATGGCTTTCCGGCGAACTAGGGGACACTTGATGCGGGCTAGGGGATCGAAAGGTGGGAGAATGGGCTGGAGATTTGGTGTGGTTTTAGGGTAGTGGCTGGCGTAGGCCGAGCAGCGAAGGTTCTGGTGTGAATAGTGGTTCCGGTGACGACCGGTCAATCGGTTTTGACTGTACATCGCTCTTGTCGCGTTCGCGTTGCAGCCCGGCACGCTGGACCCTCCACGTCGCTCACCGAATGGAACACACTTCGTCTTGCGTTTTCGCTCGCTTGTGGGACCACAGTTGAGAGCAAACCGACGTCCCTCCCCCTCCCCTGCCCGCGTCATTTATTATACCACCACTCCCTCCGTTTTATGCGGAGTAAATAAAAATAGAGGGAGTATACTACGAATGAGGATCCCCTGACGTGGCCGAACCCATTGAGTAACTGACATGCGGGGCCTAGCAAGCATGGGGTCCGCCAGTAAGTGACCGAAAGGGAGGGTAAGGCAGGGATACCTACGTCAGAGGATCCACTTCCACTATACTACTTTGACCAAATGTTAGAGTAATAATATATGACATGCAACTTACACCAATGTTAGAGTAATAATATATGACATGCAACTTACACAAAGCATACAGGGTCTAATGCATTTTTCGAGGCTAACTTTGACCAAATGTTACAGTAATAATATATGACATGCAACTTACACAAAGCATATGGCCAATTTCGTATGTGAAAGGAGTTTCCAATGATATAATTTTCACATTATACATCTCATGTACTCCCTCCATCTAGGTGTGTAAGTCATCTTACGAAAACCAAATAATCCCAAAACACGTAGGCGCGGTGCATTAACTTCTACCTCGTTTCTTGTTTCTTGACATATGAACCAATAAGAGATGAGGGTGTGCATGCTTTTAATGACCTGAGACTATCAAACATGACATGCAGTGGTTAGTTCATTGCACGCAATACTATTAATTAGCAAATAAACATTAATGTCTCTCATTTTCCCCTCCTCCTTGGTCACGGTGCACAGCCTAAGATGACTTACTCACCTATGTGAAAGGAGTACTATTAATCAGGTCAATAGTCAAATTGGAAACCATCTCGAGTACAAATCTAGGAGTACGTACGAATCTAACAATATTGATTGGGCGTTGTTGAATGTTGATACCTTTTTTATCATGGTAGAGATACTTTGACTACACGTAAAACTTATATGTAAAGTAGAAAGGATAGGAGGGAGTATATTGTACGTTCAAAAATGAAACGAACATTGAATACCCTTTATATATGACTTGCGGATGCTATGATCACCGGTTCAAAATTTTGAATCCGCCTTAGGTATCACGTGCCCCCACTCGTTCCCTCTCGATTTCATCTCGGGGTCCGGAGATCTATTGAAAGAGGACTAGGGTGGGTACATGTGAATGATACTCGGCGGAATGTTCAAATGAGGCATGCGGGAGGATGGACTCGACTGAGGGGCGACATGATCGATGGAGAAGAGGGTTGGAGAGGAATGAGAAATAAGCAAACACCACATGATTACACTTGAACGGCTCAAATAAACAATAAGTTGTCTCGCTTGGCCTACATAGTGAAAGGCCTAATGCGCAACGCGGAGCACTGACGCTCGAATATGGCCGGGAAAACAGGGAAACCGACATGTGGGGCACACCTGTCGGGACGACGTAGCGCAGACTAGTCCAATGGAGGAGCTGGCCCATGACCTCCTCGCCACCGACAACCGTTCATGTGGGTCGTTGGGGCCAACAACGGGGCGCAGCTCTAGCACCGCCTCTGGACACGGCGACCGCGGTGAGCGACACGCTCATATCATCGATAGACACGGTCGGTTTCAGTGTGCCGAGGGTGGCATTAGTGTTGTGGCACGACCAACGGTATGTTTGGTTTGTGCCCAAGGTTGCCCCATCAAAGCATTGGGTAGCCATAATTTTGGTTGAGGTATTGGTTGCCCATGATTTGGCCGACATTGGCAAGAAAAATGAACTAGAGTTGGCTAGAGTTCATTGGCATGCCAAAGAAATGGCAACCATCCAAACAAAGACCAATCTTTGGGTCATGACCAAAATTTTGGTAAGGTGCACTTTGGCCACAATCCAAACACACCCCAACACCCGGCTCGTCGAGGATGCACGGGGCGCCTCGACACGTCCGCGGAGTGGTGTAGCGCGGCCAACTGCATCCTCTGGACCTGAGACCATGCCGGGTCGTCTTGCTTTTTCAATGATATGCAGGGATAGCATTTGAGCAAAGGGCATCTCCAACGTTGCCATGACCGCAGCTGACTACCCTGGCACACCAAAGCCCTCGTCCCTCGAGTCGTCGCGCAGTGCGTTCCCAGCCGGCGCCAGCTGCCTGCATTCATGCCGTCTGTTCGTATGTCGTCGTTAAGAGGCTCAGTGCCCGAGGAACCAACTCCGGCGACTTAATGACGCACCCGGACGCTTGGCCTCACCGGAATGCGCTACTTAAAGCGGCAATGCCCAGCTAACCTCCACACCATAGCGCATCGTCCTCCTACCTGGCACCACATCCGCCATGACCGCAAGTGCAAATGCTCTGCGGGAGAGCTTGTCTTCAGGGATGAAGCTCGAGGTCGCCGCCCTTGCTCAAGTCGCCTCTTGCGATGCAATAGCGGCGTAGCCGGACGTGGACGCGACCGCACAAGCGGTGGCCACACTGGCGGTCGACGACGGGAGCACCGTCAGCCACGCGTCCTACTTGCCGCCGTCCAACGTTCGGCACCGCCGAGGTCGGGGACTCCTCCGAGGATGAGTAGGGCATGGGAGGCCGCAGGGCATGGTGTGCCAACTGGTCGGTCCATATCCCATGTTCTACTCTTCCTCGCCGGAGACCGCACCTTCACTTCACGGGTCTTGAACCCCGCCCCCGTACATAGAGGTCGCAGATGGAGGACGTTGGTCGCCGCCATAGAATAGGTTTAGGGTCGGGTTTCTTTTTTTTTCTATCCTATAAAAGTTCGAAATGTAATGAAAATCTACCGTGTTTGCATTAATCTCGGCCGGTGTATATGAACTTTCACAATAATATACATATTGTAGGAGTACTAGCAAGATGCCCGTGCGTTGCACGTAAGATCAAGATCTTGTGGGAGAAAAGGATGAACGAGGGAAAGCCTTATCTGCAAATGTGGAGAGGAGTGCGGGTAAATTGTCATAGTTTCCTTCCTATCTGTTAGATATAGATCGGACGGCCTTTATTGCAGGATGACAGGCACACCATCATCACCAACTCTGCTTTTTATTGAACCGAGACAAATCTAAAAAACCCAACTAAGCCAACCTCCCAGCATATCGCGCGGGAAAAGACCCGGTCGTGCCGTTTTAGTCGGGATTACCGGATTACTAGTAGTAGTATCGATGGATCATGCGAAGCAACATTTTTTTGAGAGGGTGAAGCACCTAGTTTAAAAGGAAAAAAGGCGGTACACTCACAGCACTCCTGCCGCGGTCGCATTGCACCCCACACACGTTCGGTCCTGCACACGGCTCACGCAAACGGGACGCACTTCGGCTTGCCTCTTCACTGACACGTGGGACTACACTTGGAGAAACCGACCATGCGCCAAACTCCCCCCGCCCACCGCGCGAAAATCCTCCCCCCC
>NC_041383.1:248810050-248829114 GCF_002162155.2 Triticum dicoccoides | reverse complement strand
TCCGCCAAAGCCGCCCTCCCCGCCGCGTCGATACGTCGGCGCCACGGTTCGTCGGGGGGACGCACGGCGATCCTCTCGCTCCCACAGTACACTCTCGTAGACTGCCGTCCTCTAGCCGCGCCGCCACCTCTGGCTACGTTCTTGTGGAGGCGCATGGCGGTCAGTGCCGCCACCGCTGGCAACGTTCGTGTGGAGACGCATGGCGGTTAGCTTCTCCCACGGTACGCGCATTCTAGACTGAGGCCCCGTTCGTGTTGGTGTAGCGCTGAATGTTAGCTGATAGGCGCTGTTAATCTCACTGTTTGCCGAAGTAGTTACAGTCAATATGCTCTGCTTAAGAAGCTTCCCTGCCCTGTTCTGCACTCAATCTGCTTAGCTGAGATGGCATGCCAAGGCCGATTAGTTGCTAAAATATCCTGCCATATATTTATTGTGACGTAGATTGCCATGGTCTAGTAGCCAATCTGTTAGGTGAAATAGCTCTACACCGTTTTATACTCGATCTTTGTTGCTGCGATGGCCTTCGATAGTTCGATGGTTGTGTGCTCGGCCTCATTGACTGCTGAAACAGCCTGCCATAATTTAGCACTCAAATCTGTTTGCTGAATTAGCTTTACATATATTTCGTTACTTAGATCTGCTCGTCCAAATATCTTGCCATAGCTTTAGACATCGACCTAGGTATTTTTTTTTCTGGACTTCATAAAAAAGCATATATGTTTTTCCTGTAATATCTAGTAGAAGAACTAATTTGTATGTCTAACAGATGGACAGGACTTGGATAAATTCTGCTCGAAGATTCTCCACTGCATATGTCGAGGGGGTTGAAAACTTCATGAACTTTATCAGAGCTGAGTACGGTGGTCCGAAATCAGATGTGATCTGCCCGTGTAGCAGTTGTATGAATTCGGTTACAAGACCCTAGTCAACTGTGCAAAATCATCTACACTTGTATGGGATGTTGATCACATATACTAGGTGGGTTCATCATGGTGAAGCTGTGAACGTCAATGCTATTGACTACGTGGAAGCAGCAGATCACCATCTTGATCTTCCTGATGCTCAGGTGGAAGAGGAGGAGGAGGTGGTGGTGGCGGAGCCAGTGAGTTTGACCAACATTGAAACAATGCTACGAAATGCTCGTGCATTCCGTGAACTTTCACCTGCAGAAGAAAAACGATGGGCCCGCATGTTGGAACAATGCAACGTTGTTGTCGCCCTAGGAAATAAGTTGTCGGTATTCTCAGCTATGGTCACCTTTCTTCAGGTGAAGACATCTGAGTGGATGACCAACAAATCATTCGATGCGATGTTGGCTGCTTTCCGCAAATCTTTCCCAGATGCGTCTGAGCTGCCACACACCTACAGTAAAATGAAGAATTTCCTTCGTGCAGTTGGAATTGGATATGATATGATCCATGTTTGTAAGAATAATTGTGTTCTGTTCCGGAAGGATTATGCCAACTTAAGTGAATGCCCGAAATGCAAATCATCAAGATGGAAAGATGGCGATGCTGTGAAGAGGGTTCCTCATAATGTTCTGAGACATTTTCCAATTACACCAAGATTGCAGAGGTTGTTTCATGATGCTGAAACAAGAGAGGATGTACTGTGGCATTCTAGGAACTAGGAGTACAGAGATCAGAATGTAACGAGCCATCCATCTCATGGTAGTGAGTGGAAAAGCTTCGACGATAAACACAAAGAGTTTGCTGCTGACCCGAGAAACATTAGACTTGGCTTAGCTTCAGATGGATTTAACCCATTTGGCCACCAGAGCGCCACATATAGCATGTGGCCAGTGCTTGTTATCCCTTACAACATGCCTCCAAATGTCTGCACCAAAGAATCAAACTACATGATGGCCTTGCTCATCCCAGGTCCAAAAAGTCCTAGAAAGGATTTTAATTTGTTCATGGAGCCTCTTGTGGAGGAACTTCAACAGCTATGGAAGGGTGTTCTCACTCGAGACCTATATAGCAGCCCACCAGCTGATTTCTTTCTGCGTGCTGTTGTAATTTGGTGCATCCATGATTATCCGGCTTTGGGCACTATGTCAGGACGAACGACACATGGTTACAATGCATGTGTTTCGCTGTGACAGGAATCCGCTGTCATACGCAATACTTAGCAAGATCTGTTACATTGGACACTGCCGTTTCCTTGCCAAAGACAAGCCGCATCCTAGAAAATACCGAATACATGTGTTCAATGCAAATCATGAAAACCGTGATGCGCCAAAGAGGCTCACCGCCGATGAGTTGCAAGTGGAATTAGAGAAGGTCAGGCATATTACACCAGGAAACCATCCTGGTAATGGTAGCGGGAAAAGGAAGCGTGGCATGGTAGAAGAGAGATTATTGTTTACCCGCAGGTCCACTTTGTGGGACTTGGAGTATTGGAAAGATTTGGATCTGCGGCATAATCTTGATGTGATGCACATTGAGAAAAATATATGTGACAACATTATCGGCACACTTCTTAACATTGAAGGCAAGATGAAAGATACCTTAAAATCTAGGATTGATTTGACACACCTGGGTATCAGAAAGGATTTGCAGGTGCAAGATGAAGGTCAACCACGGGATATGGCACCAGCTGTGTACGTCTTGCACAAGGTAAAAAGAAAATAATTCTGCGAGGTCCTGTCACGTGTGAGATTCCCACATGGATTTGCTTCCAACCCTGAAAGGAGAGTCAGTGCAGATGGAAACAAGGTACAAGGGTTGAAAACTCATGACGGCCACGTCCTACTTCAAAGGGTTTTACCTGTTATCTTTAGAGGATTGGGCCACCCTGACTTATACAGAGCAGTTGCAGAGTTTTGACAATTCTTTAGGGAACTCTGCAGTAGAAATATCAGGATAGATGCTTTGGAGCGTCTTAGAGACAAGATACCAACTATCCTATGCGACCTTGAGAAGATATATCCTCCAGCCTTCTTTGATGTGATGGTGCATTTGGCTGTTCATCTACCTGATGAGGCACTACTTAGAGGTCCAGTACAGTATGGCTGGATGTACCCTATTCAAAGGCGTCTAGGCACTTTCAAGGGCTATGTTAGGAACAGAGTTAGACCCAAGGGTTCCATTGCAGAGGCCTACATTGCTACAGAAGCATTGTCATTCTGCTCAAAATACATTGAAACAGCTGATCAGCTTAGCAAAGAGGTGGGTGAAGACAATCCCGGGCTCAATGTTTTCGATTATTCTGTTCGAGTTACAGGGAAGAGTGGACAAGAGGACAAACCTAAAGATTTGGAAAAAATGGTTTGGTATGTGTCGAATAACTGTCCTGAGATACTACCTTATATCAAGTAAGTGCAGTACTGCAGCTTATACATCGTAATTTACTAAACTTGCAGCACATTCTTATATATTTAGATGTATGACGCGATCACTATGTTGTGCAGCATCTACAAAGAGGAGTTACTGCCGCAAAATCCAAGAAACCTTGGCAAACTGGTTATGGCAGGATTTGCGAAATGGTTCAAGAACCATGTAAGCTTTTGAAGTGCACTGTCAGTTTTTTTAATATATTGAGTACATAAGATGATCAGCTTGTCTATTTTCTAACCATAGGTTAAGAAGATGCGGGAGGATGGGCAGGCAGTTGATGATGCCCTTTACTCACTAGCAATGGGTCCTGATACTCGGGTAAGACATTATGAATCTTGCGTTGTTGGAGATGTACGCTACAACACCCTTGCACGAGACGAAGGTAGGAAGACACAAAATAGTGCCATCATGAGCACGGATACATATGACAAAGACACAACTGAAATGTATGCTAACATAACAGACATTGTTCAGTTGCAGTATATCTCCAGTTTCGAGGATCATCGGTGTGTGGTTCTGTTGTGCTGTCATTGGTATAACCTGTTTTCCAGGATCGCAAAACCCAGAGCTGATGATTATTTCAAATCCATCAATGTCAAGGCGGCGTACCAAGCCAACGAGCCTTTTATTTTGGCAAATCAAGCAACACAGATATTTTTCTTGGAAGACACATTTGCACGTAGCGATGACTGGAGAGTATTGCAAAGGTTTGAGCAGAGGAATTCGTTTAATAAAGTTGCACAACAAGATGATGCTTACACTGCTCCTAGTGTACAAGATAACACAGATGTTCCTAATATCTTTGAGAACCATCACGTCAATGACGTCGGCGAAAAGATTGCCTGTCGTGCTGTGGACATACAAGAGTTGATCAAGAAGAAGCCAACGTTCGAGGACGTTGAGGACGAAGAAGAAGATGACACTGTGGGGAATTACGATTCAGACTGGTACACATGTCGAAGATGTTGACGCTGCTGCTATGGATGATGATTACATTGCTTTTGTCGTATTTGCCTGTCAGAAGACGTTTTTTATCTACTATGTGAAATTCTGTTTGCTATGACAACTGAAACCTGATGAACATGTTGTTTAGTATTTTGCTGTGAGAACATCACTTGTTATGTATGTTTATTTGTGTTTGGTGATTGTATGACAACTAAAACATGATGACATTGTTGTTTAGTTGTACTCATATTTGGCTGTGAAACTTGAATTTGATGACATAGTTTGTTGTTGGGCTGCAATTTGCTCGACGTCTTCGAATGAGAACAAAGCTGACCCGACAGGGCCTCTGCTATCTATTTATTTATATGAGCAAAAGGGGATACCCCCTGATTTCCGTTAATAGAAATCATTAGATGTTCACAACACTACGCCCAGCCTGCTACACAGGTTTCATTCATTACTAGTTTCGGCAAAGTGCTCATGTCGTAGCCACTGAATACATCACGAGTGCTACATGCACTGCAAATAAAGAGACAATCATCCTACAGAGCACATCGATTTTGCCCATTATCTTCACAAGCTCTTTCATCCCCTCATTGCTGTCAAGGCCGCTCAGCAGCTGTTGCTTGGCCATGATCAGAGGAACTGCATCTTTAACCTTCTGCTCTGCATCTTCCTCTTCTGCCGTTCCTTCAGTTACTTGTCCAACACCCCAACCTACTGGTATTGAGATTCCTCGGCTAACCAAATAATCAGCGAAGTTGCATTCCCCCACATCAGCAACTTCCTAGAAATACAAATCTGTAGGACCTTGAAGTATGTCTAGAGGGGGGGTGATTAGACTACTTGACCAATAAAAACTTAACATTTTCCCAATTTTAGAGTTTGGCAGATTTTAGCTATTTTAGGACAAGTCAAGCAATCATCACACAATTCAAGCAAGCATGCAAAGAGTATATAGGCAGTGGAAATTAAAGCATGCAACTTGCAAGAAAGTAAAGGGAAGGGTTTGGAGGATTCAAACGCAATTGGAGACACGGATGTTTTTGGCGTGGTTCCGATAGGTGGTGCTATCGTACATCCACGTTGATGGAGACTTCAACCCACGAAGGGTAACGGCTGCGCGAGTCCACGGAGGGCTCCACCCACGAAGGGTCCATGAAGAAGCAACCTTGTCTATCCCACCATGGTCGTCGCCCACGAAGGACTTGCCTCACTAGCGGTAGATCTTCACGAAGTAGGCGATCTCCTTGCCCTTACAAACTCCTTGGTTCAACTCCACAATCTTGTCGGAGGCTCCCAAGTGACACCTAGCCAATCTAGGAGACACCACTCTCCAAGAAGTAACAAATGGTGTGTTGATGATGAACTCCTTGCTCTTGTGCTTCAAATGATAGTCTCCCCAACACTCAACTCTCTCTCATAGGTTTTGGATCTGGTGGAAAGAGGATTTGAGTGGAGAGCAACTTGGGGAAGGCTAGAGATCAAGATTCATATGGTAGGAATGGAATATCTTGGCCTCAACACATGAGTAGGTGGTTCTCTCTCAGAAATGGTAAGTTGGAAGTGTAGGTTCGTTCTGATGGCTCTCTCCACAAATGAAGAGGAGGTGGAGGGGTATATATAGCCTCCACACAAAATCTAACCGTTACACACAATTTACCAAACTCGGTGGGACCGAATTGTTAAACTCGGTCAGACCGATTTAGTAAACCTAGTGACCGTTAGTGATTTTCGGTGGGACTGACATGCATCTCGGTGAGACCGATTCGGTTAGGGTTAGGGCATAACGTAATCTCGGTAAGACCGATTACACAAACTCGGTGAGACCGATTTGGTAATAAGCTTTCCAGAGAGTTGGTTAGGTAAACTCGGTGGGACCGATTTGCTCTTTTCGGTGAGATCGAAATGTTACAAAAAGGAAACAGAGAGTTTACATTGCAATCTCGGTGGGACCGATCGCTCACTTCGGTTAGACCGAAACGTTATGAAGGGAAACAGAGAGATTACAACCCCATCTCGGTGAGACCGAGATCCCTATCGGTAAGACCGATTTGCTTAGGGTTTGTGGCAGCAGCTATGACTTTTGGAATCGGTGGCGCCGGATAGGAAGAATTGGTGTGACCGATTTTGGCTTTGGGTTTAGGTCATTTGTGGATGTGGGAAAGTAGTTGAGGGTTTTGGAGCATATCACTAAGCACATGAAGCAAGAGGCTCATTAAGCAACACCTCATCCCTCCTTGATAGTATTGGCTTTTCCTATAGACTCAATGTGATCTTGGATCACTAAAATGTAAAATGAAGAGTCTTGAGCTTTTGAGCTTGAGCCAATCCTTTGTCCTTAGTATTTTGACGGATCCACTTTCATCATCCATGCCATGCCATTCATTGAGCTTTCCTGAAATAATAGTCTTGGAATAGCATTAGCTCAATGAGCTATATGTTGTTATGAATTACCAAAACCACCTAGGGATAGTTGCACTTTCAAAATCACATGAATCTTCCCTTTTCTGCACGAATCAAATTGGAAGATCATTGTCGGTGTCAAAACCGGCGGATCTCGGGTAGGGGGTCCCGAACTGTGCGTCTAGGCGAATGGTAACAGGAGACAAGGGACACAATGTTTTTACCCAGGTTCGGGCCCTCTCAATGGAGGTAAAACCCTACTTCTGCTTGATTGATATTGATGATATGGGTAGTACAAGAGTGGATCTACCACGAGATCAAGGAGGCTAAACCCTAGAAGCTAGCCTATGGTATGATTGTTGTAATGGTTGTTCGTCCTACGGACTAAAACTCTCCGGTTTATATAGACACAGGAGAGGGCTAGGGTTACACAGAGTCGGTTACAATGGTAGGAGATCTACATATCCGTATTGCCAAGCATGCCTTCCACGCCAAGGAAAGTCCCACCCGGACACGGGACGAAGTCTTCAATCTTGTATCTTCATAGTCTTGGAGTCCGGCCGATGATGATAGTCCGGCTATCCGGACACCCCCTAGTCCAGGACTCCCTCAGTACCCCTGAACCAGGCTTCAATGACGACGAGTCCGGCGCGCATATTGTCTTCGGCATTGCAAGGCGGGTTCTTCCTCCAAATAATTCATAGAAGATTGTGAACACCAGGATAGTGTCCGGCCCTGTAAAATAAGTTCCACATACCACCGTAGAGAGAATAATATGTACACAAGTTCAATCTGCTGACGTATTTTGTGGCGTGACGTCACGCCACTACCAAGCCTTTACTTGAATCGTTTTTATTATACCACCTCAGCACGTTTAGCGAAGCGGTTTCCTTGGCACGTCTTGTCGAAGCAGAGATCGTGTTCCCCTTATTCCGGGATTCCCATCAATACGGACGTGGGTAACCCAACCGTGCCCGTTGCCACGCCTCCTCTATCGAAGGTGAGTCCCAAACGGTCACGGGGACGGCTCTTGGTATTCTCCCTCTTTATAATGGGACCAAGGCTCGTTTCTTTTCTTCAATCCTCAATCGAATCTGCCCCTCGCCCCGAGTTCCAACACCCAGAGCCCCAGATTCGAGCGCCTCGGACCTTCAATAATGTCCGGCTCCGACCTACAGGGTCGGTGGATGCCCTCCTCCGTCACGGAAGAGGACATGCTAAAGCTGAGAGAAGCCAGGTACCTGACCTACGAGATTTCGCATAGGTTGCCCGCCAAAGGGCAAATCATTCCTACTCCCGAGCCCGGCGAGAGCGTCGTGTTTGTGTCCCACCTCCATCGGGGTTTAGGCTTCCCGATGGATCCCTTTGTGAGAGGGCTCATGTTTTACTCTGGGCTGGAATTCCACGACTTGGCTCCGGAGTCCATCCTCCGCATCTCATCATTCATTGTCGTCTGCGAAGCCTTCCTCCGCACTACCCCTCACTTCGGTTTGTGGCTCAAAACCTTCAATGTGGAGCCAAAGATGATCGAGGGACATCAAGCAGAGTGCGGCGGGGCGGTTGTAAGCAAGAGGGTCGATGCTCCATGGCCCGAGGGCTCTTTCCTGGGGGAGCTCGGCTTGTGGCAACATGAGTGGTTCTATATTACCGCTCCCAGGGGCAGCAGGCAGAAGCCACCGCCCATCTTTCGCTTGGGCCCTCCACAATGGTTGATGTCATGGGTCAACCAAGGGCTTAACTGGGGGCCGTCAAAGGACGTACCCCTATTGCAGGGCCGGATTCGAGACCTCCAAGAGAGGGAGATCAATCTGGTTGTAGTGATGCAGGTTATGTTGATTCGGTGTCTTCTGCCCTGCAAACGTCGCCCCCTTCGCCTGTGGGAATTCAATCCAGAGGGGCCACGAGCTCTCCAACACTTCATGGGTGCGACGCCCGTGGAGATGTACAAATTGTTCTTCAGATCACAAGAAGTGTGTCCGGAATTGCGAGGATGCCGGCCTAAGCTGCAATCGCCCGGATGCTCAGGTAAGTAGCTTTGTGTCCGGACACACCGTTTGTTTGCGTATTCGTAAATTTGCCGTTTAACCAATCGTCCTTTGAACAGGAGTGGATAGCGCAAGCGAAACTGATACGGTGTCCGGCTTCCCTCCCGGAGACCGCGTCGGATCCCATGCTGGTCAGGATGCTGGAGGTTGCGCCTTCAGAGGAAGGCGAAGGGGAAAACAGAGAAACTACTGTCTCTACCAAGGAGGCTTTCGAGAAAGGGGGGATCGAGAATCCCTCCTTCCAGGGGGAGAAGAGGACCGCCTCCGGAGACCCGGAGGCCAAGGCCTCAAAGCGGGGGAAGAGATCTTCACCAGAGGGTCCTGTGCCTGGGGAAGCCCCAGCCGCACTGTCTCCCCTAAGGAATCAGCCCTCCAGCGAGCCGTAAGTAGAAAAAGGGGAGTTTTGTAATAAGGGACATCCCTATTTTGCTTCTGAGGATAACCGAAGTTTTTACCTTGTAGTTCAGATCTCCGTCCTTCTCAGCTGAGCTCGTCTTCGGGGGACCTTCGTCTGGAGATGATGGAGAGCAAGATGCCTCCATCTGCCGCACCGTCTAGTGGGGCGGACGACCCTAAGGTGTTGTCACGAAGGGTATCCCCGAGTCCGGCAGGGCCGGAGAGTTCGGCACCAACTGGTGTACGGCCGGGGGAGCTGAAGGGTCTGCTTGAGAGGGCGTCTATCTCAGAAGATCACCGTACGTTGATGAGTACGGTGATTGAAAGAATTTCATCCGCCGATGGCGGGTTGCATGATGCCGTCAGAAGTTTGCTGGCGGGGTTTGAGGTACATAAAAATGACATACCTTTTGACAGTTTTACACATAAAGTGCGCCCTGTATAGATAGTAGCCCCTGAGACTCGGTATGTTGTCGAAAGCGACAGCGTGCCGAGGATCATAATCTCAGGTAATAATTTTTGCCTTTCCTATGCAGGTGGCGGATAGTCCGGTGGCCAGCCGGATTGATGGAGTTGCCGAACTAAAGCGGCAACTCGACGTTGCGGGTGCGGACATCGCTCTGGTCAATAAACGACTTGACGAGTCACAAGGTAGGTTGTTTCTCCGTGGTCACCTAGTTAGGGAGCTGACGCTCACTCCTTACAACATGTATGGTTAATGCAGATGGTGCCGCTGCTGTGGAGGACCTTCAAGCAGAGCTTACTCGAGCCAAGGAGCAGGCCAGAAGGAATAATGCGGCTGCCTCCAAGGCGGCCGAAGAGCTAGAAGCCGAAAGGGCTGCTCACTACCAAAGCAGGGAGGAGATGGCCGAAATGGCCGTGAAGCTGAAAGATGTAACCGACCGCTATGAGGTTCTTGAAAAAGAACGCCGAGCGGAGCAAGAAGACCTGAAGAAGGCCACCGTCGAAGCCAAGGATGCCCGTTCTGCAATGAGGGCTATAAAGGAGGAGCTGCGTCAGGCTGGAGACATTGCGGCTGGCAAGCCCTTTCTGCTGCGCAGGAAGTTCACAGATCCAAAGTATGCTCAACTTGGCCAGCTGTGGGGTCCGGAGGATCCTTATATGGATTTAGCGACGAGTGCGGCAGATGTTGTTGTGCACTTCCGAAGTCAAAAGGATCATGAGACGGAAGAGCTTTTTTGGTCTCAATTCCATAGTCCGGAGCGTTCACTTCCGTTGACCGAGCGGTTGGCTGAGTGGGCTGAGCTGAATAGATTGTCCGGACTTGCCATGACGGATGTAGTGGCTCATATCTGGACGGATAGGCCCAAGCCGAAGAGTTATTTTGGCTTATTGCAGCAATTCCTTAGGGCGGTGCCGCATATCAAGGCGATGAAGCGGTCGGCCTGCATAGAGGGTGCACGGATGGCCCTCGCCCGTGTGAAGACATACTGGACGGAGATGGATGCCACCGATGTTGCAACCCGGGGTTCGGACGAGAGCCGGTTACCCGCCGAGCACTATTTTGGGGAAGTTCTGCGGGGTGCTCGTGCAATAAAGTCGCAGTGCTCAAAAAATGTCATGTTCAAATGATCTTTATGATTTGTAAAACGATATTCATAATATAAGTGCTTTTTATACTTGTGCGTTCAAGTATTGAAATATCTCCTGTGCGGCCGTTAATGTATACTTGTGTATAACCTGAAAGATGGCAGTCTTCGGCTTCAGCCCCCACGCACATGGTGCGGGGGTGTTTGCAAAATAGCGCATTTTCACACTTAATCCAACATCTTGGTCCTGTGAAGGAGGTGGTAGCGTAGCAAACGAGGCAACCGGACTATAATGCTTTATCACTTTCACTTAGCCATAGGAGTTCGGAGGTGGGGCTATGATATAGCCCCTAGGGGCACCGCGCTCTCCGAATTCGGGGCGCGTATGTGCCTGACCGGGAAACGGTCCTTCGTCAAAGCGGAGGAATTCTAGACATTCCGGTAGTCGATCAAGTGGTTGACCAGTCTCTCGCTGTATCATGACAGTCAGTTTTCGGCTTTCTCTACTGAGGTGCTCGCCCGGCCGAACCGGGGCACAATCACAGTAGTTCTCCTGGTGCCGCATTAGCCGGTGATACGGAATGTAAGGCAGCAAAACACAAGAGCCGGGCAAACCCAACATTTGACCAAAGACATGATTCGGAGCTGATGCATATAAGGCCTAACTCGAGACGCCGAACACTCCCTAAGGTATTCGGTCTTTATGATAACGGGCAGAACAATGCCCTAAGCCCCTAGTGTCCAGGTACGGGCGAAAATTTCTGACGTGGCCGATGCCAAAACGCCAGCCTCCTCATCGGTTATGGTGGAAAACCGGGGGATGTGAATCAACAAGAGACAGTAAGAAAGGTTTACGTAGGGTCTTAATCTGAAAAGAATCCTCGCGACGGGTCCCTACTGCACGTCTGCGCCTGTGTCTCCGTTGTGCTGTATCCTGGACGGGTGTAGCACGCTGTTCATCTGTAAAAGAGAGGAACTTAGTTTGAAAAGAAATCGTGCAAAACATGTAATGAAAACAAAGTATGACTGAATGAATAAAGTTGAGCTTTTATTGGCTCTTTACTGCTCATATGCACAACCCCTTGTGAAGGGGTATGCGGCTAGGGAGCCCCTAGTTTATTCATGCCGGACTCGCCTAGCCGTGTCCGGGGTCTTGAACGACCTTTTAATGAGATGATGCCGTGCGGGCCGGGCATTTTAAGTGTAAGAGACGCGTAGTGTGGTATTGCGTTAAAGCAGGCGAAAGCTTCACGTCCCAATAGTGCTTGATGGCTACTTTTGAATGGGGCGACATGGAAGATTAGCTTTTCGCGACGGAAGTTGTCGGGTGATCCGAACACAACTTCTAGTAGTAAGGAGCCCGTGCACTTGGCGTAAGGGCCTGGCGTCACTCCTTTGAAGGAAGTGTGGCTATGGCGAATTTTATTAGGGTCTATCCCCAAATTGCGGATTGTGTCCGGATATAGCAGGTTTAAATCGCTGTCGCCATCCATTAGGACTTGTGTAAATTGTAGTCCATCGATTATAGGATCCAATATCAGAGCAGTCCATCCTGCGTTTCGAATGCTTCTGGAATTATCCAGGTGGTCGAAAGTAATTGGTTTTGACATCCAATCTCGGGATTCCGCTGGGGTGGACCGTGCGACGCGTATTTTAGCGGGTGCCGCACTATTGTTCCGTGTTGTTACATGGAGTGAGTTTACTGTTTTGACTTCTTGCGGGGAAGTCTTCTGTCTTCCGGTGCTCTGCTGGTGGGGTTCGTCATCGTCCTCGCTTGGCGTGTCCATCCCCTTGTGTTCGGTGTTGAGTCGGCCGGACTGCTTGAAGACCCAACAATTTCGGTGGGTGTGGTTTGCAGGCTTCCCAGGGGTACTGTGGATTTGACATATCCGATCCAAAATTTTGTTGAGGTTGGATAGCTCGTCACTGTTGTCCTTAAGAGGCAGTGTTTTGTTGTTCGGCCGCGAGATTTTGAATCCGGCGTTGACCGCTGTGTTCTTTGGGCCATTTTCTTTGTTTCGGCGCTGATCCTTTCCGCGCCGTGATTTTCCATTTCCATCTCTGATCTCGGATGTACTCGGGTCGCTGGTGCTGCATCTTGCCAGCCAGCTATCTTCCCCCGCACAAAAGCGGGTCATGAGGCTCGTTAGAGCGGCCATTGTTCTTAGCTTTTCCTGACCGAGGTGTCTGGCGAGCCATTCGTCTCGGACGTTATGTTTAAAAGCTGCTAGGGCTTCGGCGTCCAGACAGTTGACTATTTGGTTCTTTTTGATGAGGAACCGGTTCCAGAATTTGCGCGCTGACTCTCTGGGTTGTTGAGTTATGTGACTTAAATCTTCTGCATCCGGAGGGCGGACATAAGTCCCCTGAAAATTTGCTCTAAACGCGTCCTCGAGCTCTTCCCAACTTCCAATGGTATTTTCTGGGAGGCTTTTGAGCCAATGCCGAGCTGGCCCTTTGAGCTTGAGGGGTAGATATTTTATGGCGTGGAGATCGTCTCCTCTAGCCATGTGTATGTGTAGGATGTAATCCTCAATCCAGACTCCGGGGTCTGTTGTTCCGTCATATGCCTCTATGTTTACGGGCTTGAATCCCGCTGGAAATTCATGATCCAGCACCTCGTCGGTGAAACACAGTGGGTGTGCGGCGCCCCTGTATTTAGGTGTGCCGTTATCTTCGAACACTCGGCGTGTTGTGTTGCTTCCTGGGGCCCTCTTCTTTGGCCCATAAATGGACCTGATCGGGCCATCCTTTTTGCGAGGATCTTTACGTGTGTCATGTGCCGGTTTGTGTGCGGCGCCGCTTGCCGCTCTTGGCCTGTCATCTGGTCGTCTATCCGGCCAGGCAGCCTCTTTGCTTTTTGATTGTGGGGGCTCTATCGCCTCCTCGTCGAATTCGGGCAGCAGCTTGCGCTTCGGGTAGCTCTTTGCTTGGTGGCTATTGCCATATTTGTCCGCGGTCTTGAGTACTTTGCTCCACCTCATTCTGAGTATGTCTTCCGCTGTTTTGAGCTTCCATTTCTGCTTCTTCAAACTTCTTGCAGTGGCGACAAGCCTTTTGTGAAGGTTCTTATGCTCCGGTGGTGTGTCCGGCGTGAGATCGTCTGGACTGTTGTTTCCGCCGAGGATGGGTTGATTGTCCGACTCATCCTGTTCAGATGGTTGCTTGGTTGCATGTTCGTCGTCCATTGGTTTGCCCTGCTCTACGGCTGGGTCATTATGGGTGCTGTTGTTATCGAGGCGGGACTTGGGGCGGCGCTTGTGTCGCCGTTTTGGTTGTTTTTCGGGGGAATTATCCTTCGTCGCGTCCCGTTGTTCCTCGTTATCGCTCCCTTTTGGGGTGTCCACCATATATATCATGAGTTGAGGTGGCTTTCCAGTGCCCGGTAGGCATTGGTTCTTGGTCGTCTCCGGCATCGTCGTCCATACCGTCAATGTCTTCGGAGTCGTGGTCTAGCATGTCGGTTAGACGTCGACAGTGGCTACAAAGTGGGTGGTGGGTGGGCTTTGAATTTCTTCGTCGTCCGCATCCCAACCGTCCTGACCGCAGTTCGGCCAGGGCTCTCCTGACAACGAGAGATACTTTAGCGAATTCAGGATGTCGCCAAAGGGTGAGTGCTGAAAGATGTCCGCGGCGGTGAACTCCATGATCGGCGCCCAATCAGGTTCGATTGGCAGGGGCGCAGAAGGTTCGGAGTCCGGCAAGGAGTCCGGCACCTCGGAGTCACGAGCTTTACAAGGGACAAGGTCAGTATTCGGCTCCATCGCCGTAGAAGTTGCAGCCCCCGAGGCGGTGTCTAGCCACCCGTCCTCGATCTGCACGGTCGGCTCCGAACTAAGGGTCGGAGCGGACTCATGTGCGGCCTCCAGGGCACTGTCCGGCAGTAGAGCTAAATCATGCCCATCGTGATAGTGCGGCGTGCTCGGCTGTGGCTCAAATCCGTCGAAGATCAAGTCTCCGCGGATGTCAGCCGTGAAGTTTAGGCTTCCAAATCTGACCTGATGGCCAGGGGCGTAGCTTTCGATCTGCTCCAGATGGCCAAGCGAATTGGCCCGCAGTGCAAAGCCGCCGAATACGAAGATCTGTCCGGGGAGAAAAGTCTCACCCTAGACCGCGTCGTTGTTGTTGATGATCGAAGGAGCCATCGAGCCTATCGGTGACGACACAGAGGAACTCTCAATGAAAGCACCAATGTCGGTGTCAAAACTGGCGGATCTCGGGTAGGGGGTCCCGAACTGTGCGTCTAGGCGGATGGTAACAGGGGACAAGGGACACGATGTTTTTACCCAGGTTCGGGCCCTCTCAATGGAGGTAAAACCCTACTCCTGCTTGATTGATATTGATGATATGGGTAGTACAAGAGTGGATCTACCACGAGATCAAGGAGGCTAAACCCTAGAAGCTAGCCTATGGTATGATTGTTGTAATGGTTGTTCGTCCTACGGACTAAAACCCTCCGGTTTATATAGACACCGGAGAGGGCTAGGGTTACACAGAGTCGGTTACAATGGTAGGAGATCTACATATCCGTATTGCCAAGCTTGCCTTCCACGCCAATTAAAGTCCCATCCAGACACGGGACAAAGTCTTCAATCTTGTATCTTCATAGTCTTGGAGTCCGGCTGATGATGATAGTCCAGCTATCCGGACACCCCCTAGTCCAGGACTCCCTCAATCATCAACCAAACTATTAAAAAAATCAGCAACTGAAAGCAGCAGAACAACACTTAAACATATTATTACCCCATGATTCGGGCATTTGTAGAAGACTCGGCCAGGGTTGCGGATTGTGGTTGAGACGCGACGGATGACTCTGCGTGATTTGCAGCAGTGGCACCACACCAACGGCAGCAGGTTGCAATGAGCAATCGGCTGCGGTGCGCGTGCCGGCGGGGGTGTGATGAGACCCACAGGCGATGGTACGGGTGGCGACTTGGCGCATATCTGGTTGTTGCCTGCTGAAGAGCAGGTGGATGAGCAGCCAGCGGACATGGTTGCTGCGGCCAGAGCTTCTAATGCTAGGCAGAGTAAGTAGAGAAGAGGAGAAGCGAACGTTGGATATGTCAGTTTCATTACTTGCAGAGTAGCATAACACCATATATAGTCATAGTCTAGGTTTGGATTCGAACCAGCTACAGGAGCACGTCTTTCTTTTTTCTAAAACTCGGCAACGTCTCTTTACTGGTACACTAGCTTGTTCTATACGCCTTCCCAAGTCTTTGATTTTCTTCCCCTTTTTTTGCGAGGAAGGAAGGAGGACAAAATTGAGAGCTCCTCGGACTCGAACCCAAGACCTCTCGGTTGAAAACCAAGGGTGCTAGTCACTTATGTGGTGAACGTTCCCTGTGAGGAGGACGGCAGACGAACACATTTTCCTTGCAGTTTTCTTCCTATATATAAAAAAGTATGCTACTTGGTGTCCGCTTAGTCAAAAAACGATTGTGCCAACCTTGACCGTTCGATTGACATTCAACGTCTGTCGCGTTTCTTCAGTCTCTTCTTCCTCGAGCCACCAAAGCCAAACCAGTGTTGGCGGGACCGCCTGCTCCTACCTCCCACGGTTGGCTGTGATCTTCCTTGGCTCCTGTTCGTTCCCGTCCGAGGCCTTACCATCGTCCTTCGCCTTGGTTCGCTCACTGCGGCGCCGCCCTCCGGTGTTGTAAACATGGTCAACAACCGAGAGGAATAAGGAGATGATTGTACATGGTGAGGATGACAGTAGGGACCCAGCAACACGCGCAGTAATTTTGTTTTTTCGGGACGGAGAAGGGTATCAACTGGGTTGTGCGGGACCCGTGGCCCATCTAGCCCAGGCTTTTATTTCATATGTTTAGCACATGACCAGCCCAGTTTGTTTTTTTCCTTTCTGAAAAATGGCTAGCCAGCTATTTTGTTTTTTGTAGAATAACCAACATAGGCCTACTTGCTTTTCTACGCCCTGCTGGGCCGGAAATTTTTCAAGACGAGGAGGGATGAATTTTTCCCAGAAAATGGGCTATAAGTAATAAGAAATGGGTTATAAGTAATAAGAAATGGGCTATAAGTAATAATAAATGGGCTGTAAAATGAAAAAAATACAACAAACACGCAATTAGTTCCCAAATACTGTTTTCTTTCGGATTTTGATATTTTAAATTTCATTGTTTTTGTGCGGGTAAAATTTCATTGAATTCAAATTAAGGTATATTTAGATTTAAAATTTGAATCTGGCTAGAAATTTCGGGCTGTATGCTGTTTGGGACAGATTTGGAGGCTGACTTGTGGGTCTACTAGGTTGACGTGTACTTTGGCTTTGTCAACTTAGTCCACAAACGATTCTAGCAGCAGTGACCGTTGGATGTTAATCCAACGGCCGTGCTGCTTCTTCAATATCTGATCTTCTTGCTCCAGCTGCCCAAACCAGCTCCGGTGGGACTGCCTGCTCCCGACTCCCGTGGCCGGCTGTGCGGCCGCACCGCCCCACCCTACTTCATTGCTGGCCAGGCCATTCCTCTACTCACCCACACCTCCTATTATTTTCTGGCAACGACAGTCGGACCAGTAAACCCTCATACTCCCCACCGCGTGGGCAACCATTGCCGAGTCTTCCCCGGCTTCGTGTCATTCCCTTCCTAGGCCTCGCCGTCGTCCACCGCCATGGTGCTCTCGGCGCGGCCTGGTCAACGTGGTCAACGAACGACATCCATCGGCCGTGGACTGTATGCGCAAAATAATGATTCCTCCACCTGACAGCTGGGACCCACCGAAAGGGCCTCTGTATTTCACGAAAAAACATTCCCCCCGCTGACATGTCGGACCCACCAGCTATATCTTCGCACGCAAGGAAGTGCCTCCTTATTACGCACAAAAAACTGAATACCCACCCTGCTAGATGGGACCCACCATAGTGGGAGGATGACTTGTGGGCCAACTAAGTTGACGGGGACGGAGGGCTTTGTCAACTTAGTCAATATGAACGATTCTAGCTCCAGTGACCATACGATGTCCATCCTACGGCCATAGTGCTTCTTCAACCTCTGGTCTTCTTGCTCCAGCCGCCCAAAGCAGCGCCGGTCGTGCCGCGTGCTCCTGCCTCTCGTGGCCGGCTGTGATGCCGCGGAGGCCTCACCGCCCCCTACTACTCCCACCCTGGCCCAGGGTATCCCTCTACTCACCCACACCCCCTGTTATTCTGCGGCGATGGCAGCCTCACGCTGCAGCCGAACCAGTGAACCCTCGTACTCCTCTCCGCGCGGGCTACCACTGCTGCATCTTCTCGGCTCCGCGTCGTCCCCTTCCTAGGCCTCGCCGTCATCCAGACCACCACCCTGGTGCTCTTGGCACGGCGTGGTCAACATGGTCAACGACCAACTTCCATCAGAAGAGTACTGTACGTGGAGAGGCTGACAGCTGGGTCCAGGCGGCAGCAAGGAAGTGCCTCCTTATTACGCGCAAAATAATTATTCCTCCACCTGACAGCAGGGACCCACCGAACGGGCCACCTTATTTCGCGAAAAAAATGTTTCCCCCTGACTGCTGGGACCCACCGGACGGGCCAGCGTATTTCGCGAAAAAAACGTTCACCGCGCTGTCAGCTCGGACCCACCGGAAGTGCCTCCTTATTACGCACAAAAAAATGAATACTCCCCTTGCTAGCTGGGACCCACCATGGTGGGAGGCTGACTTGTGGGCCTACTAAGTTGACTGGGACGGGGCCTTTGTCAACTTTAGTCAATATGAACGATTCTAGCTCCATTGATCGTACGATGTCTATCCAACGGCCGTAGTGCTTCTTCAACCTCTGGTCTTCTTGCTCCAGCCGCCCAAAGCAGCGCCGATCGTGCCGCATGCTCCTGCCTCCCGTGGCCGGCTGTGTTGCCGCAGAGGCCTCACCGCCCCCTACTATTCCCACCGCTGGCCAGGCCCTGCGGCGACGGCAGCCTCACACTGCAGCCGAACCAGTGAACCCTCGTACTCCTCTCCGCACGGGCTTCCACTGCCGCGTCTTCCCCGGCTCCCCGTCGTCCCCTTCCTAGGCCTCGCCGTCGTCCACCGCCCTGGTGCTCTCGGCGTGGCGTGGTCAACGTGGTCAAGGAATGACTTCCATCAGACATGGACTGTACGTGGAGAGGCTGACAGCTGGGTCCACGGCCGCAGCAAGGAAGTGCCTCCTTATTACGCGGAAAATAATGATTCCTCCACCTGACAGCTGGGACCCACCGGATGGGCCACTGTATTTCGCAAAAAAAACGTTTCCCCCTGACTGCTTAGACCCACCAGCTACATCTTCGCACGCAAGGAAGTGCGTCCGGGCAAACAAAAAACGATTCGCCCCCCTGACCGCTGGGACCCACCAGCAACACCTTTGCACGCAAGGAAGTGCGTCCGGGCAAAAAAAACGATTC
>NC_041383.1:248752070-248809843 GCF_002162155.2 Triticum dicoccoides | reverse complement strand
GCTGGGACCCACCGGCTACATCTTCGCATGCAAGGAAGTGCGTCCGGGCAAAAAAAACGATTTGCCCCCTGACTGCTGGGACCCACCAGCTACATCTTCGCAGGCAAGGAAGTACCTGACAGTCGGGACCCACCTGGTCGAAGCGTACATAGTGTTGTCATTATGGTCGCGAACGTGTACGTACATACTGGTCATTGTAGAGGCGCGCACATGTCGTAGTAGAGGCGCGCACGTAGCATGTATACATACGTACAACGGCGAGGGTGCAAGAAAGAAAATACGGCCACGTACATACATACGGGCAGGGTCTCGAACGCCTACTCGCACATACGTACGGCCAGGGCTTGTGTACATGGTTGGGTCACAATAGAGAAACAACGTCGTCGTCGTATTCATGGGGAGGCAACGGAATGCGTCGTGTTCATGGGGAGGCAACGGAATGCGTCGTGTTCATCGGGAGGCAACGGAACGCGTGGGAGCCAACCGGCTTGGACGGAACAGGCGATGGAAACGAGGCCTGGCGTACCGCACAACGGAGGAAATAGACCTCCTATATTCGGAACGGGGTCCTGTTGATCGGGAGGGGTGTGGCATACCGCAAAACGGAGGCAATGGACCTCCTACGGTCGAAATGGGGGTCCTGTTGATCGGGAGGGGTGTGGCGTACTGCAAAATGGAGGAAACAGACCTCCTACGGTCGAAACGGGGGTCATGTTAATCGGGAGGGGTGTGGCATATCGCAAAACGGACGAAACGGACTTGTGTTGGAGCGCTACGGTCGAAACGGGGGTCCTGTTCATCGGGAGGGGTGTGGCGTACCGCAAAACGGGACTCCACGGGATATTGTTCATCTCCACCGTCGACCTCCTCTAGCCTCCACGGGCTACCGTCGACCTCCTCCAGCCTCCACGGGCTCCTGTTCATCCAGCCTCCACTGTGCGCTACTCCACCGGCTACTGTTCAACCACCCCTCCACGGGCACCCCTCCACCGTCTACTGTTCATCCATCCCTCCACACCACGGGGTCATGTTCAACCACCCCTCCACGGCCACCCCTCCATCATCTACTGTTCATCCAGCCTTCCACACCACGGGGTCCTGTTCATCCAGAGGCAACACCACCGCTCACTGTTCATCCAACCCCCCCCCCACAACGCTCACTGTTCATCCAATCGATCGGCTTCAGTTAGCAGTGGTAGCGAAGGAATCGCTCCATCGGGTTCAGTTAACAGCCATCGATCGATCGCTCGGGTTCAGTAACGCGTAGCCTGCAGTGCAATCGCTCGGGTTCAGTTAGAGCCCAATGCCTCGCTCGGGTTCAGTTAGAGCCAACGCCTCGCACGTGTACGAGAGAAACGCGCATCGCTCGCTCCCGACCTCCCACCGTAACCGGCAACTCCCTGAAATTTTCCTCCCCCTCGCTTCTACCACGTTTTTTTCCATCATGGACGGCCCAAAGAATGTCATGCAGCTACGTCTCCGGCCCGCCCAAGACGAAAAGCCCATTTTCTGTCATGATTTTTTTTCATAGAAGTAGGAGCCCACCACATCTATGATGATACCGGGTTTTGTCACAATTATCGTCATAGAAGTGTCATATGTATGACAGAAATTTTTTTCGTTCGGCCCACAATGTCATGGATGTGTCTTTTTTTTGTAGTGGTGCCGTCTTCCTTCAAGCTTGGATAGTCGGTGGCAATGTCGGCCGGGTCTAATTCTGGTAACCAAGCCTTGGCCCGGCTTAAAGCATTTACTGCTCCGGCTCTTGCAGCTGACCGTCTCGGTTCATTGAACCATTGGGGTAGCACAGACAGCTTCTTCAAGACCTCTACCAGGAGGGTAGGCACTTCATTTGATAAAGCCACCGTGGCTAATGCGCGTTGAGACCCGGTGTATAATTGCTCCACCAGTGTGTGCACTACCTTCAGTTTGATCAGCATGTCTTGGTTCAAATTGGAGCTTCTGGGGCCTACATAAACATGATCAGGTGAGTCAATTCCAAATTATATGATCAACTGAAAGGATCAAATGTTTAAATGCTTACAGGGCGACTTACCAAAGATCGCCGAGACCATCTGAGAGACATGGCGCTTTAAACCGGATAGTTCACCGGATGCTTCTTCCAGAGCCGCCTCTGCCTTCTCAGCTCGGCTGATCAACGCAATTTTCTTATCAGCCCAGCCTTTCTTTTCAGTTTCAAATTCTTTCTTCATTTTTTCTTGCTCAGAAATGCTGAATTTGAATTTGGTGTCGGCCTTTTGGAGTTCCGTTTCTTGGGACTCTAGGCGGCTCTTCAGATCAGTCACCTCTGATTCGAGTTGACTTGTGGAGGCCTATACGGGTCAAAATCAAGCCAATTTTAGTACAATGTTAAAGTCCCAAGCCTTTTGCAAGCAACAACGCTTGGCACTTGGGAGCTAATGTTTACCGAAGAAATTTTATTTTTAGTGGCGGTTCGTAACATGGCGGTTCATAACATGGCAGTTCATAACAGTAAGTCCCAAGCATTTTGCAAGCAATAGTACTTGGCACTTGGGGGCTAATGCATATTGCTGTTCAAAGCTATGTAAGTGTTTTTCATCTATATTTTAAGAACCGGCACAACCATGTTGGCTAAGCCGCCCCTTGGGGACTATAGAGTAAGCCGGATTTCTTTCATGTTTTGTTCATCTATGCTACTAATGTCGCTAAATTTGTTTCTAAGTCTACAACATATTAATCATAAGCAATAGACTTGGGGGCTGGCAAAGTAAAGATAAATGAATATAGAGAAAGGATTGTACCTCGAATTTTTGGTGCATTTGCTTCACCATGTCAACTTCAAGGTTCCGCCTGCTGTGCACTTGGCTCATGTAGCCAGAAAAGATGTCCCCGATACTCATGTGAGCATAATTTGCAACATCAAGCTTGACCCAGTGGTGGTCCAGAAGTTCTTCCTTGGCAGGGCACTTGGCCAATACAGTCGGCCTTCCCGGCTCAACAAAGTCGGTTCTGGTGATCTCAACGTCAGTATTTTGAGGGTCATCAGTCCTGACCGGGCTAGGGGCTTCTGGATTTTCTGATTCATCGGCGGCTCGTTCAGTGGGCAGGTCAGTAGCGGGAGTTGGTAAGTCTTGAGCTGGCTCAGATGGCGGTTCATGAGTTGACGAGTCTAGCACAGTTGTTTCAACAACCGGCTCAGTCACGACCGTGTCTTCAGCTGGCTTGTTTTTCCTAACCCGTTTGTTAGGCTTGGCTTGTCCACTGCGTGAAAATAAAGGTTAGTATAGATACAAGGGGTTAAAGTAAAAACAAGATAAGCAGATCATTATACCCTGGAGCAGTCTTGAAAGCCGGCAGGTTGGACTGTATTGAGTCGCCGGAGGAAGGGGAAGTGTCCTGGTAATCCGACTCAGAAGAATTGAGCGGTTGACGAGTAAGACCCGCCAAAGGATAAAAGGTATTTAAAACAGAAGTGACCTCATTCTGGCGCTTCCTTGGGGTGTTTGGTAAGCCAGAGGAGAGCTCTACATCCTTGTTGGTCCGAGTCTGCCTTCGACTCTCATGAATCTGCCGCTTCAAAAGAAATTGAGGATCGTGATGAGCTAAAGGATGGGAAAACCTTACTATCTGGGTCACTCTGCGGATTTTCCCTTGGCAAAGGCTCGGAGTCAGAGGAAAGGATAGTTACCTCATCAGCCTTGCTACGGCTTGCTCCTGTGTCCTCCTGCTGATAATCAGTGTCAATAAGATGGTTAAAAAATGAGCCAAGGGAGTCAAGGGCTACCTCCAACTCAGAAGAGTCTGCTAGCTGAAGCAAGTCAGAGGTGGTGGCCTTTTTGCCTTTCCTCTTGGCAGCCTCTTTCCTGGCGACTTTCTTCTCCTTTCTGGCTTTCTTGGCAGCCTCATGGTCATACTTGACCTTCCAGAATTTATCACCCGCCTGTAGGAAGTTAGCAAAGGTATAAATATGGGTGAAGCCATGGAAAAATCAAAGTAATTAATTCATATGGGCGGCTTACCTTTGGCGCCGGGTTAGCCTTGCAGAAAGGGGCTAAGCCCACTCTACTATAGTCTGCAGGCTCTAGTTCAAAAGAGACTTCGTCATATCGTCAATGACGTCTTCTGGCAAGTCATCAGGGTTGTGACGCAGAGGGTCATTCTTCGCGCCTGTATAATCACACATCAAGCCGGGGCGGCGGCTCAACGGAATGACCCGTCAGGTGAGCCAAACCCGGACTAGGTCGATGCCTGTTAGCCCATTCCCCAGAAGAGCCTTGATCTTGGCCAAAGTGGGGGCAAGTGATTTGCGTTCGGCGGCTGTAATCTTGTCAGGAAAATGATGGTTGGGCCCGAGACGAAGAGCACGAAAGCCGGGCAAAGGGTTTTCGCCAGCCGGAGAGGTATCTTGACAGTAAAACCATGTCATATTCCAATCTTTGGGGTGGCTCGGCGGGTTGGCGTAAGGAAAGATCACATCTCTATGGCGCTAGATTGAGACACCGCCAAGCTGTAAGCTCTGACCGCTAGCACACTCGTTCTGGCGGTTCAAATAAAACAGTTCTCTGAAGAGCAGCAGATTGGGTTCTTCTCCAAGGTATACTTCACTGAATACTTGGAAGTTGCAGATATTGGACACGGAATTGGGTCCGATATCTTGTGGGTGAAGATCAAAGAAATGCAACACATCTCTGAAGAATTTTGATCCAGGTGGAGTGAAACCCCGGTTCATATGATCTGTGAAAACAATAACTTCTCCATCTTTGGGTTGAGGAAATTCCTCTTCCGGGTTAGGAGCGCGATAAGGCATGACTTCTTATTTCGGTAGATAGCCGGTCTTCAGAAAGTCATCCAAAGTATTGTCAGTGACAATGGATTTAACCCAGTTGCAGGAAGTAGGTGCCTTTGGTGCCATTCTGATTGAAAGCCTAAGACAAAGTAAAAGTGCCAGTTCAAATTTAAGCCGGGAAGGAAAAAATATTACTGTGCATATTCAAGATGGCGGCTTACAAAGGGGTCTAATGGTATAAGGATGATTATGTCATGGTTATTTAAGCCGCCATAGGTTCTATAAGCCGTTAGGATTATTTAAAACCGCTGTGGGTGATCAGAATTATCAATTGAGCATGGTCTTTTCGAAGTCGGTAATTAGAGTCACCATGGCTAGACGAATCTAACAGGTGCCGATTTCGCCTAAGTGTTGCATAAACAGGTTTCACAAACTGAAGCTATTATTTTGGATCAAACAGATGTTCAGAAAAGGAAAAATTCTAGACCTAAAAATATGGTGCAGAGAAGTTCATGCGTTCGACTGAGGATTCTTACAAAGAAAGAAGATCTGCTAGTACTAAAAATGGATGCGGAGCAACTACCACACGAGATCTACGCTATCGTTGGATCAAACAAGCTACGGCAGAAGCAAATGCGAAGAACTAGGATGAACGAGGAACTGTACAGAAGAACATACTAGCCCTAGTACGGATCTATGGCGCAGAAAGGGGAAAACTTACTGCGGAAGATCTGTGGCGGAGGGGCGCTGTCGTTCTCTGGTCAAGTTTAGGTTGATGCAGCGGCCAAGCTCGACGGAGATGAGATGCGCTGGGGCGGCGGCGGAGCTCCAGTGACAGATGGGGGCGAGAGGAAGAAGATGCGGAACGGGAAGAATGAGGAAGACCTAGTCGGTTATATTTATAAGGAAGGGCCAATAAAAGAGCGCGAAAAACGAGGAGGCCGAAAATATAAGTTATCCAACTACGGGGGCGCCTCGATTTTCGGGATGGTCATCAAGACAAAGATCCGTTGGGATACATTGAAGAAAATGTGCTTTTATGGCAGGTGACGTCATGGCGGGTTACCACAAATCCAGATGATGATGTCATGGCGGGTTACAAAAAAAATTATAAGTGCAAAAGATTTATCTTAAGTGTTGAAGATTGACATGAACCAGTTCAAATCAATCTGGGGCCTAATGTTGGGGATATAACTATTGGTATGACCCGCCCAGAAGGGGGCGGGTTATACTTACAAATATTGTTGAAGCCCAAGACCCAGGATAGAGATGGCGGTTCAGTTAAGGGCCCAAAGCCCAGAGGCGACTTAAGGCCCGTAGTAATAAACCGCCATGTATGCGTGACTTGTATTGTAAGGCAAGAATAGTTAAGAGACCGAGCCTGTTATGAGCCGGCCGGGACTCTGTAGAGCCGCTGGGCGTTGACCTCTGTATATAAAGGGACGACCCGGCGGCGGTTCAGGGCAAGTAACATCAACTCGAGAGCTAGGACAAGTGATTCGCTCCCTGGTTATCGACACATAAGTAATCCCACTCAAAACTGGATCGTAGGCTTTTACCTTCACCGTAAGGGGCCGAACCAGTATAAACCTCGTGTCCTTTGTTCCGATTAACCCCTTTAAGCTTCCTAGTTGTGATGGCTCCACGACTAAGTCCTTTCACTAGGACATCTGCCGTGAAAATTCCACGACACCATCGGTTATTAAATCTTGGATGTGAATTTACAAATGAATTCCCTTACTAATAAACCTCTTCCAAATTGCTCTGTTTCAATCTCTATGCGTCTGACAAAGAGAAGTGCATGGAAAGTTTAGTTTTGGTAGTACAACTATACTACATACAGATTGATCTTGTTGTCGCATAAGGGGACAGAATATCAGGAATTACACTATCATTCAGATTCGTGCATCTAAATACATGATATGTTGCCAATCCCTCCACTAACACATGAATGTTAAAGTGAAAATGTATTATTTTTTACCTAACAGTGGGATGGCAGCTGAGCAGAGGAACATGCTGCCTGCTCCTCGACGACCTGCGGTGGACTGCAATGAAACCACGTCCGACCCGCGTCTTACCGCATGGGAGGAGCGGCTCCTCGACGACCTAGGTGTTTGACAATGGGACCATGGACCAGCTCACAGCCCAACCGTAGGAAGGCATCACGCGTCGAAGGCAACAAAGACTAAGAGCCGTGCGCGAAGAGCAGGCTTCACACCAAGATTGGGTGTGGGGATCGCTGATCACCGGTCGTGCTGGAGGAGCTGGACTGAAATGGATATTGGTTGGGGATCGCCGTGAGATAGGGTAAGGGGTTGTTGGCTCAACAATCTTAGCGGCGGAGGACTTTGCTGCCAAGTCGGATTACGGTTTGAGCTTCCGCTTCTTGCCTGTGACGGTGAGGTGGGGAGATTGAAGGCGACGACAAGGTAGGGTTTGACGGTTTTGAGAAGGGAAGGGGTCAGATATGGGATGGACGGATGGTAGGGCAATGAGGCGATGATTTGTACCGCCATGCAGTTGTGTGGCTAGTTAATGGCGTGGTACGGGGGGTGTTTTCCTTTCCCTAAAAAAGATGATTTCCACCACTGTGTGCAAATGTATGCAGGGGAATTTTCGTTTTCCTTAGAGAGAGAGAGAGAGAGAGAGAGAGAGAGAGAGAGAGAGAGATTAACGGCTGATGATTGCTTGCTGTTCACAATTGACGGGTGATGTGGCAAGCATGATGATGTGGACAATGTGCATGTTGAGAGAATTGGTAGTAGTGGGGATACAACTTCTTAAGAATGTAAGATGAGTAGGGATAACATTTGTTAAGCACCATATATTTTGAAGAGTAATGATATTTTATAGTATTCATGGATATTATTATGTTGATATCAATTACTTCATCGTTTCTCAATATTCACGCCATGAAAGGATTGCATGATAAGACATGCTCGGTAGCATTCAACATAAAAAATTCTGTTTTTATCATTTCCCTACTCGAGGACAAGCAAGAATTAAGCATGGGAATGCTGATACGTCTCCAATGTATCGATAACTTTTTATTGTCCATGCTATTATATTATCAATCTTGTATGCTTTATATGCATTTTTATATCATTTTTGGGAACTAAACTATTAACCTAGTTCCCAGTGCCAGTTCCTATCTTTGCCTATTTTATTGTTTCGCAGAAAAATAGTACCGAACGAAGTCCAAACACGATGAAACTTTATGGTGATTTTTTCTGGACCAGAAGGGACCCTAGAAGATTCAAGAGGAGACCAGACGCCACATGAGAGAGGCACAAGGTCACACTACGCGCAACTCCATTTGACCTAACTCCAGACCCATAAATTCCCTAAAATCCAGAAACCACTAGAGCGAGACTCGAAACAATTATTCCGCCACAGAAAGCCTCTGTTCTTCCGTGATCCCATCTAGAGGCCTCCACCGGTACTCTGCCGGAGGGGGAATCAATCACGGAGGGCCTCTACATCAATCTTGTTGCACCTACGATGATGTGTGAGTAGTTCCTCACCAGACCTATGGGTCCATAGCAATAGCTAGATCTCTCTCTCTCTCTCTCTCTCTCTCTCCCCTTTGATCTTCTACATAATGTTCTCTTCAGAGATTGATATGATCTAATCCTTTTATGTGGTGTGTTTGTTGGGATCCGATGAATTGTGGGTTTATGGTCAGATTATTCACTGAAAGTAATTTATTTATATTCTAAACTTTATTATGTGCGATTGTTATAGCCATGTAATGCTTTCCGATTTATGAGTTATCTTTTGCCAAGTTGATGATTAGATCGTCGGTGGAAGTGGTGCATGGTAGTAGGTTCAATCTTGTGGTGTCCTCACTCTATGACAGGAGGAGTAGAGAGGCACGCATTTGTATTGTTTCTACTAAGGCTAAAACGATGGGGTTCGATCATATTAGTTGATCTTATTTTGTCTACATTATGTTACCATACTTAATGCATTACTCCATTTGTCATGAACTTAATACCTGGAGAGGCAAGCATAGAAGCGCTCTCGAAGTGGAGTAATGGTAGTAGATGCAGATGGATGTCGCTCTACTTTTCACGGATGTAATGCCTATGTACAGATCATGCTATGAATAACATCATAACTATACGCTATTCTATCAATTGCCCAATAGTAATTTGTTCACCCACCGTATCGCTATGTTCTTGAGAGAGATGCCTCTAGTGAAAGTTATGGCCCCCGGGTCCATATAAATCATATTGCCAAAACCTTAAATACCTTACTGTAATTTATTTACTTTGCAATTTATATATGTCCTACTATCAGATTTAATCCTTGTAATTAACGAGTACAAGGGTATTGACACCCCTCTTGCACGTGTTGGGTGCAAGTATTTGTTCTTGTGTGTGTAGGTACTACTAAAGATGGTTTAGGTAAATCTCCTATTGGTTTGATAAACCCCGGTTCTTTACTGATGGAAGTACTTTCTGCTACTATATTACTTCACCCTTCCTCTTCGGGGAAATCCCAACGCATTTCACAAGTAGCATCTCACGCAGTAAAATTCATGGGGGGAATCAATTGAGACAGGACACGTGCTCCCATATATTACGCTTGTAAGCACTTTGTATGTATGACTAATATTATCCCTCAAATCCATATTAAATCAGAAAGAGCGATTATCTCTAAATGAAGTCGGGTTGCACGAGCATCGGTTGATGAACAACAGATGTGGAAGGCCATTTAGTCTCTAAATATGGTCCCAAAAGTCGAGGTTATTTGGTGGTGAATTGGATGTGGAATCGTTCCAGATGAACATACTCTGAAGCATTGGCATATCAAAGAAGTGAGCATATGCAAAGTATGTCATGCAATGGACAAAGATTTGGAGCATGCTCTGGTCCATTGTTCACATGCCTAGTGTTTTTGGGAAGAAATGCACCTTCTATTTTATATAAGATTGTCGCGTCATGATCCAAACACTTGGACCAGGGATATTTTATGTGGCCAATTGTTTTTCGGAGAGGAACGGGCCAACATTATCACCATCAGTCATCATTTAGCATTCATGCACATGTTGGACACATGATCAAGAGTGTATTGGCTCATCGAACTCTATGAGGATGACCAGAGAAGCCCCGACGCTCCTTGATATACCTCGATGGTAGCTAGTTGTCTTACCAGGTCATGGATAACGACCCGAGATCTCGAGCACATTAAGATCATCATTGATGCATCAATTAATATTGATGATGGCAAGGGATGTGCTAGAGGTATATAGCGAGATCCCATGTTGCTTTCATGGGCACATGGTGCAAGCCCTATCTCGGAGTCACCAATCTAATGGTCGTTGAGGCCTTATCTTTGTGTGATGGTGTTATATTTACCAATATGTGGGGCTTATCATGCCGTGTTGGAAACACACTACTTCGAGGTTGTTAACCTCTAGCCAACTCTCATTTGGTTGTGGCACCTGATTGAAATTGAAGCACATATGGTTAATGTTATCCCGCAAATCCACAATAAATCAGAAAGAGCAATTAGCTCTAGATGAAGGTTAGGCTACATGAGTCTCAGTTGATGAACACCAAACGTGGAAGGCTATTTGGTCTCTAAATATGGTCCCAAAATTTAGGGTCATCCGGTGGCGAGTTATACGTGGAATTGTTCCAGATGAACGTACTCTAAAGCATTGACGTACCAACGAAGTGAGCGTATGCAAAGTTTGTCATGCAATGGACGAAGATTTGGCGCAAGCTCTGATCCATTGTTCACATGCCTGACGTTTTTGGGAGAAGCACACCTTTTGTTTGATGTAAGATTGTCGCGTCATCATCCAAACATTTGGACCAGGGATATTTTATGTGGCCAATTGTTTTATGAAAAGGAACATGCCATCATTATCACCATCATGTGATCCATCTGGCATTCACACACGTGTTGGGCATATGGTCAAGAGCTTATTGACCTGGTAAACTGTGAGGATGAGAAGAGAAGCCATGACACTCCTTGATATACCTCGACGAGAGCTAGTTGTCTTGCCAAGTCATGGCTGGCAACCCTAGATCTCGGCATATTAAGATCAACATTAATGCATCAGTCAATACCGATGAAGGCAAGCAGGTGCTAGGGGTATATAGCGAGATCCCACGCTCCTTCATGGCCATATGGTACGCCCTTTCCGCGAGTCACCGATCCATTAATCGTGAAGGCCTTATCTTTGGTGAGACTTATAATGTGGTGATGAAAACCGACTCTCGCGAGGTTGTTAACCTCTGACCAACTCTCGTTTGGTCATGGCCGAGCTCAAAACTAAAAGAGTTAGCTATCTGTAAAAATGAATATTTGATGAGGAGTATTAATTTTAATTATTTCATTAATCAACATATAATTCAGCTAAACGGTCCAACATATTCATATGCTAAGCGTGTTTGCATCCAGTGACTAAAAAATGTCTGCAGGAGATCTTACCTTGCTGATCAACAGCCTAGCATGTGTTTCTCGCAAAAGGAAATCCATATAAAACAGTCGAATAGCCGCTCCATTCGAACTCATGGAGATTCTTCGTAATTTTGGTGCAGCCTCGGGGCTGCACATCAACCCCTCAAAGTCGATGGCCCTACCCATTAGATGCCAAAATATAGACCTGGGACATATATTGCAAAATTTTGGAGGATCAGTGGGGAACTTCCCAACCACCTACCTGGGTCTGCCACTGACCCTAGCCAGGCTGCGCATCGCGAATTTGCAGTTCATCATAGATAGGATCAAAGCCCGACTAGCGGGATGGAAAGGGAAGCTGCTACCTTTGGCTAGCCGCCGTGTGCTCGTTCGATGTGTCCTCAGCGCAATGCCTACGTTTGCTTTGACTGTCCTTCGAGTGCCGAAGAAGCTTCTAAAGGAGATTGACAAGTGCAGGCGCAGATTTTTGTGGAAGCAAGATGAGGAGATCACAGGTGGAAGCTGCAAGATTAATTGGACAGTAGTATGCGCTCCCACATCGCTCGGAGGACTAGGCATCCTCGACCTTGAGCGGTTCAGCCGAGCCCTCAGACTGCGGTGGCTATGGACCTCCTGGACCGACCCGGAGCGACCATGGGTCGGTACAGAGCCACCGTGCAGCAACATTGATAAAAGCCTTTTCAGGGCTGTGACAACGGTCACCATCGGTGACGGCGCAACGGCTCTCTTCTGGCACTCCTCCTGGATCGGGATGCAAAACCTAGCCGCCTCTTACCCCCTCCTCTACTCGCACTCCAGGCGGAAAAACAGGACGGTGCGCGAGGCGCTCTCAGGAGAAACATGGATAAAAGACCTGCGACACGGGAACCTATAGCCACTGCTGCCGGAATTCATCAGGCTACACCGCACCATCTCCTTGATTGTGCTAACTGACGGAAGCAGGGACATGATTAGATGGACTCTCGAAGCGAGCGGCCTATACTCCGCAAGCACGGCCTATGCCGTGCAATTCCAGGGACGTGTTCAAGTTGACTGGCAGAAGCTGATCTGGGAAGCAAAGGTGCCAGGATGCATAAAGATTTTTAGCTGGCTCCTCCTGCAGAACCTTCTATGGACGTGCGATAGACTACAACGGCGCGGCTGGCCGAACACCTATTTTTGCCCGCTCTGCGTCCGCAACCTGGAGACAGCACTCCACCTAGTCTGGACATGCCCGCTGGCCCGTGAAGTTTGGGAGAAGGTGGCTGCAAGACGAGGATGCCAACAGTTTCAACCAGTGCAACAGTTCCATGAAGATAGCATTGCCGCTGTTTTCAGCAAATAGCGGCAAACACCCAACCGACGCAAAAGAGGGCCAGCAATGCCGTTATGCTCCTAACTTGCTGGGAGCTTTGGCAAGAGCGGAACCGGTGCGTGTTCAGGGGGAAAATACCATCAGTTCAAGGCATCATTCAGGCTATCGAGCAATCCATTGAACTTTGGCGACAAGCGGGAGCAACTCACCTAGAGAGACCCTTTTGGGATCCACCATGAGAAGTCCATATAGAGAAGTTTTTTGTTCTTCTTCTTTTCGTTTTCATCGGTTCTTGAACTGATTGGTCCTAGGACCCTCATCCCACCCTTTGTATTTTCCCATTGTTTCCTGCTTATCAATGAAACGCCAGCAATATGCTGGGTCTTTCAAAAAAAAATTCGAGGAAATAAATATAAATTTCATTTTTGTGCAAAGAAACAACTCTGCTGAACGACCACACGATTTTCCTTTCCTCGTCAACCTCACCACGGCAACGAGCCCGACCAGCCCCCCCGCCCCCGCCACCGCGTCCCTCTCCAAGCGCTGCCGTGAGCCCGCCTTCGCAGTCACGGGGAACGCGACGAGCTCCCGCGGCGGCGGCGGCCTCCGCGAGAAGGCGAGGGCCGTCGCCCGCCTCGCCGGATCCGGCTCCCGCCATACGCATGCTGATGCTCAGTACTCCGGGGGTCCGGTCCCCGTGGTCGCGTTCGACCCCTTCGACATCGAGGCCGACCCTCCGCCGTTGGCGCTGACGCCCGAGCAGATCAAGCTATGCAAGGATGCGCTCGCGCATTTCGAGCGGAGGAGCAAGCAGCTGGATGTCTTGTCCGACGAGTTCCAACGGCTTCAGGTTTGATTATGTTTTTTTCCCCAGTTACCAATCCGTCTGCGTAATGATTCTGAAATGTCTGCCAAATATTGGGCACTCTTTGTCGGTAAAATACGGCAATTTAGCATCTACTGCTTTGGGTAGTGATCGCCCTTGTTATGCCGGGATTTTGGTCTTTTTCATAAATTGACATGGCCTTTTCGTGCCAGTTAGTGCAATTATGCAGTTAAATAACCCAATAATTATTCCTTTTCCAGTAGCAGAGGTATATGTCTTACAAAATTCTAGAATTGTAACCAAAGCAATGGATGCACAACTGAAAATATCTTGGGCTCTGAATGTGCCTTTCCTTACATGGTTTATGTATTAGTTTCCCTATGAAGTGCTGATCCCAGATTTCTTTTACGTGAACCATTGTGGATCTTATGCCATATATGTTGAAATGTGGTTTCCCACTTTGTGGCATTCGTGGCCATGCAAGAAAAATGTTTATGTTGATGCATCAGTACCAGTTGCCCTGTCAGAATTTACTTAGTTAACATCACCGTGATACAAGATTTTGAGTGGGATAAGGATGGATTAACTTGAGAAGCTGTAGATCCTTACTCCTATCAGGATTGAGTTTGATTTGTAGAAGTTAAATTCCCTAGGGTTCTATTCCCATCTCTAGATTTTATACTTAATCTTACTCTGTTCATATTGCTGGCTCACTACATGGAATGATGGAAGTAGATCTGTTTAGACAATTTTTATTATTCTACCAATGCCCTATTCTCCAATATAGTTGTAGCATGTTACTTGGCTTTATATATACATTTTTCTTGCATGGCAGATCATTTCTATCTAATTGGTGTTTGGCTTGTTTTCAAGCAGATATCTAGTCAAATGTTTACATCTTGTATTCTTGCATTCATGGTTCGATTTTTTGCAGGCAGTACATGATATTCAAGTACTGTAGCTACCATGAAAATAACACATTCATAGTATATCTTTTTCATATCTGCTGGCGACGTTTCAGGGCATGAGAACAATGCATCCGGAGATGATGAAAATGTCCAGTGTAGCTCGTGATGCTGCCAATAGGGAGAAAAACCGCTATATTGATGTCTTACCATGTGAGATTTGCCTCCTGTATTTTTACATGGATTTGTGGTGATTATTGGGGGTGCAAACCAAGTAAGACCTCCTAGTCGCATTATGGATTTGACAGCATTTGAGATTTGACTCCTTGTCTCTAGTTGATGATACCAGGGTACGGCTAAAATCATCAGCAACCAGTCAAATTTCAGGCAATGATTACATCAATGCAAGCTTTGTAAAGGTCAAGTTTGTATCATATGCATGTTCCTTTTGGCTTTCTAATTGTTGTTTGAGATAATTGGTAGGAGCTTAAGACGGGGTGTAAAACTTGCAGGCTACTGAGGACAACAATGTTGCAAGATTTATTTCCACCCAAGGACCACTAGTCAGGACATTTGAGGATTTTTGGGAAATGGTTTGTGAAAATCAGTGTCCTGTGATTGTTATGCTCACACAGTTCGACAGTGTTAAGGTGATTGCTTACATTAAACAATCTGTTTAACATCTTTGAATTGATCTAATGTGCAAATGAAACCCAGTCATGCTGGTATAATTGCATGTGCAATCTTGCTTACTTATATGAACCAGGGAGGCATGACAATATAATAAGTCAAACCGAAGCATTACAAGGAACAACATTACATCATTAGCAAACTATACCATTGTGCCATATGAGAACTTAAGCATGAAAAATCCCCACAAGATGCGGAAGCTGGAAAATATGTGATGAAACACATAATGCAAATTTACAGTTCTTACAGGAGAAACCAATAGATGCTATGCTTAAAACGCTATTTTTTTTAAGAATGTAGGGTTCAAATATGGGAGGATCCAAATATTCATGAATGCACTAGAAAATGTGAGCATAATCCTTGCAAGTTGCAACTAAAAACGGAAAACCAGTTGGCTTGTAAATAGCCAACAGACCCTTTTGACTGAAGCATCTTTAGGGGATTTTTGAAGCTCCTGCAGTCCTCTTCATTTATATTTTTATTATGCATGATGGATGTCATATTTTGCGGCATCGATCATAGTAGCTTTTGCTTAGTGATTGCATTTTGGAAACAGTAGGAAATGATGACGTTCTTCCAACTTTATCAATTGGCTTTCTCTGTGCTATAGATTAACTTTGAAGCAGCAGTATTTCCTCTGAAATTATATTTGAAATAATTGCAGTGTGATGAATATCTTCCATTGCAAAATGGTCAAGGGACATATGGAAAGTATGATGTTAAGATTAGGAAGGACACAAGAGATAAGCATCAATTATGTTTGCGTGCTGTGGAGGTGCAGTGCAATGAGGTAAACATTTAAAACATTTAAGGGCATCCATGTATACTTTTTTCATTATTATTTGTCTTAAGGATTGTTTCTCTTTCGCATCGCAATAAAATTTAGATGATGTATGATTTTCTTATTCATAGGTTTCTCCTGTGGGTTTAGTTCTTATGACAGGGCACAAAATTTACTTAGAAACTTGATATGCCTTTTATTATTCTTTCAGAAAATGATCACTTTTATTGTGTTTTATCAGACATCGTAGATGACATGTGCAATGATATCTTATTACTGATGAATTCGCCTTCCTGTTGTGCTGTGAGGATCTAAATGATTAAACTTAGCTGGTACTAGTATATATCTCTATCGATACAGACCTCAGTTAGGTCAGGTGTCACAAAAAGTAATGCCATCATCATGAGAATGAAACAAGGCAACCATTTAACGTTTATGTGTTATGATTTTTTTATATAAACTTGTGATTGATTTCTTTTCACAATATTACTTGTGTATTCCTTATATACTACTGCCTTTGAATGTATACCAAACCATGGTAAATACAAGGCATATGATGTGGCAAAATTATATATGTTTTAAAGTGATGTACATCTTTAATGTCTCTGGTGGATATGTCTGTAAAAATACTATATACTAATATACTAAATGTTCCTAAGCAGCATCTTTGTTGGGGTTTCTTACTCTTTAGGCCTTGTTCGGTTAATCCTCTTCCCAAGGGGATTGGAGGGGATTTTGTATTGCAGGGGATTTAATCCCCCTCAATCCCTGCCAATCCCCTTCAAATCCACCTCAACCGAACAAAGCCTTAAGGCTTTGTTTGGTTACTAGGGATCTAATCCCCTAGTGGAACTAATCCACCAAGGGATTGGGTTGATCATCACTTGTCACTCAATCCCTGTCTAACACAATCCCCATCCCTACTATCTCATTTGGTTGATCCAGATTCAATCCTCTATAGACTATAAATTGTCCCTCCCAGTTTGTTTTGCGCCTCCGTGGATTCGTTCCACGAGGTGGACGCGATTCTTCTGGCCCCTGTGGAATTACGCGGTTTGGGCCGTTGTTGTCCCCGCCGTGATCCAAACCAAACAATGTAAGTATAACCCACGTGTAACAGTTCCCCTCTGAGACAGCCCACGTGGATAGAGTGTGATCCCTGGCATTCCACGTGGTTTAGACTATAACCAAACAAGACCTAAGGTTGTTTTGAGGAGTTGTTCTTAACAATATATAGCACATAAGTATGTTCAGTTCATATTTATTATTCTATTTTTGGCATAGTGAATCAGTGTCATGCCATCATGACGTGCCACTTCATAATTTCCTGTATAGTCTGTACCCATCAACTTTTACTTTTCATTTTATTTTGTTTTATTGTTTAAATGTAGTTATAGAAGAAGCATGTGGTGGCATTCTAGATTATTAAACCATGCTGCACCATTTAACTGATTTCGTTATTTGACTTGGAGATATACGCTCAAGCTTCTGTTATGTTTTTTATAGGATGGTGCTGTAGTGGTCTTCATTTCTGCCGTGTTCAGATTTAAGATATTAAAAATTGCTTATTTGTTAGCACTTGCCAGTATTTCTAGAAACATTTTATGGTTAGAGATCTTCTGATCGTTGTTTTTCATGATGTAGTCAGGCAAGGTTCATTCTGTACTCCATATAGAGTATCCTGATTGGCCCGACCATGGCGTACCAGCAAACACTGATGCTGTGCGACAAATTCAAAAACGGTTACATCACATTCCGAGAGAACATCCTATAGTTGCACATTGCAGGTTTGCTTCAGCTTAATGCTATGCTACCCTTTGCTCATTTTTTTATTCTCTTAACATTATTTTGATCTCTTTCTCCAGTGCTGGAATTGGGAGAACTGGTGCTTACATCACCATCCATAGTTCAATTGAGAGAATTCTCCTTGGAGACAAAAGCTCTTATGATCTTGTTGAAACTGTAAAAAACTTTAGGTCCCAGCGAACTGGAATGGTTCAAACTGAGGTGCGTTCTGTTTCATTCGTACTCCTATCATCTTCATCTAAAAAGAATATACCCCAGTGCCAGCATAATTTAAGCACATCAGACTTAGGCCTTGCTAACAGATGTTCTCTCATGTTACGAAATAGTTAATGAGATAGCAGAAATCTATTTCGTTTGTTACAATGCAAGTGATTACCTACAATTTCAAGGCGAAACATTGCCTGCTGTGTAATCCTAACTTGCCTTCATCGGCATCTTGCGCATAGAGTTGTTAGGTTAAGGTACAGTACAGGGTAAATTAGTTTTTCTTTTGTCATTCCCTCATCCTTGAATTTGATCATGCGACACCTGCCATAGCAGGGAGTTTAGTGTTAGTTTTGCGGAGCTTATTCAAAGTGTACTTTCTTGGTGTAAGTCTTTAACTCAACGAAGCTGGTTTAGTATCTTATTACTGGTCATGTGTATAGAATGAGTTGTGGTCAGTAATTCCAATACACAGTTCCTGTTGACCATTGCATCTAATACTGCTGAACGTGCTAATAGTATTTATGTTTATTGCATGAACAGTTTAGTGTTTTTTATGTGTATTTAGATGTTGTATTGGCATATCTTTGCTTTTCAGCAACAATACATGTTCTGCTACCGTGCAATTGCGGATGAGCTGAAAGATCTTCTGAGGTCGTCAGGCCATTGAGGTATCTCTAAGGTAGGCTGCAAGATGCGCATGCAGTGTCGCTGCAAATACATACACTTGTATATGCTGTGTAGCTAAACTAATAATTATTATTCTCACTGTATGCTGTTTCTTTGTAGGAAGAACTGGACTGCTACCGTATTGTCGCCCTTCTATTTCCATCGTAAACCGAAGCATCTTGTTGCTTGTTGCTTTTGTTAGGGCACCAGTGCATTAAGATCACTTTGCCACATCAGTATTGTTAAGACAACTGCTTGTTGAAGACTCAGTAGAGTTTACAACATCTGGTGGACCAAAGCATGTAAACAGCCCATTCCTCGACCAACAGTAGCAGAATCATGGGTCCCTTTCCCTTGTGGATGATTTATATTGTTTCCCAAGACACCAGGAAGATGAATGCCAGGCGTATGTAGTTAGATGAGACCAATGCATCGTTGATTGTATCGAAACTGAAAACTGGGCATCTGGGACGATTATTTGATTATTTATTGTGTCCCTGTGGGAGCCTTTCTCAGAGTTATTGAAAATGTATCCACTACTGTTATCCAAGTCTTCTATCTATACTGAAACATAAGAGCGTTTAGATCACTAAAGCGTGACCACTAGCAAAATCTCATGCGGCAGCATGCTATGCATCTCAGGGAGCTTAACTGGACCGACCTTTGTAGGCACTGTCACGAAGCCTGGTCCAAACCAGCTTAGCAACGCCGCACTCGAGACGAGCACCACTACATCATCTGGTTTCGTAAATCTGCATTGCCCGGTGCCGATAAGGTCCCAAAGTCTGCTCGGGGGCGTGTGTGTGGCAGCCTAGCCACCCACAAGGCCACAAGGCACGCAATATGTGGTTGTCGAAGCCGGTTTGCTGCGCATCAACCAATCACCGGCCGCAGGGACATATAACCCGTGCCTCATCTGCAAGCCTGTGGTGGACACAGGCAGTGCTAGCTCGCTCGCTCGCTCGATCGTCCTCTCCGCCGTGACGCAGCCAGTCGCCATGGCCTCCACCGCGCTCTCCACCGCCTCCAACCCTACCCAGGTAACCATCCCTCCCTTCTTCCTGCCGCCGTCTGATCTCTTGTAATTGCTGAGAGCATGTTGGTGCGCAGCTCTGCCGGACCCGCGCAAGCTCGCTGTGCAAGCCCGTCAAGGGCCTGGGCTTCGGCCGGGAGCGCGTCCCGAGGAACATCACCTGCATGGCCGGCAGCATCTCCGCGGACCGCGTGCCGGACATGAGCAAGAGGGAGCTGATGAACCTGCTCCTGCTGGGCGCCATCTCGCTCCCCACCTTCGGCATGCTCGTCCCCTACGGCTCCTTCCTCGTCCCGGCCGGCTCCGGGAGCAACGCCGGAGGGGTCGCCGCCAAGGACAAGCTCGGCAACGACATCCTCGTCGAGGACTGGCTCAAGACGCACGGCCCCAACGACCGCACGCTCGCCCAGGGGCTCAAGGTATGTAGTACGTTCGGAAGATTCAGACGGCCATGCATGCAAAGCTATATGCAAGCAGAGATGAAGAAGCTGATGGATCAGCCCAGGCCCAGAGTAAGTTGCTGAAATCGTGTGGTGTGGATGTTGCAGGGTGATCCTACCTACCTTGTGGTGGAGTCCGACAAGACCCTCGCCACCTACGGGATCAACGCCGTGTGCACGCATCTTGGATGCGTCGTGCCGTGGAACGCCGCCGAGAACAAGTTCCTCTGCCCCTGCCATGGATCCCAGTACAACAACCAGGGCAAGGTTGTCCGTGGGCCTGCACCTCTGGTAAGAAAACAAACATGCCCTCCTATCTTAACTGAACCTTTCTGAAGAACACATTGTTTGCTTATTACTGAACTGAACCAAGCTGACCTCATCTGCATTGCTCTTCTGAAACAGTCGCTGGCCCTTGTTCACGCCGACGTCGACGACGGCAAGGTCGTCTTCGTGCCGTGGGTGGAGACCGACTTCAGGACCGGCGACAACCCGTGGTGGAAATAAGCGACGCAAGCTCCGGCAGCAATGCTCACTCGTGTGATATGTTAAGCCTCCTGCCAGTCCTAAGAACGCTGCTATAAGACTACTCCTGCTATAAATGCACCTGTTTCTTGTATCCAGTTATATGTATACAGTCTATGGAAGAAGAGAAACCTTTTCATTGCATATAGCATCACATTTTGAGGACTCGGGATCTGGTACTACGATGTAGACGACTCTTTTTCTATAGCTGATCAAACCTGAAACACACATCTCCTGAATCTAGACAACCTAGATAGCGATCTGAATAGTTAAAGATCTAGGATGGCATATCTGCAGGCTGCAGCATTTGTTTCAGAAGGGCAATGCAGAGTCGATCTGTTCTGGAAATGATACAAGCCACTGTCTCTAGAAGCTATTCTCTCAAGTATATTTGGGATAGCTTCTCTCTTCAGAAATGACACTTCCCTCTTGAATCAAGTCAACAATGGAACTTTAATTCTTTCTCCCTAGTTCTACTCGAAGATCGAAGCCAACATGTCATTCTAATAAGTAGAGAATCATCCGGATATGATAAAATTCATCCGAAAAAATCCGGACATGTTAATGCCAGGAAAAGACCTGTTCAAAATTTCTGGCATACAAGAACAAAGCTAGAGCGAATTCAGTAAATTAAGCTTTCACGAGAACAAATGCGCAAACATTCGCATCAAAGCTAGAGTAGATATATAGGACATTCATGGACCATGATACATCCAGCATCAAGCATATGAATACAAAATGCAGAAACATTGTGTTTCGCAGATAAAAAATCTTCTAGTAGAATATATATGAATCCAATCCCACATTACAGTAAACTTGCTAGTACTAATCACACCAAATGTACTCACATAATAACAATTCAAGAATCTATTTCACTCGACGAAAATTGTGATATCCATGACCCATCCATCCTCCACCTCCCTCATCTATACAGCTACCAAGAGTAACCCCAGCAGAAACAGTGAACATTTACCACGGCAATGCAAAAATCTTAGCTCAAATATAAGCGATCATCAGAATTAACCGGCTTCAGGAACAGCCCATGCGATCATCAGAATCTACCACGGCCATGACTCTTCCTCCCCTTGCGCCTACGGAGAGTGGGACTCACCTTCCGGCGGCTTCCCCTCCACCGAGTAGGCTTCCGTGGCGGGTGGCGGCGCGTACATCACCTGACGGAATGGCGGCATGGAGCGGGGGACGCCGTAGACGCCACCGACGCCCCCAGACGAGTAGAGATCTCCCGGGCCTTCGTTTCTCCCTCCACCGACAATGTGGTAAACCGGCCCGGGCATGTAGCCGCCGTGTCCAGCCGCGTTGAGGTAATGGACCGGGCGCACGGGCACGTAGAACACCGGCTGCGCCATGTACGGTGGAGGCGGGGCCGGCCACGGGGCGCTCTCCGGGACGTATGGCACCAGAGGAGCGCCCAGCACGGGAGCCGGCGCGTCGTCGTCGTCGTCGCCTTGCGCCACCTCCGCGTCAGACTTGGGCTGCGCACCCGCGCCGGGGCTGGGCTCCTCGGAGGTCGTGTCGAAGCCGAAGAGGTAGTCCGGGACCTCCGAGACGATCGACGAGGCCTCGGATCGGCCGCGCTCGATGGAACCCGGCGGGGGGGCGTTGAGCTGGTCGACGAACCACTGGTCGGAGGAGGCGTCGCCGACACCGGAGAGCACGGAGCCGAACGCGCCCGCGGGGGAGTGGTCCGGCGAGGCGGCGAAGAGGAAGAGGCGCAGGCGGGGCGGCTTGATGGCGGTGGCGGCGAGGCTGTGGACGCGGTCGAGCTCCTCCATGAGGTTGTCGACGTCGTCGTCGGAGGAGACGGAGATGAGCGCGTCGAGGTCGTCGTGCGGGAGCTGGTACCTGAGCGCCGGGGTGGGCTCGCCGGGGACGAAGAGCGCGGGGGCGAGCTTGGCGAGCGCGGCGAAGAGGACGGCGTGGGAGGTGGTGCGCGGGACGGAGACGATGCGGGTCTCGCCGCCGACGTAGCGGAGCCGGTGGTCGCCCGGGCGCGGCAGGATGCGGCCGCCGAAGCTGCACATGAGGCGCACGCACGCGGCCCCGTGCGGCTGCGCCTGCGCCCGCGGAGGAGGCGGGTGGTGGTAGCCGGCGCCACCGCCGTTGCCGCTGCCGTTGCCGTTGCCGTTGCTGCTGGCGGTGCTGCCGGCCCCGGCGCGGGGGGTGGAGGTGGCCGAGGAGGCGTCGTGGTGGTGCGACGACGATGACGTCATGGGCGCCGGCCGGGGGGGCGATGGCAGGGCGCGCGGGGGGTGGAGGCAGGCTGTGTGCCGCCGCAGGAGGTGTTAATTGCGAGGTGGCATTGGGATTTGGGAATCGCAACTTGCGAGGAGAGAGATAGAGAGAGAGGTGGGTGGGCGGAGAGGAGGGCGAGATTTTCTAGTCCTATAATATGGTTCGGGGGAAGCTGGGCCCATTTGCTAGCTGTGATCCAAACCCGACCGGTAATTCCTTTCCTACTTCTGCCTTACTACAACTTTTTGAAATTTTGAATCTTAAACTATGGTAAATGGTGAATTTCTTTGCCAGTTGGAAATCTCTACTTACAACTTTCCTTTGTTCATATTTTTTATTTGCGGGAGAAAAGGAAAGAAACTCCTCTATCGTTGGAGACCAGTAGTAGGAGCTGTATATCGGATGATCCAAGAGCGGAGACCCAGACCCGGTAAGGGACAAAATTAAATTATTGATCCCAGGGACATTCCGTCACCTGATCTTGCACAGAGCCCTAGGGAAACGACAGGCCTAGGACTCCTCCGTTGCTCCCCTCCCCTCCCCTCCCCACCTCACGGATCTCGACATGGACGCCAATTGCCGGCAGTACTAGTAGTAGTCCTCCCAATCTTTTCTGCTGCTAAAATATTCCCGAATAAAGTCAGGATCCCGTCGCTCGATCAAACCTCGTAAATTCTGAACCGTGCCACGGCGAAAAAGCTGGACGAGCACGAGACAGACAGCACAGCAGAGCCGTCGTCCAATACACCAAAGCCTCTGTTTATTTTGCGGTTTCCAATGTTTTTTCTTCTTCTTTCCTTCTGCCTTCTGCCTTGTGCGTTGCGTTCGCTTTGTTTATTGGGAATCAGAAACGATGTGGCGGATGGCTGCGTCTTGGCACACACGCACAGGAGGCGCCAACTGCTGCGCTCGGAGTCGGAGCGCGCTCTGGCGGACAGGCATTGCGCATCCACGTCCACCGCCGAGAGCACGCCGCTCCAATTCGCGTACGGCTTTGGCTCATTTTCCATGACCGATTCAACTCTCCGAGTCACAGATCCATCGCAGCTACAAGAGCACACGCACGCACAACAAAAGGCGGTCGGTTCATGGAGGGCTGTTGAAACAAAGTTTCCGTTCCACGGATTCTTTGAAAATGAAGGTAGAACCAAAATATATGTTGTACAAGAGCAAGTCAAACGATAAAAGTTGGAAGGTGACATTTTGTCTGCATAAGCGTCACGGTCATCGTGAAAACCAATTGAAATGGGGATCTAGCATCAGGCCAAACAAGCATTTAGACTCCGGGCCTCATTCCAATCGTGGAAACACAAACGTAAGAAGTTTGGCAGCTCAATATAAACTGTCAAAACGTCTTAGATTTGTTTACAGATGGAGTAGCTTGTTAGATCATTTACAGCCAGACACCCCAAACCCTCCTCAAACGCTCGGTTGAGCCGCCCGTTACTAACAGGTCACGAAATTTCGATTCAGCCGGGCGCCTCAAACGGGCCTCAAACGCACGGGCTGACCAGCACCCCTCGTTTCCAGCCCAAATACGGAGCGTATATGAGGGCGCCCGAACGCGCCCGTCATGTCGGTCCCGGCACAAACTGGTCCACCCGACCCCACATATATTCGTTCCCATCAGTGTCGGACCAAACCATAGCCGCTTCACTCTTGCTTCATCATTTCTCTGACTTGATGTCGTCGCTGGTTGATTACATCTGCATGAAATCTCTCGACAAATGTGTCGTGATCATCATCAACCTTATGAGCTCTTCCAGGAATTCAATTGAATTCATGATGGGTAATACCATCCTTGCCCCTCGATGATTCCTGTTCTCATCGACCACTTTATTGCCTTCCGTTCAACATAACTTGTTCGTGTTTTGTGTAAACCTTGAGATCCCTGCTACCTAGCAGTTGATCTTCCTTACCTCGGAAGTATTACCATCACTTTTTGTCAAGAATGTGGTGAGAATTTCACCACCTCTTAAGAATTCTTGATATCATAATACTTCTTGCCATCTTCGTTCATTCCTTGGTCCCCGTATTGTTTTCAACCGGAATACCGACAATTGAGCTATGACGTGTGAATTCAAAACTTCTAGCAACCCTATTGCTTTGAAGTGAATGGGCGATAGTTCATTCTAAGTCTTTCGATAATTGAATCACCATTCTAACATTGGCCGTGCAACCCTATCCATATTTCGGGTGCACCGTTCAACCAATGTTTAATTATGTATGTTTTCCTCGAGCATATCCCATTATATCATTTGATCTAACAAATGTCATCTTCTTGTTCACATTATCGTGGAAATCCATCCGTTTGGAATTCTCGATGAATTGTCGCTGAGCCCATCAGCCACCTTTTCATCCCGTCCTTGGTTTAATGATGAACTATTGCTTCAGTAACCCGCTCCCATAGTTCATTTCTCGAGAATCTTAAAATGTCATTTCGCCGATTTGTGTTGCACCTTTTCCTCTCGGACCCCCTGAGTCTGAGGTATCATGACACCAATTGGATATGAATCTCGGTCAGATATGATGGTTGGGACAACTTTCCAAGAGTTATGATGTTGATCCTTTGATGACCCGGTAACATGATGTCATGCCTAGCACCCCCCCCCCCGGCTGGAGGACCTATCATTATAGATTCCTTTTCAACAAGGTTATCCATTCATCCATGAGGAAATTGTAAGACTTATTCTACAAGTTGTTCCTGATGGATCCTTCCTGTATCCAAAGTCTGACCTTTGCTTGAAGACCATGTCAATACTATCTTGAAGCATGTCTGTGGTACTCCGATTTTCAACAAGAACATTTGAAGCCCAATGCTAAATGTTTCCTGCTCAATTATCCAAATACCGCTGTATGGGTAATGTCATGAAATTCCTCTCCCCTTACATAAATGGTTTTCTACTTTCTATCCTGTCATGGATATCATGCTCTGTTTGTCCTTGGGAAGGAAATACCCCAAAATATGTGTTTTAACACATTTTCCTTTCCATTGTTCTGTTTAATCTGATAATCATATTTTCCTTTCCATTGTTTGATTTAACCTTTCTTGTGATCTATATGACCTAAGCAGTAATATTCTCCTGCTTATGTAAACACCTTGAGGTACCGCTCAGTCAGTAAGACCCTGTTACTATGGTTGATGACATTCCGGTAGCCATCGATGGACGAGAACCTTGCCTATTGACCCACCTCGTTCAACGAGCAGGAAGATGGTTCTCTTCGTCCCTCGCCCTTGGTAACGATGTTGTTGCCGACATAACTGATAGGCTACCCTCTGACACGCCTTACTATCGCGACCGTGCAAGATGTCGGCCCCCTTCCTACTTTCAACCACATGGTGGGCCCATAACCCACAGTTCCACAGGATCGAAACCTGACTCTCCTGTACACCCCCTGTTCCCAAGGTTGTTCCTCGCGTGTGGCCTCGTATGTAATTCACGAGCCACCTTCCGAGGGATCATCAAATCTGTTATCGGACGCAATGCTTATTCCCGATTGCTTTGAGCCCCTTTCACGCCCTGTTTCAGGCATCGAACGGTCGCCTGCTTGCTCGAAACTTCCCCTGAAACCTCATTACTTTGCTCTCGATATTTTCTTAAGTTTAAATTCGAGAGTTACTTTCTGCCACCTTCCCCAATGTTATCGACCAGATAGTCAACCTTGTAGAGGTTCGTTCTCCCGGAATACCCCTTATTCTTTCGTAAGTACGATGGAACCCCCGAAGAAAGGATACCGACTTCATCTTGATGACTTGAAGCAGAAAAATGAAGGCATCAACGTAATGGATCGACCTCTTCGAGAAGAACAACCAAGACCGATAAGATTCGTTAGAATTTCGTAACCAGACCTTTCCCCTTAGTCTCCCTCTTAAATCTCAGGACGAGATTTCTTGTAGTGGAGGAGAATTGTGACGCCCGGATAATTAAGCCACAGTAACCCTCCGCTAAAGATGCCACGTCACCTCGATTACTGTTGCTAATCTCGCGTTAGTTCGAAACCGCGGCAAATTAAAATTTAAAATTAATGTCGACAATAAAAGTTTTCGAAAGTAGAAACAAAAATGTTCGGTGGGTGCCAAATATTACAAGGGTAGTTATGGTACAGCAATCACATTTTTAGAAGATGTCTAAATAATTTAAAATGATAAAAAACAGAAAGGAAATAAATAAAAGGAAAAGGTCAAAAATAAAAAAGGAAAAACAAAACAAAACAAGCAAAGGAGAACAAGCCCCCCTCCCCACATGGGCCAACCGGCCCAACCAGCCAACCCAACTGGCCCAGGCCAGCCCACCCCTGGCCTACACATGTCCCCCCACGACACCCGAAACCCCAACCCATTCCCCACTCGCTCCCACTCCCCCTCTCCCGATCCGATCTGGATCGGGATCGATCCCCCACTTCCCCGCCCCATGCCGCTCTCCCTTTCCCCGATCGGATCGGGGCAGCGCCCCGCCGATTGCCCCGACGACGCGCTCGCCGCCGCCGCCGCTCGGGGGCGCCCGAACCCCGCGCCCCGCCATCGCCGGAGCCACCCACCGGACCGCACCCGCTCGTCATCGCCGTGCGCCACCACCACCACCACCGTCGAAGGCCCCGCCGTCGCCGCTCGGACCGACCGCCTCCTTGCCCGACCTCGCGTCCTCGTCCTCCTCCCCGAGCTCCGCAGGACGTCGTGTTCGTCGCCCCGACGCCAATCGCCGCCACCCGGAGCTCCTCCGCCTCGACTCCGTCAATGCCGTCCTCGTCCTCCTCCTTGCCGGTCCTCCCCAACCTCCCCCGAGCCCGCTGCCCCGTGCCCTACGCTCCCTCGGTGAGGACCCCGGTCCTCCTCCTCCTCCCCGTCCCCTCTCGCCAGCCACCGCCCTCCATGGCCGAGGCTCGCCATAGCCCGCGCCGTTCGCCGCCTCTGCCGGTGCCCCGCTACTGCGGTGGCCCCGTGCTCCCCCGCCTCTCCGTCGGCCGCCCCGGCCACCACCGCGTCTGGCCTCGCCCCCGCTTCCCCTTGCCGGCGCCGCGCCACCGGCCACGGCCTTGCCCGCGCCCCGTTAGGGCGAGCGCCCGCACCCGCGCCCCCGTTTAGCCTCATGGGCCACTGACCACAGGGGCCCACGCCCCAGAACGAAAATTTTAAAAAAAGGTTTTTTTAATAATAATAATAATAAAGATAAATTTAATTAATTAATTAATTAAGTTAATTAATCCTATTTAATTAGTCTAATTAACCTGTTAGTTTAATTAAACAGAAATTAGTTTAACCTAAACCCTAATCAACCTATCAGTGTATGACAGGTGGGTCCCACTGGACCCACATGTCAGTTTGACCAGTCAATACCTCTATTGAGTGCTGATGTCATGCTGACGTCATGATGATGTCAGCAAACACTATTCTGGATAATCTTGAATTAAATAAATTCTAAAAATGATTTAAAACTTTAGAAAATCATATAAAATAAACCGTAGCTCAGATGGAAAAACTTTGTACATGAAAGTTGCTCAGAACAACGAGACGAACCCGGATACGCAGCCCGTTCGTCCATCACACATCCCTAACATATCAAACCCGCAACTTTCCCCCTCCGGTTCATCTGTCAGAAAACACGAAACACCGGGGATATTTTCCCGGATGTTTCCCCTCTTAACCGGCATCACCTCATACCACGTTAGGTCACACCTAGCATCGTTACTTGTCATGTCATGCATCGTTATGCATCTGTTTACATGGTATTCATTGTTTCTTCCCCCTCTTCTCTCCGTTAGACTATGAGACCGACGCTGCTGCTGCCCAGTTCGGCTACGGAGTTGACGACCCCTCTCTCTTGCCAGAGCAACCAGGCAAGCCCCCCCTTGATCACCAGATATCGCCTATTCTACTCTATACTGCTTGCATTAGAGTAGTGTAGCATGTTACTGCTTTCTGTTATACCTATCCTGATGCATAGCCTGTCCTTGTTACTACTGTTGTTACCTTTACCTGCAATCCTATATGCTTAGTATAGGATGCTAGTATTTTCATCTGTGGCCCTACATTCTTGTCCGTCTGTTGTGCTATACTATTGGGCCGAGATCACTCGGGAGGTGATCTCGGGTATATACTATATACTTATACATGATACATGTGGTGACTAAAGACGGGTCGGCTGGTGGAGCACCCGCGAGTGGATCTTTGTGGCGGAGCGACAGGGCAGGTTGAGACCGCCTAGGAGAGAGGTGGGCCTGGCCCTGTTCGGTGTTCGCGAATACTTAACACGCTTAACAAGATCTCGGTATTTGATCTAAGTTGGCTACGAGCCTATACGCACTAACCAACTACGTGGGAAAGATATGGGCACTCGGCCTCGTGGTATCAGCCGAAGCACTTCGTGACGCCAGCGACCGAGTGGCGCGCGCCGGATTGGAACGTAAGCCTGCTCTTGTATTAAGGGGGCTAGTTCTGCTTTCGGCCGCGTACGCAACGTGCAGGTGTGCTATGGGCGATGGGCCCAGACCCCTGTGCGCTTAGGTTTAGACCGGCGTGCTGGCCTCTCTGTTGAGCCTAGGTGGGGCTGCGACATGTTGATCTTCCGAGGCCGGGCATGACCCAGGAAAGTGTGTCCGGCCAAATGGGATCGAGCATGTTGGGTTATGTGGTGCACCCCTGCAGGGAAGTTAATCTATTCGAATAGCCGTGATCTTCGGTAACAGGACGACTTGGAGTTGTACCTTGACCTTATGACAACTAGAACCGGATACTTAATAAAACACACCCTTCCAAGTGCCAGATACAACCGGTGGTCACTCTCTCTCAGGGATACGAGGAGGGGATCGCCTGGTAGGATTATTGCTATGTGATGCTACTTGGAGGACTTCAACCTACCCTCTCCTACCTGTTGCAAGACGGAGGTGACCAGAAGCGTAGTCTTCGATAAGACTAGCTATCCCCCTCTTAACCTGGCATTCTGTGGTTCAGTCCACTGATATGGCCCTTCACACATATATCCATGCATATGTAGTGTAGCTCCTTGCTTGCGAGTACTTTGGATGAGTACTCACGGTTGCCTTGTTCCCCCTTTTCCCCCTATCTCTACTCGATTGCTGCAACCAGACGATGGAGCCCAGGAGCCAGACGCCACCGTCAATGACGACTACTACACTGGAAGTGCCTACTACTACGTGCAGCCCGCTGACGACGACCAGGAGTAGTTAGGAGGATCCCAGGCAGGAGGCCTGCGCCTCTTTCGATCTGTATCCCAGTTTGTGCTAGCCATCTTATGGCAACTTGTTTAACTTATGTCTGTACTCAGATATTGTTGCTTCCGCTGACTCGTCTATGATCGAGCACTTGTATTCGAGCCCTCGAGGCCCCTGGCTTGTATTATGATGCTTGTATGACTTATTTATGTTTTTAGAGTTGTGTTGTGATATCTTCCCATGAGTCCCTGATCTTGATCGTACACATTTGCGTGCATGATTAGTGTACGATTGAATCGGGGGCGTCACAAAACCATAGCCGCTTCACTCTCCTCTTCACTCCACCCCCTCCGCTAGCTGAGCTCACCTCCGGCGATTTCCGGCTGTCTCCAGCATGGCGGGCAATGGATCTAACTCCGCCTAATCCGAATCCGTCGATTGAGGTGCCATCCCGTGCGGGTTGGAGGAGGCAATGGTGGTTCGCATTACACTCTGCCGCTCCCGGGAGGACAGCACCTAGCCGACGGACGGATCTATCTGGCGCGACACCACAACGTCAACTCAATGGGCGCTCGGTCCTTTGGGGTTGGATCATCGTGGTCCTAGCAACCGGAAAATCTCTTCTTCCCCATCTCCGGATCAGGCAGACTATGAGTCCCACGGGAACGAGCGGCCAGCCGTGGGAAGGAGAGGATAAGGGGCGCTGAGGCCCGTATCGTGACAGAAATGGTGGCGGCGGAGGCGGCGGTGCGGGCGGCCGTAGAGGAGGAAGCCATCCGCGCCTGCATTGTGGAGAAATGGCAGCGGAAGAACACGCGCACCCTGGCCAGAGAGCAGAATCGGGCGGTCCATGCCATGGCCGGACTGCCACTAAAGGAGGAGAAGGAGGCAGCGACAGCGAGGACAGCGGCGTCGAGGACAGCTCCGGCGACGAGCAGATCTGGCTCGATCCCTACCGCGTCTTCGATTGGTACTTCCACGAGAAGGACGACAAGGCCATCGGGAAGGGCAAGAGCAGCCGCAGATGATCTCCACCATAGCCAAACATGCCAAATTTTGGTAGTCCAATGGCATGTTAGTAATGATGGAGTAGCTGAACGATGCGTGTAATGCATCGACGTAGTTGCATGGGTTTGTATGGATTTGAGATATGATAATTATGTCGGGGAATGTAGTAATTCAAAAAATTCCTACGATCATGCAAGATCTATCTAGGAGATGTATAGCAACGAGACGGGAGAGTGTGTCCATGTACCCTCGTAGACCGAAAGTGGAAGCGTTTAGTGATGCGGTTGATGTAGTCGTACGTCTTCACGATCCAACTGATCCAAGTACCGAACGTACGACACCTCCATGTTCAGCACACGTTCAGCATGATGACGTCCCTCGAGATCTTGATCTAGTAGATGGTCGAGGGAGAGTTCTATCAGCACGACGGCGTGGCAACGATGTTGATGATGTTACCAGTGCAGGGCTTCGCCTAAGCACTACGACGATATGACCGAGGTGTTAAACTGTGGAGGGGGAACCGCACACGGCTAAGAGATTGTCTATTGTGCTTTGGGGTGCCCCCTGCGTCGGTATATAAAGGAGGAGAGGGGGAGGCTGGCCGGCCCTGTAGGGCACGCCAAGAGGGAGGAGTCTTACTAGGACTCCAAATCCTAGTAGGATTCCACTTGGTGGAAGGGGGAAGTAAAGAAGGAAGAGGGAGAGGGAAAGGGAAAGGGGGGCCGAGCTCCCTCCCCTAGTCCTATTCGGACTCCCCATGGGGGGGCGCCTCCCCAATGTGGGTTGTCCTCTCTCTCCCCTATGGCCCATGATGGTCCATTGCTTCCCCTGGGGTTCCGGTAACCCCTTCGGCACTCCGTTTTTACCCGGCACCACTCGGAACTCTTCCGGTGTCCGAATAACTTAGTCCAATATATCAATCTTTATGTCTCGACCATTTTGAGACTCCCCGTCCTGTCCGTGATCTCATCCGGGACTTCGAACAAACTTCGGTCATCAAATCACATAACTCATAATACAAATCGCCGTCGAACGTTAAGCGTGCGGACCCTACGGGTTCGAGAACTATGTAGACATGATCGAGACACATCTCCGATCAATAACCAATAGCGGAACCTGGATGCTCATATTGGCTCCTATATATTCTACGAACATCTTTATCGGTCAAACCGCATAACAACATACATTGTTCCCTTTGTCATCGGTATGTTACTTGCCCGAGATTCGATCGTCGGTATCATCAAACCTAGTTCAATCTCTTTACCGGCAAGTCTCTTTAATCGTTCCGTAATGCTTCATCCCGCAACTAACTCATTAGTCACATTGCTTGCAAGGCTTATAGTGATGAGCATTACCGAGAGGGCCCAGAGATACCTCTCCGATACACAAAGTGACAGATCCTAATCACGATCTATGCCAACCCAACAAACACCTTCAGAGACACCTATAGAGCATCTTTATAATCACCCAGTTACGTTGTGACGTTTGATAGCACACAAGGTGTTCCTCCGGTATTTGAGAGTTGCATAATCTCACAGTCAGAGGAACATGTATACGTCATGGAGAAAGCAATAGCAATAAAATTTATCGATCATTATGCTAAGCTAATGGATGGGTCTTGTCCATCACATCATTCTCTAATGATGTGATCCCATTCATCAAATGACAACACATGTCTATGGTCAGGAAACATAACCATCTTTGATTAACGAGCTAGTCAAGTAGAGGCATACTAGGGACACTTTGTTTTGTCTATGTATTCACACATGTACTAAGTTTCCGGTTAATACAATTCTAGCATGAATAATAAACATTTATCATGATATAAGGAAATATAAATAACAACTTTATTATTGCCTCTAGGGCATATTTCCTTCAAATTGAGGTGTCCGGTTGTGAGAAGGCAATTTGAGGCCTGACCGATTAGTGTCCGCGGATGCGCCCGGGCACGTCTGCGGGCGTTTGAGGGGCCAGATTTGCAAAGTCCGGCTGTAGATGCTCTTATACCTTTGGCTTGGCACGCATGTGGCTTTAATTTTATTTTGACATGTCTTAATTGTTGATTTATGATTTTATTTTGCTTTGTTGCATTATTGAATTGTTGATTGTGATGAATTTGATCGATATGATCGATGTGCATGGATTTGCATGAACTTGAGGGTTTAGATATAAGAAATGCGGTTATCCGGCAGGACTTTTGAGGGGTTGTCTGACGCTGTTCATGGTCGTGCCCACCCGGCCGACCCATTTGGTCCACCCGGCCATTGAGCGGCCAAATTTTTACAATTAGACATTATAAAAAACATTAAAACCAATTAAATCATATGGTTTGAACATCGCAATAAAAAGTTTACAACCAAAAGCAATTTGAATTGCCACAAATACATAAAAAAAGAGCCGATACATTTATTGGTTGTCAATGTGAGTCCACATATGCTCAACCAAATCATTTTGAAGTTGAATGTGAGTTGTCCAATCATGCAATTCTATACGAAATTGGGTAAACTGTGTAAATGTTGTCGGTCCATGCTCATACTAAACATTTTTATCCGTACAAATCAAACCCTTGGTCGAAGATGTTGTCATCGCACTCATAGTTTATGATCATGTTGTGCATGATCACACAAGCAGTCATCACCGCCCACATCTTCTAAGTACTCCATGTTCTAGCAGGGTGCCGAACGATAGCCCATCGAGATTGGAGCACACCAAAAGCATGCTCCACATCCTTCCTAGCACTCTCTTGGTGCATGGGCAAACCTAACACTCTTCTCTCCTCCTGGCTTCAAGATTGCCTTCACAAGAGTTGACCATTGAGAATATATACCGTTAGCTATGTAGGATCCCTTGTTGTAGTGATGGCCATTGATCTCAAAGTTGACCTTTGGGCAGTTGCCTTCTGTAATTCTTATGAACACTAGAGACCGCTGAAACACGTTGATGTCATTGTGTGATCCTGCCATGTCAGAAAAGGAGTGCTAAATCCAGAGATCTTGTGATGCCATGGCTTCAAGTATGACCGTGCAAGCTTTAACATGCCCCCTATATTGCCCCTGCCAAGCAAATAGACATTTCTTTCACTTCCAGTGCATACAATTGCCCCTGCCAAGCAAATAGTAATCAATGAATTGAGAGGCTTTACACTGCAACCACAATTTTGCAAAACTTGTACAATGATGCAAGGCATGTGGACTCATTCATGCAAACATACTCATCCACAAGATCACCGGGAATTTCGTATGAAAGTGATACGTCTCCAACGTATCTATATTTTTTGATTGTTCCATGCTATTATATTATCTGTTTTGGATGTTAAGTGGGCTTTAATATGCTCTTTTACATTATTTTTGGGACTAACCTATTAACCGAGGGCCCAGTGCCAGTTTCTATTTTTTTTGCCTATTTTAGAGTTTTGTAGAAAAGGAATACCAAACGGAGTCCAAACGGAATGAAACCTTTGCGATGATCTTGCTTGGACCCAAAGCAAACCAGAAGACTTAAAGATGAAGTCGGAGACGCGACGAGGCGTCCACGAGGCAGGAGGGCGCGCCCAGGGGGGTAGGAGCGCCCCCACCCTCATGGGCCCCTCATAGCTCCACCGACCTAGTTCTTTCGCCTATATATACTCTTATACCCTAAAAACATCAGGGGGGCACGAAACCACTTTTCCACCGATGCAACCTTCTGTACCCATGAGATCCCATCTTGGGGCCTTTTCCGTCGATCTGCCGAAGGGCGAATCGGTCATGGAGGGCTTCTACATCAACACCATTACCTCTCCGATGAAGCGTGAGTAGTTTACCAGAGACCTTCGGGTCCATAGCTATTAGTTAGATGGCTTCTTCTCTCTCTTTGATTCTCAATACAAATTTCTCCTCGATGTTCTTGGAGATCTATTTGATGTAATACTCTTTTGCGGTGTGTTTGCCGAGATCCGATGAATTATGGATTTATGATCAAGATTATCTATGAATATTATTTGGTTATTCTCTGAATTCTTATATGCATGATTTGATATCTTTGCAAGTCTCTTCGAATTATCGGTTTAGTTTGGCCTACTAGATTGATCTTTCTTGCCATGGGAGAAGTGCTTAGCTTTGTGTTCAATCTTGCGATGTCCTTTCCCAGTGACAGTAGGGTCAGCAAGGCACGTATTGTATTGTTGCCATCGAGGATAAAAGGATGGGGTTTATATCATATTGCTTGATTTTATCCCTCTACATCATGTCATCTTGCTTAATGTGTTACCCCGTTCTTATGAACTTAATACTCTAGATGCATGCTGGATAGCGGTCGATGTGTGGAGTAATAGTAGTAGATGCAGGCAAGAGTCGGTCTACTTGACACGGATGTGATGCCTATGTTCATGATCATTGCCTTAGATGTTGTCATAATTATGCGCTTTTCTATAAATTGCTCGGCAGTAATTTGTTCACCCACCATAATACATGCTATCTTGAGAGAAGCCACTAGTGAAACCTATGGCCCCCGGGTCTCTTTTCCATTATATTGCATCTCTTTTCCATATTATTGAATCTCATTTACTATTTTGCAATCTTTACTTTCCAATCTATACATAAAAAAACCAAAAATATTACTTTACTATCTCTATTAGATTTCAGTTTTGCGAGTGACCGTGACGGGATTGACAACCCCTTTATCGCGTTGGTTGCAAGTTCTTGATTGTTTGTGCAGGTATTCGATGACTTGTGCGTCGTCTCCTATTGGATTGATACCTTCGTTCTCAAAACTAAGGGAAATACTTACACTACTTTGCTGCATCACCCTTTCCTCTTCAAGGGAAAACCAACGCAAGCTCAAGAGGTAGCAAGAAGGATTTCTGGCGCTGTTGCCGGGGAAACCTACGCCAAGTCAAGACAAGATTTGATCTCTCGTCAACTTGCCGATTTCTGGCGCCGTTGCCGGGGAGATCTTCATCAAGTCAAGCCATACCAAGTACCCATCATAAACTCTTCTCCCTTGCATTACATTATTTTATTAGCACTCCGATTGCTCCTACTACCAATGCTGAATCTTGTGAAATTAATACCGTTTGTTGAATCTTGCTATGAAAGATCAACTTTCTGGCCTTCCTAGTGAAGATGCCACAACCCATCTAAACAACTTCGTTGATTTGTGCGATATGCAAAAGAAGAAAGATGTGGATAATGATATTGTTAAATTGAAGCTATTTCCGTTTTCGCTTAGAGATCATGCTAAAACTTGGTTCTCATCTTTGCCTAAAAATAGTATTGATTCTTGGAATAAGTGCAAAGATGCTTTTATCTCTAAGTATTTTCCTCCCACTAAGATCATCTCCCTTAGGAATGATATGATGGATTTTAAGCAACTTGATCATGAGCATGTTGCACAAGCTTGGGAGAGGATGAAATTAATGATACGTAATTGCCCTACACATGGTTTGAATTTGTGGATGATTATACAAAATCTTTATGCCATATTGAATTTTGCTTCTAGAAATCTTTTAGATTCAGTCGCGGGAGGCACTTTTATGGAAATCACTTTAGGAGAAGCCACTAGACTCCTAGATAATATTATGGTTAATTATTCTCAATGGCACATCGAAAGATCCACTAGTAAAAAGGTTCATGCGATTGAAGAAATTAATGCTTTGAGTGGAAAGATGGATGAACTTATGAAATTGTTTGCTAATAAAAGTGTTTCTTGTGATCCTAATGATATGCTCCACTTTGATTGAGAATAATAATGAATCTATGGATGTGAATTTTGTTGGTAGGTACGATTTTGGTAACAATGCGCATAGAGGCAATTTTAATCCTAGGCCGTTTCCTAGTAATTCCTCTAACAATTATGGTAATTCCTATAACAACTCTTATGGAAATTTTAATAATATGCCCTCTGATTTTGAGAATAGTATTAAAGAATTTATGAGTTTGCAAAAGAATTTCAATGCTTTGATTGAAGAAAAATTGCTTAAGATTGATGAGTTGGCTAGGAACGTGGATAGAATTTCTCTTGATGTTGATTCTTTGAAACTTAGATCCATTCCACCTAAGCATGATATCAATGAGTCTCTCAAAGCCATGAGAAAATTTCCATTGATGAGTGCAAAGAAAGAGGTGCATGCAAAAAAAGATTGGTTTGTGAAAGCGTGTTCTTCTAGTTTTCATCATAATAATGATGAAGATCTAAAAGTGATTGATGTGACTCCTATTAAATATTTGTTTTCCAATATGAATCTTGATAAAGATGAGACTGGAGATGAGTCAACTTTAGTTAAAAGTCGTCCCAATGATTCGTAGTTTTTAGATCTAGATGAAAAAATTGATAAAAGTGGGATTGAAGAGGTCAAAACTTTAAATAGCAATGAACCCACTATTTTGGACTTCAAGGAATTTAATTATGATAATTGTTCTTTAATAGATTGTATTTTCTTGTTGCAATCAGTGTTAAATTCTCCTCATGCTTATAATCAAAATAAAGCTTTTACTAAACATATCGTTGATGCTTTGATGCAATCTTATGAAGAAAAGCTGAACTAGAAGTTTCTATCCCTAGAAAACTTTATGATGAGTGGTAACCTACTACTAATATTAAGATTAAAGATTATGAATGTTATGCTTTGTGTGATTTGAGTGCTGGTGTTTCCATGATTTCAAAAACTTTGTGTGATGTGCTAGGTTTCCGTGAATTTGATGATTGTTCTTTAAATTTGCATCTTGCGGACTCCACCATTAAGAAACCTATGTGAAGGATTAATGATGCCACTGTTGGGGAATGTAGCAGAAATTCAAAATTTTCTTACGTGTCACCAAGATCTATCTATGGAGAAACCAGCTACGAGTAGAAGGAGAGTGCATCTACATACCCTTGTAGATCGCTAAGCGGAAGCGTTCAAGTGAACGGGGTTGATGGAGTCGTACTCGTCGTGATTCAAATCACCGATGATCAAGTGCCGAACGCACGGCACCTCCGCGTTCAACACACGTACAGCCCGGTGACGTCTCCCACGCCTTGATCCAGCAAGGAGAGAGGGATAGGTTGAGGAAGACTCCATCCAACAGCAGCACAACGGCGTGGTGGTGGTGGAGGAGCGTGGCAATCCCGCAGGGCTTCGCCAAGCACCATGGGAGAAGAGGAGGAGGGAGAGGGGCAGGGCTGCACCAACGAGAGATCAAATCATGTGTTATGGGCAGCCCTATGCCTCACTATTTATAAGGGGAGAGGGGGCTGCGCCCCCCTCTAGGGTTTCCCACCCCCAAGGGGCGGCGGCCAACCCTAGATGGGTTTTGGGGTGCGGCCAAGAGGGGAGGGGAGAGGGAGGCGCACCAATATGGGCCCTAAGGCCCATATCCCCTTAGGGTTTGCCCCTTCTCCCCCTCTAGCCGCATGGGCCATGGTGGGAGGCGCCCTAGCCCACCTAGGGGCTGGTGCTCTCTCATACTTGGCCCATGTATGCCTCTGGAGCATGTGGGAGGCGCCCTAGCCCTCCCGGTGGTCCCGGTACATTACCGATATCGCCCGAAACTTTTCCGGTGACCAAAACAGGACTTCCCATATATAAATCTTTACCTCCGGACCATTCCGGAACTCCTCGTGACGTCCGGGATCTCATCCGGGACTCCGAACAACATTCGGTTACCACATACAAGCTTCCTTTATAACCCTAGCGTCATCGAACCTTAAGTGTGTAGACCCTACGGGTTCGGGAGACATGTAGACATGACCGAGACGTTCTCCGGTCAATAACCAACAGCGGGATCTGGATACCCATGTTGGCTCCCACATGTTCCACGATGATCTCATCGGATGAACCACGATGTCAAGGACTTAATCAATCCCGTATTCAATTCCCTTTGTCTATCGGTATGTTACTTGCCCGAGATTCGATCGTCGGTATCCAATACCTTGTTCAATCTCGTTACCGGCAAGTCACTTTACTCGTTCCGTAACACATCATCCCGTGATCAACTCCTTGGTCACATTGCACATATGATGATGTCCTACCGAGTGGGCCCAGAGATACCTCTCCGTTTACACGGAGTGACAAATCCCAGTCTCGATCCGCATAAAACAATAGATACTTTCGGAGATACCTGTAGTGCACCTTTATAGTCACCCAGTTACGTTGTGATGTTTGATACACCCAAAGCACTCCTACGGTATCCAGGAGTTACACGCTCTCATGGTCGAAGGAAGAGATACTTGACATTGGCAAAGCTCTAGCAAATGAACTACATGACCTTTTGTGCTAGGCTTAGGATTGGGTCTTGTCCATCACATCATTCTCCTAATGATGTGATCCCGTTATCAACGACATCCAATGTCCATAGCCAGGAAACCATGACTATCTGTTGATCACAACGAGCTAGTCAACTAGAGGCTCACTAGGGACATATTGTGGTCTATATATTCACACGTGTATTACGATTTCCGGATAATACAGTTATAGCATGAATAAAAGACTATTATCATGAACAAAGAAATATAATAATAACACTTTTATTATTGCCTCTAGGGCATATTTCCAACAGTCTCCCACTTGCACTAGAGTCAATAATCCAGTTCACATCGCCATGTGATTAACACTCACAGGTCACATCGCCATGTGACTAATACCCAAGAGTTTACTAGAGTCAGTAGTCTAGTTCACATCACTATGTGATTATCACTCAATGAGTTTTATGTTTGATCATGTTGCTTGTGAGAGAGGTTTTAGTCAACGGGTCTGAACCTTTCAGATCCGTGTGTGCTTTACAAATCTCTATGTCATCTCCTAGATGCAGCTACCACGCTCTATTTGGAGCTATTCCAAATAACTGTTCTACTTTGAGCTATTCTAAATTATTGCTCCATTATATGTATCCGGTCTCTCTACTCAGAGCTATCCGGATAGGTTCAAGCTTGCATCGTCGTAACCTTTACGACGAACTCTTTTACCACCTCCATAATCGAGAAAATTCGTTAGTCCACTAGTTACTAAGGATAACTTTGACCACTGTCCTGTGAGCCATTCTTGGATCACTCTTGTACCCCTTGACTGACTCATGGCAAGGCATACTTCAGGTGCGGTACACAGCATAGCATACTGAAGAGCCTACGTCTTAAGCATAGGGGACGACCTTCGTCCTTTCTCTCTATTCTGCCGTGGTCGAGCTTTAATTCTTAACTTCGTACCTTACAACTCAGGCAAGAACTCCTTCTTTGACTGGTCCATCTTGAACACCTTCAAGATCATGTCAAGGTATGTGCTCATTTGAAAGTATTATTAAGCATTTTGATCTATCCTTATAGATCTTGATGCTCAATGTTCAAGTAGCTTAATCCAGGCTTTCCATTGAAAAACACCTTTCAAATAACCCTATATGCTTTCTAGAAATTCTACATCATTTCTGATCATCAATATGTCAACAACATATACTCATTAGAAATTCTATAGTGCTCCCACTCACTTCTTTGGAAATACAAGTTTCTCATAAACTTTGTACAAACCCAAAATCTTTGATCATCATCAAAGCATAAATTCCAACTCCGAGATGCTCACTCCAGTCCTTAGAAGGATTGCTGGAGCTTTGCATACTTATTAGCATCTTTCGGGATTGACAAAACCTTCCGGTTATATCACATACAACCTTTCCTCAATAAAATCGTCGAGGAAACAATGTTTTGACATCCTATCTGCAAGATTTCATAAATAATGCAGTAATCGCTAATATAATTCCAACAGACTCTTAGCATCGCTACGAGTGAGAAAATCTCATCGTAGTCAACTCCTTGAACTTGTCGGAAAACATCTTAACGACAAGTCGAGCTTTCTTAATGGTGACATTTACCATCATTGTCCGTCTTCCTTTTGAAATCCATCTGTACTCATTAGCCTTACGACCATCGAGCTGTTCTGCCAAAGTCCACACTTTGTTTTCATACATGGATCCTCTCTCAGATTTTATGGCCTCAAGCCATTTATCGGAATCTGGGCCCACCATCGCTTCTCCATAGCTCGTAGGTTCATTGTTGTCTAGCAACATGATTTTCAAGACAGGATTACGTACCACTCTGAAGTAGTACGCATCCTTGTCATCCTACGAGGTACGGTAGTGACTTGATCTGAAGTTTCATGATCACTATCATAAGCTTCTACTTCAATTGGTGTAGGTGCCGCAGGAACAACTCTTTGTGCCCTGCTATACACTAGTTGAAGCGACAGTTCAATAACCTCATCAAGTCTCCACCATCCTCCCACTCAATTCTTTCGAGAGAAACTTTTCCTCGCGAAAGGACCCGATTCTAGAAACAATCCATATTGCTTTCGGACCTGAATTAGGAGGTATACCCAACTGTTTTGGGTTTCCTATGAAGATGCATTTTATCCGCTTTGGGTTCGAGCTTATCAACCTGAAACTTTTTCATATAAGCGTCGCAGCCCCAAACTTTTAAGAAACGACAACTTAGGTTTCTCTAAACCATAATTCATACGGCGTCATCTCAACGGATTTACTGGTGCCCTATTTAAAGTGAATGTGGTTGTCTCTAATGCCTAACCCATGGACAATAGTGGTAATTCGATAAGAGACATCATGGTACGCACCATATCCAATAGGGTGCAACTATGATGTTCGGACACACCATCACACTATGGTGTTCCAGGCGGTATTAATTGTAAAACAATTTCCAGAATGTCTTAATTGCGTGCCAAAATTCGTAACTCAGATATTCATCTCTATGATCATATCATAGACATTTTATCCTCTTGTCACAATGATCTTCTACTTCACTCTGAAATTACTTGAACCATTCTTCAGACTTGTGTTTCATCAAGTAAGTATTCTCAACATCTACTCGAATCATCTGTGAAGTAAGATCATAACGATATTCACTGCATGCCTCAGCACTCATTGGACTGCACACATCACGATGTGTTACTTCCAACAAGTTGCTATCTTGTTCCATCTTACTGAAAACGAGGCTTTTCAGTCATCTTGCCCATGTGGTATGATTTGCATATCTCAAGTGATTCAAAATCAAGTGAGTCCAAACGGTCCATTTGCATGGAGTTTCTTTATGCATATACACCAATAGACATGGTTCGCATGTCTCAAACTTTTCAAAACGAGTGAGTCCAAAGATCCATCAACATGGAGCTTCTTCATGCGTTTTATACCATTATGACTTATATGGCAGTGCCACAAGTAAGTGGTACTATCATTACTATCTTATATCTTTTGGCATGAGAATGTGTATCACTACGATCGAGATTTAATAAACCATTCCTATAGGTGCAAGAGCACTTATTCAGGTTTAATACTAATCTTGATGGTAGAGGGAGCGTGCAATGTTAGATCACATCAAACTTGGAAACACTTCCAACACATATCGTCAGCTCACCTTTAGCTAGTCTCCGTTTCATTCCGTAGCTTTTATTTCGAGTTACTAACACTTAGCAACCGAACCAGTATCTAATACCCTGGTGCTACTAGGAGTACTAGTAAAGTACACATTAACATAATGTATATCCAATATACTTCTATCGACCTTGCCAGCCTTCTCATCTACCAAGTATCTAGGGTAATTCTGCTCTAGTGACTGTTCCCCTTATTACAGAAGCACTTAGTCTCGGGTTTGGGTTCAACCTTGGGTTTCTTCACTGGAGCAGCAGCTGATCTGCCGTTTCATGAAGTATCCCTTCTTGCCCTTGCCCTTCTTGAAACTAGTGGTCTCACTGACCATCAACGATTGATGCTCCTTCTTGATTTCTACTTTCGCGGTGGCAAACATCGCGAATATCTCAAGGATCATCATATATGTCCCTGATATATTATAGTTCATCACGAAGCTCTAGCAGCTTGGTGGTAATGACTTTGGAGAAACATCACTATTTTATTAGAAGATCAACTCCCACCTGATTCAAGTGATTGTTGCACTCAGACAATCTGAGCACAAGCTCAACGATTGAGCTTTTCTCCCTTAGTTTGCAGGCTAAGAAAATCGTCGGAGGTCTCATACCTCTTGACGTGGGCACGAGCCTGAAATCCCAATTTCAGCCCTCGAAGCATCTCATATGTTTCGCGATGTTTCGAAAACGTCTTTCGTGCCTCAATTCTAAACCTTTTAGCTGAACTATCACGTAGTTATCAAGACGTGTATGTCCGATGTTCACAACATCCACAAACGACGTTTGGGGTTCAGCATACTGAGCGGTGCATTAAGGACATAAGATTTCTACTGATCGCATAATCGCTACTGTCAACTTTCAACTATATTTTCTCTAGGAACATATCTAAAACAGTAGAACTAAAGCGCGAGCTACGACATAATTTGCAAAAGGTCTTTTGACTATGTTCAAGATAATTAAGTTCATCTTATGAACTCCCACTTAGATAGACACCCCTCTGGTCATCAAAGTGATCACATGATCCGAGTCAACTAGGCCGTGTCCGATCATCACGTGAGACGGACTAGCCATCATCGGTGAACATCTTCATGTTGATCGTATCTACTATACGACTCATGCTCGACCTTTCGGTCTCCGTGTTCCGAGGCCATGTCTGTACATGCTAGGCTCGTCAAGTTAACCCTAAGTGTTTTCGCTGTGTAAAACTGTCTTACACCCGTTGTATGTGAACGTAAGAATCCATCACACCCGATCATCACGTGGTGCTTAGAAGCGACGAACTGTAGCAACGGTGCACAGTTAGGGGAGAACACTTCTTGAAGTTGTTGTAAGGGATCATCTTATTTACTACCGTCGTTCTAAGGAAACAAGATGCATAAACATGATAAACATCACATGCAATCAAATAGAGTAGTGACATGATATGGCCAATATCATATAGCTCCTTTGATCTTCATCTTCGGGGCTCCATGATCATCTTGTCACCGGCATGACACCATGATCTCCATCATCGTGTCTTCATGAAGTTGTCACGCCAACGACTACTTCTACTTCTATGGCTAACGCGTTTAGCAATAAAGTAAAGTAAGTTACATGGCGTTGTTCAATGACACGCAGGTCATACAATAAATAAAGACAACTCCTATGGCTCCTGCCGGTTGTCATTCTCATCGACATGCAAGTCGTGAATCCTATTACAAGAACATGATCAATCTCATACATCACATATCATTCATCACATTCTTCTTGGCCATATCACATCACAAAGCATACCCTGCAAAAACAAGTTAGACGTCCTCTAATTGTTGTTTGCATGCTTTACGTGGCTGCTATGGGTTTCTAGCAAGAACGTTTCTTACCTACGCAAAACCACAACATGATATGCCAATTGCTATTTACCCTTCATAAGGACCCTTTTCATCGAATCCGTTCCGACTAAAGTGGGAGAGACTGGCACCCGCTAGCCACCTTATGCACCAAGTGCATGTCAATCGGTGGAACCTGTCTCACGTAAGAGTACGTGTAAGGTCGGTCCGGGCCACTTCATCCCACAATACCGTCGAAACAAGATTGGACTAGTAACGGTAAGCAAAGAATCTACGCAATAGACCTAGCTCATGATGCCACTGTTGGGGAATGTAGCAGAAATTCAAAATTTTCTTACGTGTCACCAAGATCTATCTATGGAGAAACCAGTTACGAATAGAAGGAGAGTGCATCTACATACCCTTGTAGATCGCTAAGCGGAAGCGTTCAAGTGAACGGGGTTGATGGAGTCGTACTCGTCGTGATTCAAATCACTGATGATCAAGTGCCGAACGCACGGCACCTCCGCGTTCAACACACGTACAGCCCGGTGACATCTCCCACGCCTTGATCCAGCAAGGAGAGAGGGATAGGTTGAGGAAGACTCCATCCAACAGCAGCACAACGGCGTGGTGGTGGTGGAGGAGCGTGGCAATCCCGCAGGGCTTCGCCAAGCACCATGGGAGAAGAGGAGGAGGGAGAGGGGCAGGGCTGCACCAACGAGAGATCAAATCATGTGTTATGGGCAGCCCTATGCCTCACTATTTATAAGGGGAGAGGGGGCTGCGCCCCCCTCTAGGGTTTCCCACCCCCAAGGGGCGGCGGCCAACCCTAGATGGGTTTTGGGGTGCGGCCAAGAGGGGAGGGGAGAGGGAGGCGCACCAATATGGGCCCTAAGGCCCATATCCCCTTAGGGTTTGCCCCTTCTCCCCCTCTAGCCGCATGGGCCATGGTGGGAGGCGCCCTAGCCCACCTAGGGGCTGGTGCTCTCTCATACTTGGCCCATGTATGCCTCTGGAGCATGTGGCCCCACTTGGTGGACCCCCGGGACCCTCCCGGTGGTCCCGGTACATTACCGATATCGCCCGAAACTTTTCCGGTGACCAAAACAGGACTTCCCATATATAAATCTTTACCTCCGGACCATTCCGGAACTCCTCGTGACGTCCGGGATCTCATCCGGGACTCCGAACAACATTCGGTTACCACATACAAGCTTCCTTTATAACCCTAGCGTCATCGAACCTTAAGTGTGTAGACCCTACGGGTTCGGGAGACATGTAGACATGACCGAGACGTTCTCCGGTCAATAACCAACAGCGGGATCTGGATACCCATGTTGGCTCCCACATGTTCCATGATGATCTCATCGGATGAACCACGATGTCAAGGACTTAATCAATCCCGTATTCAATTCCCTTTGTCTATCGGTATGTTACTTGCCCGAGATTCGATCGTCGGTATCCAATACCTTGTTCAATCTCGTTACCGGCAAGTCACTTTACTCGTTCCGTAACACATCATCCCGTGATCAACTCCTTGGTCACATTGCGCATATGATGATGTCCTACCGAGTGGGCCCAGAGATACCTCTCCGTTTACACGGAGTGACAAATCCCAGTCTCGATCCGCATAAAACAATAGATACTTTCGGAGATACCTGTAGTGCACCTTTATAGTCACCCAGTTATGTTGTGACGTTTGATACACCCAAAGCACTCCTACGGTATCCAGGAGTTACACGCTCTCATGGTCGAAGGAAGAGATACTTGACATTGGCAAAGCTCTAGCAAATGAACTACACGACCTTTTGTGCTAGGCTTAGGATTGGGTCTTGTCCATCACATCATTCTCCTAATGATGTGATCCCGTTATCAACGACATCCAATGTCCATAGCCAGGAAACCACGACTATCTGTTGATCACAACGAGCTAGTCAACTAGAGGCTCACTAGGGACATATTGTGGTCTATGTATTCACACGTGTATTACGATTTCCGGATAATACAGTTATAGCATGAATAAAAGACTATTATCATGAACAAAGAAATATAATAATAACACTTTTATTATTGCCTCTAGGGCATATTTCCAACAGTTCTTATTGTTGCAAATAGGAATTATGTGCCCGTAGATTTCATTGTTCTTGATATAGATTGCAATCCTACATGTCCTATTATTCTTGGTAGACCTTTCCTTAGAACGATTGGTGCAATTATTGATATGAAAGAAGGAAATATTAGATTCCAATTTCCATTAAGGAAGGGCATGGAACACTTTCCTAGGAATAAAATTAAATTGCCTTATGAATCTATTATGAGAGCCACTTATGGATTGCATACCAAAGATAGCAATACCTAGATCTATTCTTGTTTTTATGCCTAGCTAGGGGCGTTAAACGATAGCGCTTGTTGGGAGGCAACCCAATTTTATTTTTGTTCTTTGCTTTTTGCTCATGTTTAGTAATAAATAATTCATATAGCTTCTGTTTAGATGTGTTTTTATGTTTTAATTAGTGTTTGTACCAAGTAGAACCTTTGGGAAGACTTGGGTGAAGTCTTTGTGATCTTGTTGTAAAAAACAAAACTGTTGCTACAGACTGTTCTGTTTTTGACAGATTCTATTTTTTGCGTGTTGTTTACTTATTTTGATGAATCTATGAGTAGTATCGGGGGGTATGAACCATAGAGAAGTTGGAATACAGTAGGTTTAACACCAATATAAATAAAGAATGAGTTCATTACAGTACCTTAAAGTGGTGGTTTATTTTCTTATACTAACGGAGCTCATGAGATTTTCTGTTGAAGTTTTGTGTTGTGAAGTTTTCAAGTGTTGGGCAAAGATTTGATGGATTTTGGAATAAGGAGTGGCAAGAGACTAAGCTTGGGGATGCCCAAGGCACCCCAAGGTAAAAATTCAAGGACAACCAAAAGCCTAAGCTTGGGGATGCTCCGGAAGGCATCCCCTCTTTCGTCTTTGTCTATCGGTAACTTTACCTGAGGCTATATTTTTATTCACTACATGATATGTGTTTTGCTTGGAGCATCTTGTATGATTTGAGTCTTTACTTTTTAGTTTACCACAATCATCCTTGCTGTACACACCTTTTGGGAGAGACACAGATGAATCGTGATTTGTTAGAATACTCTATGTGCTTCACTTATATCTTTTGAGCTAGACAATATTGCTCTAGTGCTTGACTTATATCTTTTTAGAGCACGATGGTGGTTTATTTTAAAGAAATTGTTGATCTCTCATGCTTCACTTATATTATTTTGAGAGTCTTTTAGAACAACATGGTAATTTTCTTTGGTTATAAAATTAATCCTAATATGATGGGCATCCAAGATGGGTATAATAAAAACTTTCATATAAAGTGCATTGGATACTATGAGAAGTTTGATTCTTTATGATTGTTCTGAGATATGAAGATGGTGATATTAGAGTCATGCTAGTAGAGTAGTTGTGAATTTGAGAGATACTTGTGTTAAAAGTTTGTGATTCCCGTAGGATGCACGTATGGTGAACCGTTATGTGATGAAGTTGGAGCATGATTTATTTATTGATTGTCTTCCTTATGACTAGCAGTCGGGGACGAGCGATGGTCTTTTCCTATCAATCTATCCCCCTAGGAGCATGCGTGTACTACTTCGTTTCGATGACTAATAGATTTTTGCAATAAGTATGTGAGTTCTTTATGACTAATGTTGAGTACATGGATTATACGCACTCTCTGTTGGAAATATGCCCTAGAGGCAATAATAAAATGGTTATTTTTATATTTCCTTGGTCATGATAATTGTCTATTGTTCATGCTATAATTGTATTGACCGGAAACCGTAATACATCTGTGAATACATAGACCACAAAATGTCCCTAGTGAGCCTCTAGTTGACTAGCTCGTTGATCAATAGATGGCCATGGTTTCCTGATGTCATTGATAATGGGATCACATCATTAGGAGAATGATGTGATGGACAAGACCAATCCTAAGCATAGCACAAGATATTGTAGTTCGTTTGCTAAAAGATTTTCTAATGTCAAGTATCATTTCCTTAGACCATGAGATTGTGCAACTCCCGGATATCGTAGGAATGCTTTGGGTGTACCAAACGTCACAATGTAACTGGGTGGCTATAAAGGTACACTACAGGCATCTCCGAAAGTGTCTGTTGGGTTGGCACGAATCGAGACTGGGATTTGTCACTCCGTATGACCGAGAGATATCTCTGGGCCCACTCGGTAATGCATCATCATAATGAGCTAAATGTGACTAAGCAGTTAGTCACGGGATCATGCATTATGGAGCGATTAAAGTGACTTGCCAGTAATGAGATTGAACGAGGTATTGGGATACCGACGATCGAATCTCGGGCAAGTAACATACCGATTGACAAAGGGAATTGTATACGGGATTGATTGAATCCCCGACATCGTGGTTCATCCGATGAGATCATCGTCGAACATGTGGGAGCCAACATGGGTATCTAGATCCCGCTATTGGTTATTGGCTAGAGAGCTGTCTCGGTCATGTCCGCATGATTCCCGAACCCGTAGGGTCTACACACTTAAGGTTCGGTGACGCTAGAGTTGTTATGGGAATAAGTATGCAGTTACCGAATGTTGTTCGGAGTCCCAGATGAGATCCCGGATGTCACGAGGAGTTCTGGAATGGTCTGGAGGTAAAGATTTATATATGGGAAGTCCAGTTTCAGTCACCGGAATAATTTCGAGGGTTACCGGTATTGTACCGGGACCACCGAAAGGTGTCCAGGGGTCCACCGGGTGGGTCCACCTGCCACGGGGGACTAAATGGGCTGAACAAGGGTGGGAACCAGCCCCCTAGTGGGCTGGTGCGCCCCCAAGGGCCCAAGGCGCCTAGGGTTGAAAACCCTAGGGGGTGGGGGCGCCTCCCATCAACTTGGGGGGCAAGCTCCCCCCCTTGGCCGCCCCCCCTTAGATGAGATATAAGGGGGCCGACCCCCTCTACCCTTCCCCCTATAAATAGTGGGGGGGGGGAGGTTTGCCACACCCTTTCCCTGGCGCAACCCTCCCCCTCTCCAACTCCACCTCCTCCTCCGTAGTGCTTGGCGAAGCCCTCCCAGAGAACTGCAAGCTCCTCCACCACGCCGTCGTGCTGCCGAAGCTCTCCCTCAACTTCTCCTCTCCCCTTGCTGGATGAAGAAGGAGGAGACGTCCCCGGGCTGTACGTTTGTTGAACGCGGAGGCGCTGTCCGTTCGACGTTAGATCCGATCTTCCGCGATTTGAATCGCCGTGAGTACGACTCCCTCATCCGCGTTCTAGTGACGCTTCCGCTTAGCAACCTTCAAAGGTATGAAGATGCTCATCCTCTCCCTCTCTTGTTGCTAGGATCTCCATAGATTGATCTTGGTGATGCGTAGAAAATTTTGAATTGTTGCTACGTTCCCCAACAGTGGCATCATGAGCTAGGTCTATTGCGTAGATTCTTTGCACGAGTAGAACACAAGTAGTTGTGGGCGTTGGTTTGTTCAATTTGCTTACCGTTACTAGTCCTATCTTGTTTCGGCGGTATTGTCAGATGAAGCGGCCCGGACCGACCTTACACGTACACTTACGTGAGACAGGTTCCACCGGCTGACATGCACTTGTTGCATAAAGGTGGCTAGGGTGCCAGTCTCTCCCACTTTAGTCGGATCGGATTCGATGAGAAGGGTCCTTATGAAGGGTAAATAGCAATTGGCATATCACCATTGTGGCTTTTGCGTAGGTAAGAAACGTTCTTGCTAGAAACCCATAGCAGCCATGTAAAACATGCAACAACAATTAGAGGACATCTAACTTGTTTTTGCAGGGTATGCTATGTGATGTGATATGGCCAAAAGAATGTGATGAATGATATGTGATGTATGAGATTGATCATGTTCTTGTAATAGGAATCAGGACTTGCATGTCGATGAGTATGACAACTGGCAGGAGCCATAGGAGTTGTCTTAATTTATTGTATGACCTGCGTGTCAATGATAACGCCATGTAATTACTTTACTTTATTGCTAACCGTTAGCCATAGTAGTAGAAGTAATAATTGGCGAGACAACTTCATGAAGACACGATGATGGAGATCATGATGATGGAGATAATGTTGTCATGCCGGTGAAGAAGGTGATCATGCCGCGCCTCAAAGATGATGATCAAAGGCGCAAAATGATATTGGCCATATCATGTCACTTTATGATTTGCATGTGATGTTTGTCATGTTTACATCTTATTTTCTTAGAGCGACAGTAGCATAAATAAGATGATCCCTCATAAAATTTCAAGAAAGTGTTCCCCCTGACTGTGCACCGTTGCGGAAGTTTGTTGTTTCGAAGCACCACGTGATGATCGGGTGTGATAGATTCTAACGTTCGCATACAATGGGTGTAAGCCAGATTTACACATGCAAAACACTTAGGTTGACTTGACGAGCCTAGCATGTACAGACATGGCCTCGGAACACAAGAGACCGAAAGGTCGAACATGAGTCGTATAGTAGATACAATCAACATGAAGATGTTCACCGATGATGACTAGTCCGTCTCACGTGATAATCATACACATCCTAGTTGACTCGGATCATGTATCACTTAGATGACTAGAGGGATGTCTATCTAAGTGGGAGTTCATTAAATAATTTGATTAGATGAACTTAATTATCATGAACATAGTCTAAAATATCTTTGCAATATGTCTTATAGATCAAATGGCCCACGCTAATGTTGCCCTCAACTTCAACGCGTTCCTAGAGAAAACCAAGCTGAAAGACAATGGTAGCAACTATACGGACTGGGTCCGGAACTTGAGGATCATCCTCATAGCTGCCAAGAAAGCATATGTCCTAGAAGCACCACTAGGTGAAGCACCCATTTTCCCAGCAACTCAAGATGTTATGAACGCCTGACAGTCGCGTAGTGATGATTACTCCCTGGTTCAGTGCAACATGCTTTACAGCTTAGAACCGGGGCTCCAAAAGCGTTTTGAGCAGCACGGAGCATATGAGATGTTCCAAGAGCTGAAAATGGTTTTCCAAGCTCATGCCCGGGTCGAGAGATATGAAGTCTCCGACAAGTTCTACAGTTGTAAGATGGAGGAAAACAGTTCTGTCAGTGAGCATATACTCACCATGTCCGGGTTACACAACTGTTTGTCTCAGTTGGGAGTTAATCTCCTAGATGACTCGGTCATTGACAGGATCCTCCAGTCACTCCCACCTAGCTACAAGAGCTTTGTGATGAACTACAATATGCAGGGGATGGAGAAGTCCATTCCTGAGTTATATTCAATGCTGAAATCGGCGGAGGTGGAAATCAAAAAAGGAACATCAAGTGTTGATGGTGAATAAGACCACTAGTTTCAAGAAAGGCAAGGGTAAAAAGAACTTCAAGAAGGACGGCAAGGGAGTTACCGCGCCCGGTAAATCAGTTGCCGGGAAGAAGCCAAACAATGGACCCAAGCCCGAGACTCAGTGCTTTTATTGCAAGGGAAATGGTCACTGGAAGCGGAACTGCCCCAGGTACTTAGCGGACAAGAAGGCCGGCAACACCAAAGGTATATGTGATATACATGTCATTGGTGTGTACGTTTCCAGTACTCGTAGTAGCTCCTGGGTATTTGAACCGGTGCGGTTGCTCATATTTGTAACTCAAAACAGGAGCTGCGGAATAAGCGAAGACTGGCAAAGGACGAGGTGACGATGCGCGTCGAGAATGGTTCCAAGGTCGATGTGATTGCCGTCGGCACGCAACCTCTACATTTACCTACGGGATTATTTTTAAACCTCAATAGTTGTTATTTAGTGCCATCTTTGAGCATGAACATTGTATCTAGGTCTCGTTTGATGCGAGATGACTACTCATTTAAATCTGAGAATAATGGTTGTTCTATTTATTTGAGAGATATGTTTTATGGTCACATGCTGGTCAATGGTTTATTCTTATTGAATCTCGAACGTGATGTTACGCATATTCATAGTGTGAATACCAAAAGATGTAAGGTTAATAATGATAGTCCCACATACTTGTGGCACTGCCGCCTTGGTCACATTGGTGTCGAACGCATGAAGAAACTCCATGCAGATGGACTTTTGGAGTCTCTTGATTATGAATCATTTGACACATGCGAACCATGACTCATGGGCAAGATGACCAAGACTCCATTCTCCGAAACAATGGAGCGAGCAACCAACTTGTTGGAAATCATACATACTAATGTGTGCGGTCCAATGAGCGTTAAGGCTCACGGTGGCTATCATTATGTCCTCACCCTCACTGATGTCTTAAGTAGATATGGGTATGTCTACTTAATGAAACACAAGTCTGAGAGCTTTGAAAAGTTCAAGGAATTTCAGAGTGAGGTGGAGAATCAACGTGATAGGAAAATAAAGTTCTTACGCTCAGATCGTGGGGGAAAGTATTTGAGTCATGAGTTTGGTACACACTTAAGGAAATGTGGAATTGTTTCACAACTCACGCCGCCTGGAACACCTCAGCGTAATGGTGTGTCCGAACATCGTAATCGCACTCTATTGGATATGGTGCGATCTATGATGTCTCATCGATTTACCGCTATCATTTTCGGGATACGCTTTAGAGACAACCACATTCACTTTAAATAGGGCACCGTCTAAGTCCGTTGAGACGACACCATATGAATTATGGTTTGGGAAGAAACCTAAGCTGTCGTTTCTAAAAGTTTGGGGATGCGATGATTATGTCAAGAAACTTCAACCTGAAAAGCTCGAACCCAAGTCGGAAAAATGCGTCATCATAGGATACCCTTAGGAAACCATTGGGTATACCTTCTACCTCAGATCCGAAGGTAAGATCTTTGTTGCCAAGAATGGGTCCTTTCTGGAGAAAGAGTTTCTCTCGAAAGAAGTAAGTGGGAGGAAAGTAGAACTTGATGAAGTACTGCCTCTTGAACCGGAAAGTAGCGCAGCTCAGGAAGATGTTTCCGTGGTGCCTGCACCGACTAGAGAGGAAGTTAATGATGATGATCAAGGTACTTCGAATCAAGTTGCTACTGAACGTCGTAGGTCCACAAGGACATGTTCCACACCAGAATGGTATGGCAACCCTGTCTTGGAAATCATGTTGTTAGACAACGGTGAACCTTTGAACAATGAAGAAGCGATGGCGGGCCCAAATTCCAACAAATGGCTTGAAGCCATGAAATCCGAGATAGGATCCATGTATGAAAACAAAGTATGGACTTTGACAGACTTGCCCGATGATCGGCAAGCTATAGAAAAATAAATGGATCTTTAAGAAGAAGACTGACGCGGATGGTAATGTGACCATCTATAAAGCTCGGCTTGTTGCTAAGGGTTATCGACAAGTTCAAGGGGTTGACTACAATGAGACTTTCTCACCCGTAGCAAAGCTGAAGTCCGTTCGAATCATGTTAGCAATTGTCGCATTCTATGATTATGAGATATGGCAAATGGACCTCAAAACGGCATTCCTTAATGGCTTCCTTAAGGAAGAATTTTATGTGATGTAGCCGGAAGGTTTTGTCGATCCTAAGAATGCTAACAAGGTATGCAAGCTCCAGCGCTCCATCTATGGGCTGGTGCAAGCATCTCGGAGTTGGAACATTCGCTTTGATGAAATGATCAAAGCGTTTGGGTTTATGCAGACTTATGGAGAAGCCTGTGTTTACAAGAAAGTGAGTGGGAGCTCTATAGCATTTCTCATATTATATGTGGATGACATACTATTGATGGGAAATGATATAGAACTTTTGGAAAGCATAAAGGCCTACTTGAATAAATGTTTTTCAATGAAGGACCTTGGAGAAGCTGCTTACATATTAGGCATCAAGATCTATAGAGATAGATCGAGACGCCTCATAGGTCTTTCACAAAGCACATACCTTGATAAGATATTGAAGAAGTTCAATATGGATCAGTTCAAGAAGGGGTTCTTGCCTGTTTTGCAAGGTGTGAGACTGAGCACGGCTCAAAGCCCGACCATGGCAGAAGATAGAGAAAAGATGAGTGCCATCCCCTATGCCTCAACCATAGGGTCTATTATGTATGCCATGCTGTGTACCAGACCTGATGTAAACCTTGCCGTAAGTTTGGTAGGGAGGTACCAAAGTATTCTCGGGATGGAACACTGGATAGCGGTCAAGAATATCCTGAAGTACCTGAAAAGGACTAAGGATATGTTTCTCGTTTATGGAGGTGACGAAGAGCTCGTCGTAAAGGGTTTTGTCGATGCTAGCTTCGACACAGATCTGGAACACAAACCGGATACGTGTATATTTTGAATGGTGGGGCGGTCAGCTGGTGCAGTTGCAAGCAAAGCGTTGTGGCGGGATCTACATGTGAAGCGGAGTACACGGTAGCCTCGGAGGCAGCACATGAAGCAATATGGATGAAGGAGTTCATTACCGACCTAGGAGTTATTCCCAATGCGCCGGGCCTGATGACTCTCTTATGTGACAACACTGGTGCTATTGCCTTTGCCAAGGAGCCCAGGTTTCACAAGAAGACCAGGCACATCAAGCGTCTCATCAACTCCATTCATGAAAATGTTCAAGATGGAGACATAGATATTTGTAAAGTGCATACCGATCTGAATGTCGCAGATCCGTTGACTAAACCTCTTCCACGAGCAAAACATGATAAACACCAGAACTCTTTGGGTGTTAGATTCATCACAATGTAACTAGATTATTGACTCTAGTGCAAGTGGGAGACTGTTGGAAATATGCCCTAGTGGCAATAATAAAATGGTTATTATTATACTTCCTTGTTCATGATAATTGTCTATTGTTCATGCTATAATTGTATTGATCGGAAACCGTAATACATGTGTGAATACATAGACCACAACATGTCCCTAGTGAGACTCTAGTTGACTAGCCAGTTGATCAATGGATGGTCATGGTTTCCTCACCATGGACATTGGATGTCATTGATAACAGGATCACATCATTAGGCGAATCATGTGATGGACAAGACCCAATCCTAAGCATAGCACAAGATTTTGTAGTTCGTTTGCTAAAAGCTTTTCTAATGTCAAGTATCATTTCCTTAGACCATGAGATTGTGCAACTCCCGGATACCGTAGGAATGCTTTGGGTGTAACAAACGTCACAACGTAACTGGGTGGCTATAAAGGTACACTATAGGCATCTCCGAAAGTGTCTGTTGGGTTGGCACGAATCGAGACTGGGATTTGTCACTCCGTATGACGGAGAGGTATCTCTGGGACCACTCGGGAATGCATCATCATAATGAGCTCAATGTGACTAAGCAATTAGTCATGGGATCATGCATTACGGAACGAGTAAAGTGACTTGCCGGTAACGAGATTGAACGAGGTATTGGGATACCGACGATCGAATCTCGGGCAAGTAACGTACCGATTGACAAAGGGAATTGTATACGGGATTGATTGAATCCCCAACATCGTGGTTCATCCGATGATATCATCTTTGAACATGTGGGAGCAAACATGGGTATCCAGATCCCGCTGTTGGTTATTGGCCGGAGAGCTGTCTCGGTCATGTCTGCATGATTCCCGAACCCGTAGGGTCTACACACTTAAGGTTCGGTGATGCTAGAGTTGTTATGGGAATTAGTATGCGGTTACCGAATGTTGTTCGGAGTCCTGTATGAGATCCCGGATGTCACGAGGAGTTCCAGAATGGTCCATAGGTAAAGATTTATATATGGGAAGTCCATTTTCAGTCACCGGAATAACTTCGGGGGTTACCGGTATTGTACCGGGATCACCGAAAGGTGTCCGGGGGTCCATCGGGTGGGTCCACCTGCCACGGGGGACTAAATGGGCTGAACAAGGGTGGGAACCAGCCCCCTAGTGGGCTGGTGCCCCTCCTAAGGGCCCAAGGCGCCTAGGGTTGAAAACCCTAGGGGGTGGGGGCGCCTCCCACCAACTTGGGCGGCAAGCTCCCCCCCTTGGCTGCCCCCCCTAGATGAGATCTAAGGGGGCCGCCCCCCTCTCCCCTTCCCCCTATAAATAGTGGGGAGGGGGGAGGACTGCCACACCCTTCCCCTGGCGCAGCCCTGCCCCTCTCAAACTTCACCTCCTCCTCCGTAGTGCTTGGCGAAGCCCTGCCGGAGAATTGCAAGATCCTCCACCACGCCGTCGTGCTGCCGGAGCTCTCCCTCAACTTCTCATCTCCCCTTGCTGGATCAAGAAGGAGGAGACGTCCCCGATATGTACGTGTGTTGAACGCGGAGGCGCCGTCCGTTCGGTGTTAGATCGGATCTTCCGCGATTTGAATCGCCGCGAGTATGACTCCCTCATCCGCGTTCTAGTGACGCTTCCGCTTAGCAATCTTCAAAGGTATGAAGATGATCATCCTCTTCCTCTCTTGTTGCTAGGATCTCCATAGATTGATCTTGGTGATGCGTAGAAATTTTTGAATTATTGCTACGTTCCCCAACACTCTCACCCTTCGACCATTGCGAGCCTCTCTAGTACCACGCAACTTTTGCCAGTACCATACACCCACCATATACCTTCCTCAAAACAGCCACCATACCTACATATTATGGCATTTCCATAGCCATTCCGAGATATATTGCCATGCAACTTTCTATCGTTCCATTTATTATGACACGCTCCATCATTGTCATATTGCTTTTCATGATCATGTAGTTGACATCGTATTTGTGGCAAAGCCACCATTCATAATTTTTTCATACATGTCACTCTTGAATCATTGCACATCCCGGTACCCCACCGGAGGCATTCACATAGAGTCATATTTTGTTCTAAGTATTGAGTTGTAATTCTTGAGTTGTAAGTAAATAAAAGTGTGATGGTCTTCATTATTAGAGCATTGTCCCAGTGAGGAAAGGATGATGGAGACTATGATTCCCCCACAAGTCGGGATGAGACTCCGGACGAAAAAAGAGGCCATAAAAAAGAAGATAAAAGGCCCAAACAAAAAAATGAGAGAAAAAGAGAGAAGGGGCAATGCTACTATCCTTTTTCCACACTTGTGCTTCAAAGTAGCACCATGATCTTCATGATAAAGAGTCTCCTATGTTGTCACTTTTATATACTAGTGGGAATTTTTCATTATAGAACTTGTCTTGTATATTCCAATGATGGGCTTCCTCAAAAGTGCCCTAGGTCTTCTTGAGCAAGCAAGTTGGATGCACACCCACTTAGTTTCTTTTTGAGCTTTCATACACTTATAGCTCTAGTGCATCCGTTGCATGGCAATTCCTACTCACTCACATTGATATCTATTGATGCACTACAAAAAAAAGACACATCCATGACATTTTGGGCCGAACAAAACTTTTTTCTGTCATACTTATGGGACTTCTATGACGATAATTGTGACAAAACCCGGTATCATCATAGATGTGGTGGGCTCCTACTTCTATGACAAAAAATCATGACAGAAAATGGGCTTTTCGTCCTGGGAGGGCCGGAGACGCTGCTGCATGACATTCTTTGGGCCGTCCATGACGGAAAAAACCGTGGTAGAAGCGAGGGCGAGGAAAATCTCGGGGAGTTTCCGGTTACGGTGGGTGGTCGGGAGCCGAGCGATGCATGTTTCTCTCGTACACGTACGCGCGTGTGTGCGAGGCGTTGGCTCTAACTGAACCCGAGCGAGGCATTGGGCTCTAACTGAACCCGAGCGATTGCACTGCAGGCTACACATTACTGAACCCGAGCGATTGATCGATGGCTGTTAACTGAACCCGATCGAGTGATTCCTTCGCTACTGCTGCTAACTGAAGCCGATCGATTGGATGAACAGTGAGCGTTG
>NC_041383.1:248691732-248751896 GCF_002162155.2 Triticum dicoccoides | reverse complement strand
TGTGGATGAACATGACAACCCCGTGGAGGGCTGGATGAATAGTAGACGGTGATGGGATGCCCGTGGAGGGGTGGTTGAACAGTAGCCGGTGGAGTAGCGCGTGGTGGAGGCTGGATGAACAGGAGCCAGTGGAGGCTGGAGGAGGTCGACGGTAGCCCGTGGAGGCTGGAGGAGGTCGACGGTGGAGATGAACAGTATCCCATGGAGTCCCGTTTTGTGGTACGCCACACCCCTCCCGATGAACAGGACCCCTGTTTCGACCGTAGCGCTCCAACACAAGTCTGTTTCGTCCGCTTTGCGGTACGCCACACCCCTCCCGATCAACAGGACCCCCGTTTCGACCGTAGGAGGTCCGTGCGGTACGCCAGACCCCTCCCAATGAACAGGATCCCGTTTCAAACGTGGCCGGTCGAACACAAGGCCGTTTCCTCCGTTCTGTGGTACGCCAGGCCTCATTTCCATCGCCTATTCCATCCAAGTCGGTTGGTTCCCACGCGTTTTGTTGCCTCCCGATGAACACGACGCATTCCGTTGCCTCCCCATGAACACAACGCATTCCGTTGCCTCCCCATGAACACGACGATGATGCTGTTTCTCCTTTCCGACCCAGCCATGTACACGAGCCCTGGCCGTACGTATGCGTCAGTAGGCGTTCGAGACCCTGCCCGTATGTACGTACGTGGCCGTATTTTCTTTCTTGCACCCTGGCCGCTGTACGTACGTGTACATGCTACGTGCGCGCCTCTACTACGACACGTGCGCGCCTCTACAACGACCAGTATGTACATACACATTCGCGAACAGAATGACAACGCTATGTACGCTTTGACCAGGTGGGTCCCGACTGTCAGGCACTTCCTTGCCTGCGAAGATGTAGTTGGTGGGTCCCAGCTGTCAGGGGGCGAATCGTTTTTTTTGCCCGGACGCACTTCCTTGCGTGCGAAGATGTACCTGGTGGGTCCCAACAATCAGAGGGAAACGTTTTTTTTCGCGAAATATGGTGGCCCGTCCGGTGGGTCCCCTCTATCAGGTGGAGGAATAATTATTTTGCGCGTAATAAGGAGGCACTTCCTTGCTGCGGCCGTGGACGCAGCTGTCAGCCTCTCCACGTACAGTCCACGTCTGATGGAAGCCGTTCCTTGACCACGTTAACCATGCCGCACCAAGAGCACAAGGGCGGTGGATGACGGCGAGGCCTAGGAAGGGGACGACGCGGAGCCGGGGAAGACGCGGCAGTGGATGCCCACGCATAGAGGAGTACGAGGGTTCACTCGTTCGCTGTGGTGTGAGGCTGCCGTCGCCGTAGAATAACAGGGGGTGTGGGTGAGTAGAGGGATGGCCTGGCCAGCGGTGGGAGTAGTAGGGGGCAGTGAGGCCTCCGCCGCATCGCAGCCGGCCACGGGAGGCAGGAGCACGAGGCACGACCGACGCTGGTTTGGGCGGCTGGAGCAAGAAGACCAGAGGTTGAAGAAGCACTACGGCCGTTGGATGGACATCGTACGGTCACTAGAGCTAGAATCGTGCATATTGACTAAGTTTACAAAGCCCTCCGTCCCCGTCACCTTAGTAGGCCCACAAGTCAGCCTGCCACTATACTGGGTCCCAGCTAACAGGGGAGTATTCATTTTTTTGTGCGTAATAAGGAGGCACTTCCTTGCGTGCGAAGATATAGCTGGTGGGTCCGAGCTGTCAGCGGCGTTAATATTTTTTACACGAAATACAGAGGCCCTTTCAGTGGGTCCCTGATGTCAGGTGGAGGAATCATTATTTTGCGTGTAATAAGGAGGCATTTCCTTGCGTGCGGCCATGGACCCAGCTGTCGGCCTCTCCACGTATAGTCCACTTCAGATGCATGTCGGTCATTGACCATGTTGACCAGGCCGCGCCGAGAGCACCAGGGCGGTGGACGACGGCGAGGCCTAGGAAGGGAACGACATGGAGGCAGGGAAGACTCGGCAGTTGTTTCCCACGCGGAGGAGAGTACGACTGTACGAGGGTTTACTGGTTCGTCTGCCATCGCCGGAGAATAACAGCAGGTGTGGGTGAGTAGAGGGATGGCTAGGCCAGCAATGGGAGTACGGTGGGGAGGTGAGGCCTGCGCGGAAGCATAGCCGACCGTGGGGAGGAGGGAGCAAGCAGTCCCGCCGACGCTTGTTTGAGCGGCTGGAGCAGGAAGAGCAGAGATTGAAGAAGCACGACAGCCGTTGGATGGACATCGTACGGTCATTGGAGCTAGAATCATTCATATTGACTAAGTTGACAAAGCCCTCCGTCCCCGTCAACTTAGTAGGCCCACAAGTCAGCCTCCCACCATGGTGGGTCCCAGCTAGCAGGGGGAGTATTCATTTTTTTTCATAATAAGGAGGAACTTCCGGTGGGTCCGAGCTGACAGCGGAGGGAACGTTTTTTTACGGTGGTCCGTCCGGTGGGTCCCACCAGTCAGGGGGAAACATTTTTTTTGCAAAATATAGTGGCCCGTCTGGTGTGTCCCAGTAGTCAGGGGGAAACATTTTTTCGCAAAATACTGGTGGCCCGTCCGATGGGTCCCTGCTGTTAGGTGGAGGAATAATCATTTCGCGCATAATAAGGAGGCACTTCCTTGCGCTGCTGTGGACCCAGCTGTCAGCCTCTCCACGTACAGTACTCTTCCGATGGAAGTCGTTCCTTGACCACGTTGACCACACCGCGCCGAGAGCACCAGGGCGGTGGATGACAGCGAGGCCTAGGAAGGAAGGGGACGACGCGGAGCCGGGGAAGACGCAGCAGTGGATGCTGATGACCCGCAAGTATACGGGATAGTTGTAGCCTGTTTCGATAACTAAGAGTGTCGAACCCAACGAGGAGCTAAAGGTAGAACAAATACTCTCTCAAGTCCTATCGGCCACTGATACGACTCTACGCACACTTGACGTTCACTTTACCTAGAACAAGTATGAAACTATAGGTACTTTGTAGGTGTGATAGGATAGGTTTGCAAGATAATAAAGAGCACGCAAATAAAAAGTAGGAGCTGTTTAGATAAAGATGCAATAAAGTAAATATTAGTAGAGAGCTTTTTGTTACGAGAAAGTTATTTGTCCAAGGCAATCGATAACTAGAACAGTAATCACTATCGCAATTTTATTTGAGGGAGAGGCATAAGCTAACATACTTTCTCTACTTGGATCATATGCACTTATGATTGGAACTCTAGCAAGCAGTCCGCAACTACTAAAGATTCATTAAGGTAAAACCCAACCATAGAATTAAAGCATCAAGTCCCCTTTATCCCATACGCAACAATCCCCTTACTCGAGTTTAAGCTTTTGTCACTCTAGCAACCCACTATAAGCGAATCATGAATGTATTGCAACACCCTACAGCGGGAATCCCTCATGCTTGCGCGACACGGAGGGCACCATAGGAAAGCACCAATAATAAAACATGCAACTCAAACCAATCACGGTCATCAATTAACCCATAGGACAAAACGGATCTACTCAAACATCATAAGATAGCCATACATCATTGGAAAATAATATATAGCGTTGAGAACCATGTTTAAGTAGAGATTACAGCGGGTAAGAGAGGGGTTACACCGCTTCATAGAGGGGGTAAGAGTTGGTGATGAAGGCAGTGAAGTTGTTGGTGAAGATCGTGGTGATGATGATGGCCCCCGGCGGCGTTCCGGCGCCACCGGAAGCAAGGGGGAGAGAGCTCCCCTTCTTCTTCTTCTTCTTCTTCCTTGACCTTCTCCCTAGATGGGAGAAGGGTTTCCCCTCTGGTCCTTGGCTCCCATGGCGTGGAAGGTGCGAGAGACCCTCCGAGATTAGATCTATCTCTCTGTTTCTCTCTGTTTCTGCGTTCTCAGATTCTGCCCCTTCACCGTTTCTTTTATATCCGGAGATCCGTAACTCCGATTGGGGTGAATCTTTCGCCCAGATCTTTATCATAAAATTATCTTTATTGCGACAAAAGAAGAGCGTCAACCGTCTTACGAGGGGCCTAGGAGAGTCCAGGGCGCGCCTGCCTCCTTGGGGCGCGCCCCCTATCTCCTGGCCCCCTCGGGCACCGTCTCACGTTGATTTTACTTCCCAAAAATCACAAATATTCCAAAATAATTCTCCGTCCGTTTTTACCCCGTTTGGACTCCGTTTGATATTGGGTTTCTGTGAAACAAAAAACATGCAACAAACAGGAACTGACACTGGGCACTGGATCAACATGTTAGTCCCAAAAATAGTATAAAAAGTTGCCAAAAGTATGTGAAAGTTGAATAATATTGGAATGGAACAATAAAAAATTATAGAAACGACGGAGACGTATCAGCATCCCCAAGCTTAATTCCTGCTCGTCCTCGAGTAGGTAAATGATAAAAAAGATAATTTTTGATGTGGAATGCTACCTAGCATAATCTTGATCATATGTCTAATCATGGCATGAGTATTAAGACACGAGTGATTCAAAGCAATAGTCTATCATTTTACATAAAAACAATAATACTTCGAGTGTACCAATAAAGCAATCATGTCTTTTCAAAACAACATGGCCAAAGAAAGTTATCCCTACAAAATCATATAGTCTGGCTGTTGCTCTATCTTTATCACACAAAGTATTTAATCATGCACAACCCCGATGACAAGCCAAGCAATTGTTTCATACTTTTTAACACGCTTCAGCTTTTTCAACTCTTACACAATACATGAGCGCAAGCCATGGACATAGCACTATGGTGGTATAGAATATCATGGTGGAGGTTTATGTGGAGAAGACAAAAAGGGGGAAAGTCTCACATCGACGCGGCTAATCAAAGAGCTATGGAGATGCCCATCAATTGATGTCAATGCGAGGAGTAGGGATTGCCATGCAACAGATGCACTAAGAGCTATAAGTGTATGAAAGCTCAAGCTGGAAACTAAGTGGGTGTGCATGCAACTTGCTTGCTCATGAAGACCTCGGGCGTTTGAGGAAGCCCGTCATCGGAATATACAAGCCAAGTTCTATAATGAAAATTCCCACTAGTATATGAAGATGATAACTCAAGAGACTCTCTATATGAAGAACATGGTGCTACTCTGAAGCACAAGTGTGGTAAAAGGATAGTAACATTGCCCCTTCTCGCTTTTTCTCTCATTTTTTTCTTTTTTTCTTTTCTTTTTCGTTTTTTGGTGTGCTTCTTTGGCCTCCCTTTTTTATTTAGGCTTCTTTGGCCTCTTTTATTTTTCATAAAGTCCGGAGTCTCATCCCGACTTGTGGGGAAATCATAGTTTCCATCATCCTTTCCTCACTGGGGCAATGCTCTAATAATGATAATCATCACACTTTTTACTTACTTACAACTCAATATTACAACTCGATATCTCGAACAAAGATATGACTCTATATGAATGCTTCCGGCGGTGTACCGGGATGTGCAATGATCTAGCATAGAAACGACATCAAAAAATGGACAAGCCATGAAAACATCATGCTAGCTATCTTATGATCATGCAAAGCAATATGACAATGAATGCTCAAGTCATGTATATGATGATGATGGAAGTTGCATGTCAATATATCTCGGAATGGCTATGGAAATGCCATAATAGGTAGGTATGGTGGCTGTTTTGAGGAAGATATAAGGAGGATTATGTGTGATAGAGCGTATCATATCACGGGGTTTGGATGCACCGGCGAAGTTTGCACCGACTCTCTAGGTGAGAAAGGGCAATGCACGGTACCATAGAGGCTAGCAAATTGCGGAAAGGTGAGTGTGCGTATATCCATGGACTCACATTAGTCATAAATAACTCATATACTTATTGCAAAAGCCTACTTAGCCCTCGAAGCAAAGCACTACTACGCATGCTCCTAGGGGGATAGATTGGTAGGAAAAGACCATCGCTCGTCCCCGACCGCCACTCATAAGGAAGACAATCAATAAAAAATTGTGCTCCAACTTCATCACAAAGTGGTTCACCATACGTGCATGCTACGGGAATCACAAACCTCAACACAAGTATTTCTACTAATCCACAACCACCCACTAGCATGACTCTAATATCACCACCTTTATATCGCAAAACTATTGCAAGGAATCAAACATATCATATTCATCGATCTACAAGTTTATGTAGGGTTTTATGACTAACCATGTGAATGACCAATTCCTGTCATCTCTCTAAATAGATATAAGTGAAGCAAGAGAGTTTAATTCTTTCTACAAAAGATATGCCCACGCTCTAAAAAATATAAGTGAAGCAAAAGAGCGTTCTACAAATGGCGGTTTTCTATGTGAAGAGAAGCAGGCAATCCAAACTTCAAATGATATGAGTGAAGCACATGAAACATTCTATAAAGCCATACTCAAAAGATTTAAGTGAAGTGCAATGAGCATTCTATAAATCAACCAAGGACTATCTCATACCAGCATGGTGCATAAAATAAAAGTGAAAACTAAATGCAAAAGACGCTCCAAGACTTGCACATATCGCATGAACGAAACGAATACAAAAACATACCGATACTTGTTGAAGAAAGAGGGGATGCCTTCCGGGGCATCCCCAAGCTTAGACGCTTGAGTCTCCTTGAATATTTACTTGGGGTGCCTCGGGCATCCCCAACCTTGAGCTCTTGCCTCTCTTCATTTTCCTCATATCGAGACATCCTCGATTAGACACTTCATCCACACAAAACTTCAACAGAAAACTCGGTAATATCCGTTAGTATAATAAAGCAAATCACTACTCTAGGTACTGTTGTAAACCAATTCATATCTTTTTTTGCAATGTGCATACTGTAATATAACTTTTCCATGGCTTAATCCACTAATATAAATTGATAGATTCATCAATACAAGCAAACTATGCATCAAAAATAGAATCTGTCAAAAACAGAACAGTCTGTAGCAATCTGAACATCCACCATACTTATGGTACACCAAAAATTCTACCAAAATAAGGAAAAATAAAAAAGTTTTAAAGAAAGACAGTGCAAAAAGAATAAGAACCAATTTATGTTCCAGTTAAAAATGTAAAATCGCACACGACAGCCAAAGTTTCTGTCCAGCACCGTACAAACCAACAAGCATTGTAAACATCCTAAAGGCAAATCTTGGCACATTATTTTTATAATACAATGGAATTGTACAAGGGGATAATTATTTTTGATGAAAAGTTTCTGTAATCAAGATTCACAAAGTTTCCATGAGCATGAACAAAGTTCAAGGAGCTCTCCCACTTCAACAATGCTTGTCTTTCTTACTTTCACTTTCCTTTTTGAAAAGTTTTTAGGTTCCCCTCTTTATTTATTTTTGTTTTTAAACTATATGAAAGCACTCAACAGAAATAAATGACTCTCTAAAACTTCCGGGTTGTCTCCCTGGCAGCGCTTTCTTTAAAGCCATTAAGCTAGGCATTTAGTGCTCAAGTAATGAATCCACCCGGATCCCAAGGTATATCAAATCCAATTTTAATTAACAAAGATTTGTAATTTAGTAGTGAGCACAAAGTAACGTATATCAAGTAACGATGAAGTCTAACTCTCTTCCTATGCATCGTCATGTCATAAAAGAACAATTCATGCACACCAAGTACAAGCCAATGCATAGTATAAGCAGTTTCTTGCAATTCTATCATATTGGAAACATAGAGAGGTGGAGATATAGTCCCTCTCTCATAATAATTGCAAGTAGGAGCAGCAATCACATGCATATTATATCTATCAAAATCATCATGTGTCGTAGCAAAATGCAACCCATCAATATGATCCTTAATAAGCACAAATTTCTCCGATATAGTGTAATTTGGAGAATTCAAAAAGATAATAGGACTATCATGTGTGGGTGCAATAGCAACAATTTCATGTTTAACATAAGGAACTATAGCAAGTTCATCTCCATAAGCACAATTCATATTGGCATCTTGGCCAACAAGCATAGCAAGCATCATCAAAAAGGGATATTTCAAGAGAATCAACGGGATCATAACAATCATCATAGCAATCATCCTTAGGTAAGCACGAAGGGGAATTAAACAATGTATGAGTTGAAGAGTTACTCTCATTAGAAGGTGGGCACGGGTGATTAATCCGCTCTTCCTCCTTTTGTTCTTCGCTCTCCTCATCATCTTTTTCATCCAATGAGCTCACAGTTTCATCAATTTCTTCTTCCATAGCTTCCTGCAAAATATTAGTCTCTTCTTGGACAATGGAGACTTCTTTAATAAATGCATTAATATTGTAATTGGATTCATAATTTTCATAGCAATATCTAAGTATAGCAAGATTTTCAGGCCTATAAACACCACCATCATCAAAAGCTTCATACTTTTCAAACAAAGATTCAATTTCATAAGCAGCCTTTAAAGGAACAAATTCTTCTATTTGTTCAACATCATAGTAATCATATATACCATTAGCATAAGAAGCTAAGGTTTCATTATCATTAAATTTGCATGAAAAGGGAAGGTGTGGAGCCTTCATCCTAGAGCAACAAGTGATATCATATCTCAAGCATAGTTGCCTAGCATACCACTTCAACATTTGAATTTGATCCCATAATAGTTTCCCTTTTTGTGTCAAGCGATAATCCCTAAAGTATTCACGTTGATCCAATGTGTCTCCCATTATAAATTTGAGTTGGGTTTTCTCAGGATTATCAAAGTAGTACAAAATATTTCTCACATGATGATCATCGAGGGTTTTAGGAGTTACCCCATCTCCATGAGTAGCAAGTACACCTAATTTTTTTGGTATTTCGTGTTCCATATCCATAACTAAAGATAGAGAACAACTTAGAACAGCAAATAAAAATTACTTAGTGATAAAGCAAACAAGCACACACGAGAATATTCACCCCACGCTATGACTCCCCGGCAACGGCGCCAGAAAAAGGTCTTAATGACCCGCAAGTATACGGGATAGTTGTAGCCTCTTTCGGTAAGTAAGAGTGTCGAACCCAACGAGGAGCTAAAGGTAGAACAAATACTCTCTCATGTCCTATCGGTCACTGATACGACTCTACGCACGCTTGACGTTCACTTTACCTAGAACAAGTATGAAACTAGAGGTACTTTGTAGGTGTGATAGGATAGGTTTGCAAGATAATAAAGAGCACGTAAATAAAAAGTAGGAGCTGTTTAGATAAAGATGCAATAAAGTAAATATTAGTAGAGAGCTTTTTGTTACGAGAAGTTTATTTGTCCAAGGCAATCGATAACTAGACCAGTAATCACTATCGCAATTTTATTTGAGGGAGAGGCATAAGCTAACATACTTTCTCTACTTGGATCATATGAACTTATGATTGGAACTCTAGCAAGCAGTCCGCAACTACTAAAGATTCATTAAGGTAAAACACAACCATAGCATTAAAGCATCAAGTCCCCTTTATCCCATACGCAACAATCCCCTTACTGGGGTTTAAGCTTCTGTCACTCTAGCAACCCACTATAAGCGAATCATGACCGTATTGCAACACCCTACAGCGGAAATCCCTCATGCTTGCGCGATACGTAAGGCACCATAGGACAATACCAATAATAAAACATGCAACTCAAACCAATCACGATCATCAATTAACCCATAGGACAAAACGGATCTACTCAAATATCATAAGATAGCCATACATCATTCGGAAATAATATATAGCGTTGAGCACCATGTTTAAGTAGAGATTACAGTGGGTAAGAGAGGGGTTACACTGCTGCATAGAGGGGGGAAGATTTGGTGATGAAGGCGGTGAAGTTGTTGGTGAAGATCGCGGTGATGATGATGGCCCCCGGCGGCGTTCCGGCGCCACCGGAAGCAAGGTGGAGAGAGCCCCGCTTCTTCTTCTTCTTCCTTGACCTTCTCCCTAGATGGGAGAAGGGTTTCCCCTTTGGTCCTTGGCTCCCATGGCATGGGAGGGGCGAGAGCCCCTCCGAGATTGGATCTATCTCTCGGTTTCTCTCTGTTTCTGCGTTCTCAGATTCTGCCCCTTCACCATTTCTTTTATATCCGAAGATCCGTAACTCCGATTGGGGTGAATCTTTCACCCAGATATTTATCATAAAATTAGCTTTATTGTGGCAAAAGAAGAGCGTCAACTGCCTTACGGGGGCCCAGGAGAGTCCAGGGCACGCCTGCCTCCCTGGGGCGCGCCCCCTATCTCCTGGCCCCCTCGGGCACCGTCTCGCGTTGATTTTACTTCCCAAAAATCACAAATATTCCAAAATAATTCTCCGTCCATTTTTATCCCGTTTGGACTCCGTTTGATATTGGGTTTCTGCGAAACAAAAAACATGCAACAAACAGGAACTCGCACTGGGCACTGGATCAATATATTAGTCCCAAAAAATAGTATAAAAAGTTGCCAAAAGTATATGAAAGTTGAATAATATTGGCATGGAACAATAAAAAATTATAGATACGACGGAGACGTATTAGATGCCCACGCGGAGAGGAGTACGAGGGTTCACTGGTTCGGCTGCGGTGTGAGGCTGCCGTCACCGCAGAATAACAGGGGGAGTGGGTCAGTGGAGGGATGGCCTGGCCAGCGGTGGGAGTAGTATGGGGGCGGTGAGGCCTCCGCGGCAGCACAGCCGGCCACGAGAGGCAGGAGCATGCGGCATGACTCGCGCTGCTTTGGGCGGCTGGGGCAAGAAGACCAGAGGCTGAAGAAGCACAATGTCGTTGGATGGACATCTTTGACCACGCCTCGCCGAGAGCACCAGGGCGGTGGACGATGGAGAGGCCTACGAAGGGAACGACACGGAGCCTGGGAAGACACGACAGTGGCTGCCCATGCGGTGGAGAGTATGAGGGTTGACTGGTTCGGCTGCCGTCGCCGGAAAATAATAGGAGGTGTGGGTGAGTAGAGGGATAGACCGGCCAGGGATGCGAGTATGATGGGGCCGTGAGGCCTGCCTGGCAGCACAGCCGACCACGGGAGGCGGGAGAAGGCGGTTCTAACGGCGCTGGTTTGGGCGGCTGGGGCAGGAAGATCAGAGACTGAAGAAGCATGATTGCCGTTAGATTGACATCTAACGGTCTGACGCTGGTAGAGTCGATTGTTGACTAAGTTTCTTTTTTGAGAAACCTTGTGTACGCATGAACTTAGTAGGCCCACAAGTCAGCCTCCAAATCTATGGCAGACAACATAAAGCCCATTTGCTATTTTTTATAATTTGCAGCCCATTTGCTAATTCTTAAGTAATTTATTACAACCCATTTTCTGCCCAGGACCACGGTCAAAAAGTTCAACCTTATTTTGCATATTTGGGTGGAGTCCGAACTATTGTAATCCCGAAATGATAAACATTTTTTAAGAACTTATTGATTTGCCAAAAATCGTTTTGTTTTTGTAAGCAAATAAGACGTGGGACAATTGAGTTGGTTTAAGGGAAAACCAGTGGTAAAAAAATCAGCGCTGGGTGGGAAAAAACAACAAAAATAAGGATGTAAATATGAAAAAGGAATTTTATGTGTTTTCAATATAATGATACGTGTATATGAACTAGTAAACTATAGGTAGAGATTAGAAAACGGATGTAGGACATGCGTTTCAAGAGGAAAATAGAACTGGGCTGTGTGTTTGATTCAGTAAAAAATCTGCCCGCGGATGTTGTAAGACAAAATATAACTAACGCTGGCGGGCCAGAGGCCAGTAGACACCTGCTGGACCTTTGTGCCCCGTTGTCATCATGGGCTGGGTCTGTTAAAAACAAAACCAACCCTGGGCAGTCTACAACTCAGTTGAAACTTGCTCGACCTGAAAAAACAATATACGTGCTCAATAAACGAGAGAATTCTGCAAGTACAGACTGATAACTGGGATGCATCAGGGATATTGTTTTTTCATCGTGATAATAAGTGCATGCACTTGTTTCAAAAAAATTGGAGAACTGGGAATTCGAACGGCAGGTGCTTATGCCACCCATCAAATAAAAATCAGGTGCCTGAAAATTCGTTTCGAAAAAAATGATTCAGCTTTATATTCACGTCGACCCTCGGCATGATGGTTGGAAGCAAATGCAAGTTCATACCAAAAGATCGTTAACAACAATACCAACTTGCGGACGACAAGGTAGTACAACTACCAATACCAAACTAACTTATAATCTTTTTACTCCTGGCCCTAGTGTTCGTCTGGTAGAAAATCTTGCAGAGGACCAACTCCCTCTCCTTCTCTTGCTCCAGGTCCCCGAGGTGGTACTGGTGCATCACCCAGTTGGTCCTCTGCTGGTCGAAGTTCTTGTTGGTGTGCAGCACCAGAACCTTTTTTGCTACCTGTCTGCCGGCCGTTGACCATCATCGGCAAGGTATTGCCGGTCTTGTGCCACATCGCGTGCATACCGCACTCCGACTGTATCTTGCGACACGTCCACGTGCCCCTTTTGAATGCCCTGGAATTGCGCTGGAAGAAATGCTTCCTTAGGCCACTCAGTGTGATACCTGCAGTATTGTGGAATACAGGTTTTAGTGTACGTAGTTGGCATTTTCATAACATCTTTGGCATGTTGCAGTCACTTGTTTCACTTTTTATTAACTGTCAAATTGTAATTGCTTCACCAAGTCTGCGTCTAAAAACAAAAATAGAGTTATAAACAAAGGAATATGTTTGTGCAAGTAGACGACCGATCGGTGTCTTACCTGGAAGTTTCTTAGGTTGGGTGTAGCATATGCCGTGCTCGCTGTCGATGGTTGGTATGAACAAATCGATGAGAGACTGAAATCTCACGTTGTCAGCACTCACTTTGGCCTCAAGGTGCTCGATCAGCTCCTGATCCGTGGGATCGAACTTGACGCCTGCCGGCAGCACCAGTCAATCCTTCTTCGACTTGCATCGATAATTCCAGTTATATGGTACTCAATGTATGATCAATCGACTGTTTTAAGTGAATGATGAAAGATTTCGACAGATAAGCGGTACTCCAAATCTGAAGTCCAGAATACCCGAACATGCCGCCGGGATTCTTGTGTCACCTCACGCGCAGCGTGTTGTCACGTCAATTCAATGCGTGGACATGATGAATAATTTGACCGACGTATACTAGTACTGCTACTGTACTACTTACTAGTCGTATTTAGTGTCACAATTTATACATAGGTTTAACTAACAAGTACGCACTTGAAGCCTAACTGATATATATATATATATATATATATATATATATATATATATATATATATATATATATATATCTGTGTGTGTGTGTGTGTGTGTATGTGTGTGTGTGTGTGTCTTCTGCACAACATCTCCATCATCATTATCAGTACATCCTACGCAGGTGAGTTAGGATGCACTTGATCCCAGGAAGGTATCTATCCGTCAAACTAGAGGAGTGCTTCAAACTAACAACAGTACATAATATCCAACAAAAAAGGGTCGTGCTATAGCAGCAGAATACATGGCTCAGTCTAGATATCAGCACAAATCAAGTTGTGCATATTTGCTGTTGGCATGAACCACATCGCCGCATGTCGGGTTTGCAAAAGCCATCCATCGCATGGAAGCTTGATGCCTTTCACACACTGAAGATTATCTGGCAACAAGCTATGTCGACGAATCTCTGGATATGGTGATTCATGAAACCCATGGTATGATGTGTAAACACGGTCCCCCCCCCTCACGAATGGAAGTTGCATAGCACGGTAATCATCACCGATCATATGATCGATGATTGGTTGGATGATCGGATAATTGAGCCCGAGGAACACGGAGTGGTTGTCGAGGCTGTAAACCCGCCTCCAGTTGAATACGCCTGGCCCAACGGAGCTGGGATCTTTCTCGAAGATGAAGCAGCCATAGCCATCAATGTCACGAACGCCCCACGCATTGTACTGCATGTGGTTTGATGTAATGGTTTGGTCAATTTGGTACGTGTGAATGAGCATCAAATGACCGCCATCAGCTGAACGAGCGATAAACCACCACCAATCGGCTGGTATGATTCCAGGTCCTGGAATCATGAAGGCCAGCGCATTTGCGTCTTCTGCAACAATTCAAATTGGAGACCAAAAGGACAAAAATAAACAATCATGTTCAGAGTATGTGTGGAACTAAGATTATTATAATAGTGACACATATCATAGACAAAGAATTGCAATGCCGTGGTCATAATCATACCCCAAGTTAAAAAAATAAGCCAATGGCTTTCATATTCTAGCACTATGTCATGGTTTAAACATCATGTAACAATGAGAGGAAAACAACTATGACAGCGCCTACTCATACTCTACCATATCACTTACTACTACTGTTCTCATATCAACTCTAAGCAATAACATGCGTTGTTATAAAAATCTTGTAAACGAGAGTAACATATAGCAATCATGATGTTATGCTCATAATGTGTATTCTAACAATCATTAGATGCCAATTGTTCTCATATCAACTCTAACAATAACATGTGTGGTCATAAAAATCTTGGAAATGAGAGGAACATATAGCAATGATGTGGTTATAGACATACTATGTATTCTAAATTTGTAACAATGAACATGCAGTCGTATTCATAAGGTAAAGATGAGATGAGACAGAACAATTACACGACGATATATTCCACCAGTATAGGCAGCCAATATGTGCGTCGACCGCGTAAACGATGCCATCATGCACTATTGCATCAGACAGAAATGTCGCTTCAACAAGATTGATGATGAGCCATAACCATGTATGGCGATTGGATTCCATATAGACTAATCCCATGTTGAACAAGGCAATGAGCTTGTAATCCATGTAGTCTTTTGATGGTGTGGGGACTTCGTAGATTACAACTTTCAGCAAACAGAGGTCGAGCCAAAAGCTTGACGCATTTCATGCATAGTAGGCAGGAGTGCCCGGCGGGCCGCGAGGCTCGATGGCGGCGGTATCCAACGATGGAAGGGTGATCTCTCGCTGGGTGTAGATATCCACGAGATGCCATGGACTACCGGATTGGTTGATGAGGACGATCCAGTTGGCCTTCATGCCCGCCCAGTAATGGCCGCGCATGAAGGATAGGAGGACGGGTAGTGGTAGCATGTCGAGGGGCACCACGACAACCTCCGTAGGATCATCAAGTCGGTGTCTGGGCCACCTGCAAGGATTGGGCATCAGCAAGCAGGGTGTCTTGAAAAGAGCCGGCCGGTTGCAGACGAGTAGATGGTACAAAGACACCAAGCATGCGGCCAGACGGACGGTGCTGAGTAGGTCCATACGATTACAGATCTGCTCCAAGAGAACATTGGGGAGGGAATTCCAATCGTGACTCTGCGTGTCAGTTGGTTCTGCCATTGGGGTTTTCGGTGCCTGCGAGCCAGCAGGGAAGTGTATTTGGGCGGGCGAGCGAAGAAGCTTCTCCTCGTGTGGCCGAGCAGTGAGCGGGGGGATATGGTACGCGTGAGCTACCAAGGAAGATGGCGCGGGCGGGTGAGCAGTGAGCGGGGGTAAATGGTGTGCGGCCAACGATGGGGAAGAGAGGAGGAAGAAGAAGAGAGGAGGAAGAAGAGTGGAAGACGGGGAAGAAAGTGCATTAAATCTCAATTCTACTAGTACTACTACGAGGATATACCATCCTTCGGAGTGTAAATAGTTACATCAATGACATGTGGGTCTACCACAACAGGGCCCATATGTCAGTTAATGGAGGACAGAGGTGCGTAGGTGTATTTGCGGAAGCGTGCTCTACTGGCAAACATGATGGCAGTACTGGGTAAGGCTGATTTAGTAACACCAACACGCTGGTTCAACTTATTAATTACGTGTCCCATCTACTGCTGCGTGTATTGTCACTTCACTACGAAGACTAGTTGAATAGTTCCCTCTGACCGAGATGGGGAATAATGGATCGCAAGGACTTCCTTTCTACAGTATCCCTACTCTCACTTCACTCATTTTGCTCCGTACCTAGTCACTTGTTGAAATCTGTAGAAAGACAAATACTCCGTATTTGGGAATAGAGGGAGGCTTTTACTCCGTATTTGGGAACAGAGGGAGTATCATCATATGGAGGGAACGAAGGAAGCTTGAAATATGAACATGTCAATGGGAGGGAGTAAGCCCCATGCATGCATGCATGCATGCAACATGCAACACTCACACGTACACATGGACGCACACAACACTCACACACCCATGCGGCACACAGCACACGATGCAACACACATGCTCACGCTCAAGTGCTCAACCTACTCCCTACGTCCGTGAGAGACTGTACATTTAGAGATTTACACATTGACCAGGGCATAATTAACGCCCAAAAGTAGCAGACTTATGTGTGCATGCGACCATTGAGAGAAGAAGATTAAATGAAGACCGTTGCATGCTGTAATTAAGGATAGACATGTAGCCTATACCTACAGCACAAGTTGGTGCATTAGTCAATCAATATCGATTTAGATTAAAGGCTAAATGCATTGGAAGTGTAAAAGTACATCATGTACTACACTCTTTGTTTTATAGCTGATGTACACTCTTTGTTGGAAGACCGAGGGAGTACACGTGCATGCACTCACATACACAGCCAGGGCGGTTCGCCGCAAGGGTTGGACTTGTGTCACACCTGCGCAAAGTTTTGTTTAACTGATTTCTTTGCTCTGCCAACTAACAGGTGGGACCCAGAAACCAGGTGACAATTTACCCAGTCAACAAAGTGCCACGTTGACTATGTGGCCGGTCAGTAGGGTGCAATACAGTGCTCTACGATGAGCTAGTGATCGTATAATCACCGCAAAACTATATATAGTGACTGTAAAGAGCGTATTGTTACATAGGTTGACCGCCAGTGTATTTTTCTCGTTTCAAATTAAGCCATATTAATCGGAAAGGACGCAGTATGGACTACTAGTACAAGTACTGCTTTGATGTGTCCCATCAAGTCGCCGAACGAGGAGAAGCTTGCTTACTACGCCTCTCCCTCACCCACGCGCGTGGTGGTTCGCAGGACGAGGAGAGGGTTTTGCTTACATCACGCTCTCCCTATCCCTCTCCCTCGCCCTCGCGGTGGACGTGCAACAGTTCAATTGGTGTCAGATTGCCAGAAGCATATTGTACTGTAGTATCATCATTGTTGGACCTTCCGAAGAGGCGAAGAGCCAAGTGCAAGGTTCACACGAGTACGAACTGTTGAACCTCCCGAAGAGGCAAAGATCCAAACGCAAGGTTTTATAGGAGTCGTCCTAGTAGGAGTGTACTACAACTATTGCGAACGATGCTACTGTATGATGCCACCACGTCATGTATATCCAAAGCTGTGCCACCTTTTTTCTCAAAGAGCGTGTTGGATCCCGTGCAACAACCACACAAGTTGCACGTACACATAACACATTTACTAGTAATAAATTCTAAAGGACAAATGCCAGTATGCCACACAAGTTCATCTCCAATTCATGTGATAAATTTGTGCACGACTAGTCTACATATATTCACAGCGCTACCGTTCACAATTACCGTACTCCACTTACACGTTATAGATGGGCTACATGTCCTGCTCCAGGTTCCAGTCCCAGGTGTTCTTCATGGAAGGCATGATCCATAGCGTTGGACAACGGGAACCATTGTCGCAGCTTTCTAGTCCGGTTCCACATGATGGAGACTCATCCAAGCTGAAGCGGCATAAATCAGGGATAGCGTGTCCCAGCATGTCGTTCATCCGGCGGTGCGCACTGAAGACACAACCATGCTTCATGAACGGCAGGCCTTCCGTGTCGTGCATGGAAGGTGGCATCCGCTTCACAATGGGGTAGCTGTCCCCGATGAAAATCGAATACCCTCCAAGAGTGTTCCTCGGCACCCACGAAGCATCACGGGGGTCGAACTCGGCGTCGTTCATCTGGTACACGTGGCATCTTAGATCTGGACACATGGTGACGTATATAGTCAAGGTCCATGCATAATAATGTTGTGCTCAAATATGGCGGTCAGTAATACTGTGCAGCAAATAGTACTACTCTGGTATAGAGGAAGTAAAATAACCGGCTATTATATATAGCCACTCTTGGCTACATGGATGAGATAGTAAGACAGGGAAAAACAAAAATGGTGGCAACTAGTGGGTTCAAGTCTTCAAGGGCCTAGCTAGCTATACGCGTCCTCCAAGGTAAAAAGTACTCCTACTAGTACTACTAAGTATACTACTAGTACAACAATGAAAGAGAAGGCGAGAGGGTTAAAAAATGGAATACCTGGGTAGATGGTGACGGTCTGATCGTGGTAGATTGTGTGACCATGTTGCACATCAGTGGTACCATGGGTAACGACTACTAAGATAGTTGATCCCAATATACCAAAGTCAGCTACAAGTTTCCAGGTTAGACCGAATCACGGATGCAAATGCACATCCAGGATCGGCGATCTTATTTTGATCGGGGGATGACTGGTCCTTGCAAAATAATGGAGTACCGTTAGGGATGCAAATGATGGTTTGTGCATTCCGTTTGTAATCTCCCGTACCGTAGGATGGCAACCAGATGAAACAAGTCCCCTGGCTTGTCACCGCGAAGATGCGGCCTAGATGGCGCACGGCATCTTCGAACATGTAGGGGTACAAATCTGTAGGGGTAAAAAATTCTTAAGAACGTAGTAACCGCAGGGCCTCGTCCCTTCCAACTGTAGATCGTTCCTCAGCGAATGGGTGAGGCTATTATTTACTACTAGTACTAGCATTATGGAATATTATGGGATTGCATTATACTGTAAATAATAGCACTAGTAAAAAAATTTTGGCACTAGGTAGTAGTTTTTGGCGTGGATTAAGAAATTTTGGGTATGTTTTCGCCATTTTTTGTACACGCCAACTAGTGTCAAAAAATGTCTTACATTATGTGACGGATGAGTATGTACTCATACTATAGCAGTACTAGTACTACTTTTTCTCAACTAGTAGTGCGATCTACTGTACTTCTAGTCTAATATAGTATAGTGCACCAGTTTTGAACTCTTGAATCTCAGGGCCAAGGAGCTACAGTTGGAAGTGGAGGGTACTACTGTTCTCTAGAACCATCGTTGTACTATCAATGCAGGGAAAGTACACCCGCGTAGTGGCCTAGTGGGTACTCTCGGTGCTCTATTCAGCCGCTCCTCTCATGTAGCTGGCCTACTCAGCCGCTCCTCTCACGCACACACTAGCAGCCTGTTTATCAGCGATGGTTACTGCAGGGGCAAAACATTTGAGTTATTTGATACAGCGAGACTAGGCTTTTCGCTTCCATTTGTGGAGGTGTAATGGATCTCGTCAAACTTTGTTAGTAGTTCCTTCTTTATGAATGAGATGAAGCAAAGCTTTTGCTCTGTTTCAACAAAACATGTCAAGAGGAACTTCTTTTATAGTAGAGCCGATAATGGAGTGAAGTCCATGCGTGCAACGCCACAAGCTACAGAGTAGTAGTAGAGCACTTTACGTACAGAGCCATATTGCACAGTTCCCAATGACCCGCTAGGCTTTTCCGGCTCCTCGGGCTTAATTGGAAGGCGCTAGTTTAAATATGCTACTAGCTGATGAGGAAGCTGCAAGCAAGGTGCGGCTAGGGCGAGCACGCGAGCCACGGGATGCTGGGAAGGAAAACCCGTTCACGTGGCTAGGCTATCCAGTGCACCCAGATTGTAGGGCCGCACGTCCGTTTGACTTCAAAACTCAAACTACCCGTGTAAAATATTGGCTCGCAGCAAAGTGTAGTAGTACTATTTAAAAAAAGGCCGTCGTGCGTTCGGCCGGGATTGAACCCACAAAACGAGGTATACACTCCCGCGACCACTAGTAGTACTCGTTGGAGTACAACGCAACCTAGAATCGCCTTTTGTCGCTAGTAGTACATACATTGTTCCTTGCAAGAAACCCCTAATAATGCAAGAAACCACTAAAATGCCAAGAAACTACTACCACTTGCATACATGGCAGACTTAAGATAAGACTACCTTATCAACCATTGTACATGCTCTTACCAACCAGACCTACCAAGAAACGACTACTCTACAAAGTGCCGTTATAGGCACGTTTCAACCCATGGCCCTGTTTGGATACATTTGTTGTCAATCTAACCCTGCCATCCAAACACCACTTTGGTTAGAGTTAGTTCAGGGTTAGAATCTAACTCTAACCTCTGACAGGGCCCATGTCGCCCATTAAGTCAACGCCTTCTATTTGACCAGGCGTTATGAGTTGTGGGACCTACATGTTAGTGTGCACAAAAATCCTCGAGTGACCTCCTTCCTCCGGCCCGTCCACCTAGTCATCCTCGGCCATGGGACGCAGCTACCACCGCCGGCAGAAGGCGAGGTCAAAACCACCGACGATGCAGAACCCATGTTGCGGCAGCCTGGATGTCAGCTCCGTCCGGCGCTCAAGGCCGCTAGCTAGCCAAGATAGCTCCATCCAGCTGCTTGTCTGCAAGGTTTGCTAGCTAGATTGGCATGGCAGTGCGGCGGCTTGCTCGCGCGCGCCGTGCTAAGGCCAGCCATCTGGCTTGAGCGAAGGCCAGCACGGCGGCTTGCTCGCTCATGAGTCACGCTCGGGCCAGCCTGCCAACCCATGCAGAGGCTAGCACGGCGTCTGGCCCGTCCGGCGGAGCGGCGGCCAACTCGCTCATCACCGGCACCACCGACGAAGACGCATCAGTACTGTTTGAAGTAATGTTCAGGAAAAATAATGATTTGAGGGGGAATAACAGGATAGAATGTCAGATGTAGGTCCCCCGTGTCAACGCTCAAACAAAATGTGTTGGTTTAAGCTGCCTCATCAGCACGGACGTGTGGGCCAACCCTGTCATAAATGGGTTTAAACGAACCTAATCGGTAGGAGTCCTAGGTAGTAGTTTTTGGCATGGATTAAGAAATTTTGGGTATGTTTTTGCTATTTTTTGTATAATAGATTCTTCCTAGGGCTGGTTGAAAGTGGTAGTTTTTTGTTAAATACTCTACATATTGTAAGTAGGAGTGAAATTTAAGCTTTGGAAGCCAATAAGCAAGGCTAGTTACATAGTGCATATGTGTACATGATTGATAGTAAATATCAACCATGAGTGACTAATGTCTTGATGGAAAACTCAAAACTATGGAATACTAGGAAAAAATGCATTGTTGGAAATACTAGCAATGTTCATGTGCGTTGCAACGAATCATAATTAGAATAATACTTATTCACAAACTTGGTACAAAACACTCTAATTTTGATATACATATGTCACTAGAGATATATTATGTTTCAATTAGAATATATTCCTTGGGCTGTTTTGGTGAGGTCAGGGAGGGATGTGGTTAGTTTTAAGATACTAATTATGGGTTTTTCTGCAAATTGGTAGACAAGTGGGATGTTGGTGAGAAAAGGCAACAACTTACCTCACAGTCGTTAGATGTAGATCTAATGGTCAGAAACGACAGATGGCAGACACACCATCATCACCAACTTAGTATTGTGTAGGAGTACTAGCAAGATCCGTGCATTGCACGGAACATCAAGATGCATTTTTTTATAAAACACTTGTTGTGATTGACCCTTGCGGGAGTAATCCATGTGTAAAAACTAATGATATCTCGAGAAATATGAGATAAGGTGAAGAGGAGTGGGGTGTGGTGGTGATTGGTGGTCGGACTGAGCGGAGGCATGGGGATTGACGATGCCGGCAGCGGCCACCAGGCCAGTTTGTTCCAGAGGCTTCCTTTCTTAATTGCTCAACAATGAGGTTTGTTGGAGATAATGATGTACGAGGGAAGGCCTTGTCTGCAAATGTGGAGAGGGGTGCGGGTATCTTTTAGTTTAATTTCCTTCCGTCAGATATAGATCGGCCGGTCTATATTGCAAGATGGCACACGTACCATCATCACCAACTCGGTTTTTATAAGAGAAGAAATATAAGTATGGAGATAGAAACGTATTATCGATACTTGCTTCCGTAAACAAGCATCTACATTCTATTCAACGCCTCGGCATGTGGGGCCTTAGCATAATGACTTCTCGACTGTGTAAAACAAAGATTTTCCCATCGCCGATAAGGAGGGGGTGACGGCGGCGCGCTTTTTGGCTTGCTCTAGTCCTAGTAGTCATACTAGGTGGTCTAAGCACGTGTGGATTTATTCTTTTTCACGTCTCATGTTCGCTGTACTGCCACGACTGTTGATGAATAGACGGTAAGTTATTCACGGGAAAACCCTTGTTGAGCGTGTTTGCGAGAGAGAGAGAGACAGTGTGCGTGTGTGATATGTTAGAGACTGGGGCAATGATAACAGATTCTTTGTGTCTATGTGTGTGGAGGATAGAGAGAGACATGTACATGGGGCTTTGTGTTGTGTAACGTGGAGACACATATACATAATTAGAGAGTGAGTGTGTGAGATACACATGCGGACATGGGGAGAGATGAGGATCCAGATAAATGGGTGTTTGTGCGTGTCTGTGTGTGTTTATGTGTGAGAGGGAGTGTGTGTATGTGGAGTAGAGAGACCACTAATGATGTAAACCTAGTATAAGGGAAGGGGGAATGGTGTGACATGTGTAGTAGCGGGATAGCACGGGTGCGGGCGGGGGGAGCAGACCATTTGGAAGAGACATTGAGTGTGTGTGTGGGAGAGGGGTGTGAGAGCAAGCGAGCGATAGAGAGAGAGAGAGCTAGCGATGGAGAGAGAGAGAGAGAGGAAGAGAGGGGGCGAGAGGGGTCGTTTGTGTCCATAAATGGCGTATAGATAGGGAGACAATGTTGATGTTGTCCGAAATTGGCCTATGAACGGAGACGCAAGGGAAGCGAGTCATTGTGTGTGTGATAGGGACTTCATGAGAGATCTGGAATAGATGGTGTAGAGAACAATGTGCGAAATCGAGAACGATGATACATTAGGGAGCTATGGAAAGAGTCATGACATATATGTATACAGGGAAGGAGCTGGGGCGGGTCCGCATGTGGGAGAGATAGAAAGAGGAGAGTGGTGCACAAGGAGACAAAGTGTGCTTGTTTGCAGTGGGGGTGGTGTGTGAGGTGAGTACGCGAGAACCACATAACTAGGGAGATAGACGTTTGGGGCCGACGTTTTGTGTGTATGGGGAAATATACACTCTACATAGTGCGTGTGCTTTTGTAAGAGAGATAGTGGGAGACCTAGAGAGTGAGGGAAGAGATGTGTGCATGCCCGAGAGACAAAGTGATAGAGACCTATATTGGGGTCCGGACTTTACAAGAGAGAGGGGTGTTAATGTGCTCGTGTGTTGGTGTTTGGGGGAGAGAACGACTTCTGTATGTGTGTGTGTGTGTGTGGTGGTGGGGGGGGGGGTTGGCTTCAGATAAAGAGTGAGGTGTCTATATTTGAGGGACTTTAGCGTAATTGAGATATTGTGCACTCATGGTTGATCAATTTGTTTCACTATTTGTACTATGAGATAACGATACTTTTGAACATACGTGATATACCTTGATGTACCAGAATTACAAACCTAAGATTGGAATTTTGGAATTTGACTCCATCATTAGCTTTTGTAATTCATTTAAACGGAGGTACATTTTTAATCCAGGATTTCGTGATTTCAATTCATATATCAAACCTAGAGATATACACATACGGGCATGTTCAAACTTTATAATCATCCACTTTATTCATACACATACACATTTTTGCTTTTGTCATCAAATTTAGGATAAACACATTTGGAATTTCATTTGAATTGGACCGTATGATGGTATTTGCTTGTAGTAGCTCAATGATCCATATTTGAATTGAATGGAAAATCTAAGTTTCGAGTTGGAGACATTGATTTTCAAAACTTGCACATTTTTTTTGCGTGCAAAACAAACAAATTGTCGGCCATGATAACATAGTCGGCCATACGAGAGCAGAATACTTATAATTTTTAGGCACCAAAAGCTTTCAAACTTCCCGCTCACATCGAAATATCACGCGCCCGAAAGTTTAGCCCTGCGATATTCCTGTTTTACCCCTGCCACATGAACGGAAAAGGGCTGCTTTGGTAACTCCATTGTTTTCCCCTCTTTGCCCCCAACATTCTTCCCAGAGCCCCTCCCCTTCCCCTCCCCGACCCCCCAACCACGGCAAGCCGCCAAATCTAGTCCTCCGCCGCAGGGTGGACCTCACACCCCGCTGGATCTACCTTCCACACCTTGGAACCCCCAACTACCAATCACCACTTCACCGGAGCCGCTTCAGCAACTAGCTTGTCCACCGCTCCAGATCTCCTTGACTGCCATCATGGTCCACCACACCGGATCTGCTTAACCGGCGCCCTCGTCCACCACAGTGTAGGCCCTTCACTGACTCCCTCGTCCGCCCCTTCGCCAGCCCTTCATACAAGCCCTCGTCTGCCGCAACAGATCCGCCTCACCGAAAGCACTGTACAACGCGCCCACTGAAGCCTTCATCCACTGCATCGGACCCGCTCCACGGATGCCATATTCAAATCCACTGGCCCTGCTTTACCGACGCCGCAGCCACATCAGGTTATTTAGATTTGTACTCCTTCGGTTTTTCTCTTCGTCGTGCAACTGTTCACTTACCATAGATGAGCTTTCTTGTATGTCGACAGACGCCGCAACCGTAGCACCGGAGCCGCTTCAGCGACGGCGACAGCCAGCCCAAACTCAACCGCAACACGAGCACCATCGACGACCTTAGCTATCAAGTATGACAACGATACCCAGACGCTGCCGAGAATCAGGTACTATTATCCAACGACCGGCGCCTATGTTCACTTTCCTAGCATAAGCACCGCACCTTTGAATTTCTTCAGGGCATCATTTAGTTTTTCATGAGACGTGTTATTCTGCTTGCACCTGTAGGGCCATAATTCTGGCAGTGAACATGTTACATGTGCTAAATTACATACCAGTGCACATATAGTTAATATGCTTTAGTTTTGTCCTAAGTACTCCCTCCATTCCAAAATAGATGACCCAACTTTGTACTAACTTTGTACTGAAGTTAGTACAAAGTTGAGTCATCTATTTTGGAACGGAGGGAGTATTACTGTACTTCCTAGATATCACTGCCTACTATTTTACTTCTTGAATGCTATATTTATGATAATGGTGTTGTTCTGATGCCACATGTTGGTTCCATCTGACTGCTTAATGTTCTCTATGCTTAATTACACATCAGCAAACTAGCATGTGGTTCCGCTGCTTTTTGTTCGTTTTACCCTACATTTTCTGATGTGTGCTATTACATCACTGCTCCGAGCCTCTTTTCATTACTTGTTTGTGTGTTCTTGATCTTCCCAAGTTGCCTGACTAATTTGATGCTTCCATTAATTATGGAGCTGCCAACCCCATCAAGCAAAATATTTGTTCTTTTGGGGCTGGCACCTCGAAAAAGCATAAAAATAAAGGGAAGCAGATATATTGTCGTGTATGCACACACCCTTCTTTCATTAGTTTAGATGAACCATTAATGATCAATTCAGACCAATGCATGCGATTAAAATTAATTTTACCTAAATAGAGGGTGCAGAATAAACTACAACAACTAGATTTGCAACCACGGGATGCTGACGATATCTTGAAAGAACATTGCAACAGCAGCAAGGCTTCACATCAACATATGGTAAGCCAGTGTGTTTTAGTACATGTGAAATGTAATGCGAGTGGGCTGCTTTCTTGGCTTGTGCCCTCAACCTGTAATCCTACCGAATTACAAATAGTTCAGTTGTCTGCTTTGCTGTATTGCTTGATTCGAATGCTTGTTTGTTGTTACGCTATACCTGAGTTGGCCAATATGTCAGCAGTGCCTGCTGTACTATCGTAAAGAAATGCATGCCTATTTCATTTGAGTCCTTAAATTTTCCTCTCAACTTCATCACAAGACTGTCTTTGTAGTTTATATGAGGCCACACTGTTAAGTGCTTTCTCAGATTATTTCAACTACTTAGATGCCTTGGCAACTTAAATATAGCGGTGGTACACTCCCTTTCAACTAGGGATGTCAACTGGGGCCCGTTTAATCCCAATTAAAGTCCACTAGTGGTATGATAGTTCAAAAGAGTTTTTGTTTTTTGAGGAAAATGAACTAGGGAGGTAGCAAAAACTAACTAGATGGGACTGGCGGATGTCGTTTATTTGACACTTACATCCCTAGTTTCATCTTACCATTTTAATTTCTTTTCGGCTGATGCTGCTTCGAACCATTTAAATATAGTTTGCCATGCTCGGCAATAATTCGTCCATCGTTTACCATGTAAGCCTACTCCCTGGATCATACGATAACTATCTCTTACTTATGTCCAGCGGAAACCTTTCAGGATGCTGTTCACACTAGGACACAATGTACAACCCCAGAATCTATTTGTGGAAGTAGTGCGCCATCCATGTTACCAGATGGTAGCACTTCAGAGGCAACACCGCCGGAGAGCAGTCTGAGCACAGATATTATAGTGCTTGAGGCTCTACTAGAGGCAGAAAGAGATGGTGTGGATGCCATGAATGAGGTAATCTTTATCTTGAGGCTGGAAATTACGGAATTAGCAGCACGCATTATGCAAGCAACCCAAGAATTGGACGAAGTAAGAATGTTGCATTTGAAGACGAAGGAGGTCCTGCTGTTTCTGCTATCTGAAGCCCAAGGTAATCCCGGTTCTTCTTTAGATACCTGTTGAAATTGTCATTAGATTATTGTACTGGCATGTCGTGTCATGTCTCTGAATGGATTATGTTGTAAGACCCCCTATGTTGTCCATGTGTTGTAATGATCCGAATTTTTTAGGTGAGGTAATCCTCAGTACTTGTATGATTGACATAAGGTGAACTGTTTTTCGTGTGAGCATATTGTATTGGATGAAATAACTATTTGACTCAGAGTGTATCCAACCTACTGAATTCGAAGATCACGGCATTTCTAAATCATAATCATATATAAAGGTGGAATAAATCTTTGTTGTGATTTTGAAGAAATAAATAACAAAATGTAGAATTATCTATGGATATTCGTGATCGAATACAAATTGGATTTGAATTTAGTTTGCCAGGGCCCAGGGCAAACGTGAATGCTAATTCTCCCAAGTTTTGAACGAAGCGGCTAAACACCCACTATATTTTGTGGGCTGCCGAAGCAAGTGTTTGCGAGATGGAAATTACTGTCTACCCCTAACACTTGACATCCTTATCGACCGGATTTACACTGCTGTCAATAGGGGTAGACTAGTAACTTCAATCATACGTGACACGACGGCCTCTGAGCCCATTCAGACATGGTGGGCGCCAAACGTGGGTGTCAAAGCACATTTGATTCAAGCTCGACCGAAAGACATGTGTCTCTTCCTCCATTTCCCCATTCATACACGGTGGGCGGCAAAACAAACTCTTCTCATCCAAAATCAATGTAGGCTAATATTTTAAATAGGGGCAGATGTGTAACTTCCCTCAGACGTGACACAACCGCCCTACCTGTCAACCCCGTTCATACACCGTGGGCGCCAACCGTGGGCGGCAAAACACCCTCTCCTCGCCCGAAATAGTTACCGGCAAATATTTGGGAGATGCGAGATTACCGTCCTATCCCCAACCGACGCGATGTCCGAAATTTTAAACGGGGGATAAGTTCGTAACTTTCCCACATTTCAGAGAAGCGCGTCCCAAAGTTTGAGATCCTCCCTCCCCTCCATTTCCCCATTCATACACAGTCGGTGGCACGACAACCTCCGTACTGCGGCTAGCCTCCTCCGTCCGCCATCCCATCCTCCACCTTGCCGAAGCTGCTACCCCTACCCCGTCGTCCACTGCAAGAGATGGACGTCTCTCATCCACGGCGCTGGACCAGGATCCTTTCATCGCCTCCTCTCGCTTCGTCGGCATCGTCGTCCACCTTGTCGTTGCCGCTCCTACGACCGCCTCGTCCACAACAACAGGATATATCCCCCGACCCGACCATCTGCCGTCTAAAGTCTTCTTCCCTGCCGCTGACAGCCATTGCACCCGCAGCACCCTCAACGTATTAGCATAGGCCTACACGGCATCACAAGAGAGGTGGTACTCTTCCATATGTGCTTAATTTATTGATCTCACCCGGAAAAATAGATCGTAATTTGTTTACTGTACTTTTCTTGTCCGTACCAAATCGTAGTGGCTAGTTGAAAGCAAACATTGGTTGCAAAGTAGCTTTGTCCGGTTTGCACCTTCAGATCCGCCATGGCACGGGCACTATACTCGTAAAGCTTATGGTTTCCCCTCTTTATATTCACTACCATCATCGTAGGTGCTTCGTGTCGTGCTAGCACTGCTCCTCAAGACCTCAACCCAAAGCTTACGTGTTGAAATACGAATCTGATATGATGCTCATATCACTAAAACAGAGAACATTTAATTGGTCACCTAATGTTCCTATATACGTTTCGAAATGCATGTGCGCCACCCACTGGTCCAGCTAGTTCCACTTTCCTGATTTTTCTCTTGATGCTTAGGGTTTTCCCCTTTTATCTACTCTACTGTGATCTGCGTAGGTGCTTTCTGTCGTACTAGCATTACTCCACCCTTCAAGCTAAACAACACAACACTCAGAATTCGAAAGCTTAGTTGTTCAAATATGATTGTGATATGATACTGATATTAGTTAACCGACACATTTAATTGGTTAGCTAAAGGTCCCACTTGAGTTTCCAAATGCATGTCGCGACATATAGAGAGACAGCATAATTGCATTTCTTTGTCACTTGTTGACCGTACTTTCTTGTCCATACCAAATCTTAGTTGTTATTTCAAAGCAAACATAGGTTGCTAACTACCCTTTGCGCGGTTTGCAGCTTCAGATATGCCATCCCACTGCCACGGTCAACACTGTACTCATCATGCTTATGGTTTCCCCATTTTATGATGACCACAATCAGCCTACGTGGTTCGTGTCGTAATAGCACTGCTCCACCCATCGAGCTAAACAAGCTTAGTTGTACAAATTCATATCTCATATTATTGCTAATATTAGTAAAACTGAGAGATGATTAATTGGTTAGCTAAATGTTCCTACTTTAGTTTCGAAATGCATGTGAGCCACATATGGAGAGACTAGAAAGAATAGTATTTCTCTATGCGCTCTGGTTCATCATGGGTGGCCAACCGACATTGTATTGAAAGACTTCTAATATCTTCAATCTGCTTGCTCTTTTGCTCTTCTTTAAGATGATACTCTTCTCTTGCGATCGACTGGTCAGGTCGAGTTGTTCTCCCTTAGTATATTTTGAATCTGTCAGGTCAGGTCGACTTGTTCTTCTTTACTATATGTTGAAGCTGTCATCTGCGAAGTGTCATCACTTCTAGAGCTCTCATATTTTGAGTAGTAGGCCACATTATATTAATGCACACAACAAATTACAGCATGCATGGCATATCTTAAAAGAATTGCAGAGATAGCACAAAGGGGTTTACAGGGAGGCAGTATTGGATTAGAATCACTTCTGCAATACAAAGAAAATCTCACTTGTTTTTATGTTTTCATGCATGTCAGATATTGAACATTATCAAAACGAATATGAGAATGGGCGCACGAGAGGAATATTGTGGAACAATCCACTGGCTAACAAACTTGGCATGGTGGAGGATGGCCTATCTTATTCACCCATCAAGGTGCTTGCTCTAACTTTGCAAAGTTGTATTGGTCGCACATATTTTGCATCTGACCTCTTGCATTACTTCTAGTTTGTTACACCATCTTCTTAGTTTAGGCATCATATATGAGTATATGCCATACCTATCCATTTTCTGTACCTATTCCATGCGTCGTCACACTATGTTTTTCCAGTCAAATGTTGTTCTTTCGTAATAGATGTCCAAAAGGAAGAGGGTGAGTGCAGATCCTCAAGGAGTACAAACTAGGTATTTGGAAAAGGTAGTGATACCTGTTAAATCAGATAGATCAGCAGCCACAAAAAACACAGGCCCAACTATACCACACTTTACCCCTACTCCAGTGGCTAAACCCCCATTAGAACTGCTGGGAGCCCAGCGTCAGGTACTGTCTATGATATCAATTCAAAATTTGAACTCCTAAATTTCTGCTTGTGCCTTACCTCCTCTATTGTATGAAAACTAATTTCAGATGAATCTCCTTGCTCAAAGGATCATACGATCTCAAAACAATATTGGGCTCTGCATTGCTCTTGTCAGTACCTCTCTCCCTTTTGCCTTGTAACGTTGTACTTAATTAATTGCTATTTGATTATGTATCATCAGTCTGCACCTGAGCTTCATTATCCTCTGTTTCTTCCAATATTATTTGATCTATATTTACTCTTTGCAAAATGTAGAATAATGGCAACGCTTATAAAGAATTTTCTTTGGGGGATTTATTGAATTATCCTTCCATCAACATGGAGAAGGGCTTTGTCCAGCCCGTGTTAACATGTAATGTAAGTTCATCCTTCTCAAGCCTTCAAACTTTGTTCTAGTATAGATTTGGATAGGCATCATTTCCTCCGCTGTTGTTTGCTTTGCTATTTACATCTGATTGGATGTTTGCAACAACTACCAGTTTCAAATTGTAGTTGTAAAAACATGTTCCTTATGCAGAACAGATCCATTTATTTGCTTATATAATTGTGAACCCTGTTACGTGTCTCCTCGTTTCTCTTTCAGAGTCGTATCTCTTACGCCAGGCAGAAGTTTAGGGAAGATAGTGAGCCAAACCATCTTGAGGACAGTGAGATGACCCCAAGGTCCTGTCTTGATGAAAACACTGAGTTGAAGCTACTCACCAGCAGGTGTGAGACAACCTTTGTGCAGTCGCTGCCTCAATCAGTTCGACTTCTTCAGTCTCAACTTAAAGCGGAAAGGCTTGCTTCAGCTCAGCTCTGACTTGAAGTCAAAGATGCAATGAAGATGTCAGAGGACTGCCGTGTGCACCATCATGCCATAAATCCAGTGTTGATGCATCTATCGTTGACACAACTGAGGTCTACTCAGCTTCTTCGGCTGTTTGGGGCTCGACCTGGCCAGGCCTAGTGCCTTCTGAAGTGCTCTCAGTTTTGTATATTCTTTTGTTGGTGCGTTTATTTGCACTGGTGGCGAACTTTGATGCCCAGTGGATGTAATATGTGTGATAGCCATGATAGCCTAGCGTAAGTTGCTTGCTTATTTATTTCCTTGTTGTCTTGTTTATTTGTTTGCTTGTAGTCATTGCAGTTCTTTTTCCGCGGTTTGCTAGTGGCTGCAATAACCTATTTTTTAAAACTAGGCCACAATAACCATGGGCTAATATTTACTGTAGTGACACTGGGCCTCCTACGGGCCGTAGAAACAGTGGGCCTTCTACGGGCCGTAGAAACAGTGGTCCTTCTACGGGCCGTAGAAACAATGGGCCTTCTACGGGCCGTATCATCAATGGGCCTTATATGGGTCGTATGATCGATTGGCCAAACATGGGCCAATAACAGGCCGCATTATGGCCGTAAACGGGCTAGAGTTGGAATCGTCCGTTCATGGGCCGACCATAACGGGCCATCGTTAATAGGCCGTATTTGATGACGCTATGAAAACGGCCCAACGTATTAACGGACCACAAACAGGCCAATTGTAACCACGGTCTGAATTTGGCCCACAAGCAGAAAATGACAGTAATGGGCCGTAAGTAAACGAATGCTGGAAATGAGCCCAAGAATAAATGGGCTCTTAGAAGGCCGAAAGATAACATGGGCTGGAAACGGCCCAACGGAATAACGGGCCGTTAATGGGTATAAAGTGATACACTGTTCATTACGGGCCAGTTTCACCACGGGCCATTAATGGGTGTAAAGTGATACACTGTTCATTATGGGCCAGTTTCACCGCGGGCCGTTAATGGGCCAAGAGTTACAAAGGGCCTCATATGGGCCGAAAGACGTCATGGGCCATCCATGGGCCAGAAGTGAAAATGGGCTAGAATCATATTGGATGGCCCAGATGACGCTACTGGGCCTAATTCGGATAGGGCGTAACGGGTCTTGGGTTAGCGGGCTGTAAATGGGCTATATGCGAACAGGCCGTTAACATGCTCTTCATGGGCCGGCCTGCCACCTTTTGACCAAGTCAAACGGGGTGGCCTTTTCACAGGAATGGGCCTCTGTTGGGCCGTGCCACGTGCCGACGTATCATAGGCGCCTTCTGTCCAATGAGTGGATGACATCTGTCCCAACGATGAGCCGACACGTGTTTCCTCCAGCCAATGATGATTTTACACGTGGAAAATCCCCATTGGTTAGGGCTGTTAACGGGTTATCGGATCCAAAACCCGACCCGATAGCTTAACGGCGTTCCGTTATGGTGGATGCCATGTGTCGGTCACCCTTGACGAAAGCACTTCTGTGACGCACGATTTATTGTCATGGAAGTGGGCACTTTCGTGATGATAATTTTGCTAATGTCATGGAACACTTCTACGACAACACAGGTATGACTATCTTGATTCTGTCATAAAATCATCATGGATGTACATGCATGACAAAAAACGCGACCTACTGTGACAAACACGTATCATCATGGAAGTGTATTTTTTTGTAGTGATGGGCATCTCCATAGCCCGTTGATACGCCTAGTTGATGTGAGACTATCTTCTCCTGTTTGTCTTCTCCACAACCACCATTCTATTCCACCTATAGTGCTATATCCATGGCTCACGCTCATGTATTGCGTGAAGATTGAAAAAGTTTGGGAACATCAAAAGTATGAAACAATTGCTTGGCTTGTCATCGGGGTTGTGCATGATTAAATACTTTGTGTGATGAAGATAGAGCATAACCAGACTATATGATTTTATAGGGATAGCGTTCTTTGGCCATGTTATTTTGAGAAGACATGATTGCTTTGTTAGTATGCTTGAAGTATTATTGTTTTTATGTCAATATTAAACTTTTGTCTTGAATCTTTCAGATCTGAACATTCATGCCACAATAAAGAAAATTACATTGATAAATATGTTAGTTGGCATTCCACATCAAAAATTCTGTTTTTATCATTTACCTACTCGAGGACGAGCAGGAATTAAGCTTGGGGATGCTTGATACGTCTCCAACGTATCTATAAACTTTTATCGTTCCATGCTACTATATTATATGTTTTGGATGTTTAATGGGCTTTAATATGCTCTTTTATACTTTTTTGGGGACTAACCTATTAACCGAGGGCCCAGTGCCAGTTTTTGTTTTTTTTCCTATTTTAGAGTTTTGCAGAAAAGGAATACCAAACGGAGTCCAAACGGAATGAAACCTTCGCGATGATCTTTCTTGGACCGAAAGCAAACTAGAAGACTTGGAGATGAAGTCGGAGACACAATGAGGCGTCCAGGAGGCAGGAGGGCGCGCCCAGGGGGGTAGGCGCGCCCCCACCCTCGTGGCCCCCTTGTAGCTCCACCGACCTAGTTCTTTCGCCTATATATACTCTTATACCCTAAAAACATCAGGGGGATCCATGAAACCACTTTTCCACCGCCGCAACCTTCTGTACCCGTGAGATCCCATCTTGGGGCGTTTTCTGGCGATCTGCCGGAGGGGGAATCGATCACGGAGGGCTTCTACATCAACACCATTACCTCTCCGATGAAGCCTGAGTAGTTTACCACAGACCTTCAGGTCCATAGTTATTATCTAGATGGCTTCTTCTCTCTCTTTGATTGTCAATACAAAGTTCTCCTTGATGTCCTTGGAGATCTATTCGATGTAATACTCTTTTGAGGTGTGTTTGCCGTGATCCAATGAATTGTGGATTTATGATCAAGATTATCTATGAATATTATTTGGTTATTATCTGAATTCTTATATGCATGATTTGATATCTTTGCAAGTCTCTTTGAATTATCGGTTTAGTTTGGCCTACTATATTGATCTCTCTTGCCATGCCAGAAGTGCTTAGCTTTGGGTTCAATCTTGCGGTGTCCTTTCCCAGTGACAGTAGGGGAAGCAAGACACGTATTGTATTGTTGCCATCGAGGATAAAAAGATGGGGTTTATATCATATTGCTTGAGTTTATCCCTCTACATCATGTCATCTTGCTTAATGTGTTACTCCGTTCTTATGAACTTAATACTCTAGATGCATGTTGGATAGCGGTCGATGTGTGGAGTAATAGTACTAGATGCAGGCAGGAGTCGGTCTACTTGACACGTATGTGATTCCTATGTTCATGATCATTGCCTTAGATGTCGTCATAATTATGCGCTTTTCTATCAATTGCTCGGCAGTAATTTGTTCACCCACCGTAATACATGCTATCTCGAGAGAAGCCACTAGTGAAACCTATGGCCCTCGGGTCTCTTTTCCATTATATTGCATCTCTTTTTCCATATTATTGAATCTCGTTTACTATTTTGCAATCTTTGCTTTCCCATATATATATAAAAAATACCAAAAATATTACTTTACTATCTCTATTAGATTTCACTTTTGCGAGTGACCGTGAAGGGATTGACAACCCCTTTATCGTGTTGGTTGCAAGTTCTTGATTGTTTGTGCAGGTATTCGGTGACTTGTGCATCGTCTCCTACTGGATTGATACCTTGGTTCTCAAAACTGAGGGAAATACTTACACTACTTTGCTGCATCACCCTTTCCTCTTCAAGGGAAAACCAACGCAAGCTCAAGAGGTAGCATCAAGCATCTGAATAGATGCAGTGCATTTCTGATAAGAGGAGAAGCCAACCTTTCCAACGACATCATTCTTGCATCTAAAGTAATCATCATACGCCACCAATCCCTACTGAATACGGTTGAACACATGTCTCGCCATCCGGAAGCGCCGCCAGAAAAGCTTGGGATTGTAGATTGGGGCATGGACTGAAAATAATCGCTATAGAGTATGCAATGGCCACTCTCTCTATTGTGATTAAATGCTAGATCATCGCCCTATACCGACCTCTAAACCTGGGCCGCAGCCTACAAATGTGATCATTGATGACCATACTAACAACCACAAGATCATCATCGTTAAACGATGAATCATCCGACGAACATATGGCATTATTGTAAAAAAAAAACTCATCATTGTTATCCATTCTACCTTGTGCGCAAAAGGCCCAACACCTAGTGGGTGCCGAAGCTTACGGGCGTGGTGGAGTAGCGGCCAGAGAAGGGCACGGTCCTCTCCCATGCAGGCAGCACACCTGTCCAAGTCCGCAACACCGATGGTGCTCGTGGAGGTGAGGGCGGTGCCAGTGGCGGTGAAGGACTGTGCCTTCTCGTGCTCCGGCGATGGAGAGGAGCGGTCACAAACACCGGCAAGGAGTGGGCCTCGGCGAATGTGGTGTGGAGGTGGGGAAGTGGGTGGATATGACGGCGGCCTGAGTAGTGTCCATGCTTGATACGTCTCCAACGCATCTATAATTTTTGATTGTTCCATGCTATTATATTATCTTATTTGGATGTTTTATATGCATTAATATGTTATTTTATAATCTTTTTGGGACTAACCTATTAACCTAGAGCCCAGTGCTAGTTTTTTGTTTTTTCCTTGATTTTGAGTTTTACAGAAAAGGAATATCAAACGGAGTCCAAATGAGCTAAAAATTTATAGTGATTTTTTATGGACCAAAAGAGACCCCCGAACCACCAGAGCTGGACCAGAAGAGTCCCGAGGAGACCACAAGCCAAGGGGCACGCGCTACCCCCCTGGGCGCGCCCTGAGGGATTGTGGTCCCCTCGGGCACCCCTTGACTTGTTTCCGACGCCAAAAATTCTGATAAATATGGAAACCTCCGAAAAGAACCCTAGATCGGAAGTTCCACCGCCGCAAACCTCTATAGCCATGAAAAACCAATCAGGAGCCTGTTCTGACACCCTGCCGGATGGGGAAATCATCGCCGGAGGCCATCTTCATCATCTCGGCGGTCTCCATGACGAGGAGGGAGTAGTTCACCCTAGGGGCTGAGGGTATGTACCAGTAGCTATGTGTTTGATCACTCCCTCGTGTTCTTGATTTGGCATGATCTTAATGTACTGCGAGCTTTGCTATTATAGTTGGATCATATGGCGTTTCTTCCGCCCGTATCTCTTGTTGTGATGAATTGAGTCTTGCTCTTTGAGGTTTTGTTATGTTGGATTGAGTATTGGATTTGAGAACACTTGATGTATGTGTTGCGATGGGATATCTGTGGTGACAATGGTATGTTCTGTTGATTCACTTGATGCATGTTTTGGCACTCAACTTGCGGATTCCCGAGGTGATATTGGGGCCATCTATGCATAGGGGTTGATGCACATTTTCGTCCTACGTTCTCCGATAGGAACTTTGGAGTGATTCTTTGTTGCACGTTAAGGGATTTCCATATGATTTAATTATGTTATCATTGTCGAGAGAACTTGCACTAGTGAAAGTATAAACCCTAGGCCTTGTTTTCAAGCATTGCAATACTGTTTGTGCTCACTTTTGTTACTAGTCACCTTGCTGTTTTTATATTTTCATATTACAAAAACCTATATCTACTATCCATACTACACTTGTATCACCATCTCTTCGCCGAACTAGCGCACCGATACAATTTACCATTGTATTGGGTGTGTTGGGGACACAAGAGACTCTTTGTTATTTGGTTATAGGGTTGTTTGAGAGAGACCATTTTAATCCTACGCCTCCCACGGATTGATAAACCTTGGGTCATCCACTTGAGGGAAATTTGCTACTGTTCTACAAAACTCTGCGCTTGGAGGCCCAACACGAGTCTACAAGAAGAAGGTTGTGTAGTAGACATCAAGCTCTTTTTTGGCGCCGTTGCCGGGGAGGTGAGTGCTTGAAGGTATATCTTTAGATCTTGCAATTGAATCTTTTAGTTTCTTGTTTTATCACTAGTTTAATCTATAAAAGAAAACTACAAAAAATGGAATTGAGGTTGCCTCATGTGCTTCATCTTTTTAATGTTCTTCGTGAAAATGATGGAAAGGAAAATTGTTCCCAATTGTTAGAAGAAGAATGCAATAAAATGTTTGGCACACAATCTTTGAATGATGAGCATGATTGCAATGTTGTTAGTGCGAATTGTTTGAATATCCATGATGCTAATGATATGTAAAGCTACAAGCTTGGGGATGCTATGTTTGATGAAGATGATATTTTTAGTCCCCCAAGTTTTGATGAGCAAATTTATTTTGATGATAGCATGCCTCCTATTTATGATGATTATATTGATGAAAGTTGGTTTGGAAGAGTGTCAACTTTAGGAAGTAATGATCCCACTATTCTGAGGGTGTTGAATCTTTTCACAATATTGATAAAAGTGGATTTGGGGAGGTCATGACTTTTATTTAGTGATGAATCCACTATTTTGGAAGAGGTTCCAATTGACTATGATAAAAAAGTTGTTATGTATGATGATTATTGTAATGACATGTATGCTATAAAGAATAATGATAACCATGAAACTTGTCATCATAATTTTAATTTTCAATTGGATTATGCCTCGCATGATAGTTATATTGTTGAATTCATTAATGATGCTATTGAAAGTTATTATGATAGGGGAACATATGCTTTTCATATCTCAATAATATCAAGTTTCCTCTATTTTTGTTGAAAATCTTGAAGTTTTGCTTGTTTTACCTTCCCATGCTAGTTAATTCTTGTTCCCATAAATTGTTTGCTCACAAAACCCCTAGGCATAGGAAGTGGGTTATGCTTAAATGTGTTAGTCATATGCTCCATGATGCTCCCATTATGTTTCAATTCTTATCTTTTATGTAAGCATCATTGAAATCATCATGCCTAATACATTAAAGAAAAGCGCTTGTTGGAAAACAACCCAATATTTATACCTACTGTTTTTGGTGTGTTCACATGATTATTCTACTGTAGTAATCATGTTTTATAGATTTTGTTTCAATCAAGTGCCAAGTAAGACCTTTGGGATGGTCTATGGTGGTAGTTGATTTGATCTTGCTGAAAAACAGAAACTTTTTATGCTCATTGCCAGAATTTTAGAAATTCACAGAAGTGTGATTTTGATATGAGTTTTTTACACGGGATTGATGTACAAATTGTCTAGATTGTCCTAATTTTTCAGAATTTTTGGAGTTACATAAGTATACGAAGTTTCCAGATTGCGACACACCGTTCCTTTTTTCATAGATTCTGTTTTCTTTGTGTTTGCTTATTTTAATGAATCTATGAGTAGCATTGGAGGGTATGAACCTTGGAGAAGTTGGAATACAGTAGATATAACACCAATATAAATTTAGAACGAGTTCACAACAGTATCTAAGTGGTGATTTGCTTTATTATACTAACGGATCTTACGAGTTTTCTGTTGAGTTTTGTGTTGTGAAGTTTTCAAGTTTTGGGTAAAATTTTGATGGACTACGGAATAAGGAGTGGCAAGAGCCTAAGCTTGGGGATGCCCAAGGCACCCCAAGGTAATATTCAAGGACAACCAAGCATCTAAGCTTGGGGATGCCTGATAACCCACGAGTATAGCGGATAAATTGTAGCCTCTTTCGATAAGTAGGAGTGTCGAACCCAACGAGGAGCTAAAGGTAGAACAAATATTCCCTCAAGTTCTATCGACCACCGGTACAACTCTACGCATGCTTGATGTTTGCTTTACCTAAAACAAGTATGAAACTATTTTGTGAGAATAAAACTACGAGTACTTTGCGAGAATAAAACTAGAATAAATTGCAAGGTAATAAAAGTAGATAGCTTTTGTCAACAAGAAAGTCATTTGTCCCTAGGCAATCGATAACAAGTACCGGTAATCATTCTTGTAATTTTATATGAGGGAGAGGCATGAGCTAACATACTTTCTCTACTTGGATCATATGCACTTATGATTGTAACTCTATCAAGCATCCGCACCTACTAAAGATCATTAAGGTCGTGAAACCCAACCATAGCATTAAGTATCAAGTCCTCTTTACTCCCATACGTCACACCCCACCTACTCGGGTTTAAGTTTCTGTCACTCTCGCAATCCACCGTAAGCGAACCATGAACATATTGCAACACCATACAGCAGGGGCCCCTCACGTTTGCGCAAGATGGAGGGCACTGTAGGACAGCACCATAAATAAAATATACAATCATACCAACCAAGATCACGATTAACCCATAGGACAAAACGGATCTACTCAAACATCATAGGATAACCATAGATCACTGGGAAATAATATATGGAGTTGAGCACCATGTTTAAGTAGAGATTACAGCGAGGGGGAAGAGGTGTTACACCACTGCATAGAGGGGGAGAGAGTTGGTGTTGACGGTAGCAAGATTGTTGATGTAGATCGTCAACCCGATCATTGCCCCAGGTGGCACTCCGACACCACCGGAAGCGAGGCGGAGAGAGCCCCACTCCTTCTTCTTCCTTGGCCTCCTCCCTAGATGGGAGGAGGGTTCCCCCTCTGGTCCATGGCCTCCATGGTGGCGGAGGGGCAGGAGCCCCTCCGAGATTGGATCTCCCTCTCTGTTCTCTTCTGTTTTGCGCTCCGTAGATCTGGCCGAAAACCGTTTCTTATATTCCCAGAGATCCGTAACTCCGATTGCGCTGATCTTTTTACACGATTTGTTTTTCCTGATATAAGCTTCCTTGCACCCGAAGTAGAGCTCCAACCAATGTACGAGGAGGGCACGATACACCAGGGCGCTCCTGGGCCTGGTGGGTTGTGGTCCGTGTGGGCCTCCGTTTGCGGTGATTCCAACTCCCAAAAATCACAAATATTCCAAAGGAATTCTCCATGGAGTTGCATCACGTTTGGACTTTGTTTGATATGGATTTTCTGCGATACAAAAACATGCAACAAACAGGAACTGGCACTGGGCACTGGATAAGTAAGTTAGTCCAAATAAATAATATAAAAAGTTGCCAAAAGTATGTAAAAGTTGAATAATATTGGCATGAAACAATCAAAAATTATAGATACGACGGAGACGTAGCAACATCCCTAGGCTTAATTCCTGCTCGTCCTCGAGTAGGTAAATGATAAAAAAGATAATTTTTGATGTGGAATGCTACCTTGCATAAACTTGATCATGTGTCTAGTCATGGCATGAATATTAAGACATAAGTGATTCAAAGCAATAGTCCATAGTTTGGCATAAAGACATCAATACTCAGGCTTCCCAATAAACCATCATGTCTTTCAGAATATCAACGCTAAAGAAAGTTATCCCTACAAAATCATATAGTCTTGTCATGCTCTGTCTTCTTAACACAAAGTATAAATCATGTACAACCCCGATGAGAAGCCGAGCAATTGGTTCAGACTTTTTAACGCGCTTCATCTTTTTCAACCATTATGCAATACATGAGTGCAAGCCATGGATATAGCACTATGGGTGGAATAGAGTATGATGATAGGGGTAAATATAAAGAAGACAAAAAAGTAAGGAAGTCTCACATCGACGCGGATAACCAATGGGCTATGGAGATGCTCATCAATTGATATCAACGTGAGGAGTAGGGATTGCCATGCAACGAATGCACTAAGAGCTATAAGTGTATGAAAGCTGCATATGAAAACTAAGTGGGTGTGCATCTAATCCTATAATGAACTATTCCTACTAGTATATGAAAGTGACAACATAGGAGACTCTCCATATGAAAACCATGGTGCTACTTTGAAGCACAAGTGTGGTAAAGGATACTAACAATGCCCCTTCTCTTTTTTTTTCTTTTTATCTTTTTTCCCTTAATGTCTGAAGTCTCATCCCGACTTGTGGGTGAATCATAGTCTCCATCATCCTTTCCTCACTGGGGCACTGCTCTAAAAATGATGATCATCACACTTCTATTTACTTATAACTCAACAGAAATAAAAATTACAACTCAATACCTATAACAAAATATGACTCTATATGAATGCCTCTGATAGATGATCTAGCGTAACATGTATAAAAATGATGCACGGTGGCTGAGCCACAACTACTATGTCAGCTATATGATCATGCAAAGCAATATGACAATGAATGCTCAAGTCATCAAATGGAAACTGTGGAAGTTGCATGGCAATATATCTCGGAATGGCCATGGAAAAGCCATAATAGGTAGGTATGGTGGTTGTTTTGAGGAAGATATAATAAGGCTTATGTGTGATAGAGCAATCATATCACGAGGTTTGGATGTACCTGCGAAGTTTGCACCACGTCTCTATGTGAGAAAGGGTAATGCACGGTACCGTAGAGGCTAGCAAATTGCGGAAAGGTAAGAGTGTGTATAATCCATGGACTCACATTAGTCATAAAGAACTCACATGCTTATTGCAAAAGTTTATTAGCCCTCGAAGCAAAGTACTACTACACATGCCCCTAGGGGGTTAGATTGGAAGGAAAAGACCATCGCTCGTCCCCGACCGCTACTCATAAGGAAGACAATCAAGGATAAATTGTGCTACAACTTTCATAGCATAACGAGAGACTATACGTGCATGCTTCAGGAATCACAAACCTTAACACCAATATTCCTACTTAACCACAACCGTTTACTAGTACTTCCCACATATTTATCGTCTCTATATCTCAAAACTATTGCAAGAATCAAACATATCATATTCAGTGATCCATAAGTTTTATGTAGGATTTTATGACTAACCATGGAATTGACCAATTCCTGTTGACTCTCTAAATAGATATAAGTGAAGCATGAGAGTTTAGTTCTTTCTACAAAAGATCATGCTCTAACAAATATAAGTGAAGCAAAAGAGCATTCTACGAACATCGGTTTTCTATGTGAAGAGAAACAGGCAATCCACACTTCAAATGATATAAGTGAAGCACATGAAGCATTCTATAAAGGCATACTCAAAAGATATAAGTGAAGTGCAATGAGCATTCTATAAATCAAACATGGACCATCTCATACCAGCATGGAGCATAAAAGCAAAGTGAAAAATAAACACAAAAGACGCTCCAAGACTTGCACATATCACATGAACGAAACGAATCTGAAAACATACCGATACTTGTTGAAGAAAGATGGGATGCCTTCCGGGGCATCCCCAAGCTTAGACGCTTGAGTCTCCTTGAATATTTACTTTGGGTTCCTTGGGCATCTCCAAGCTTGAGCTCTTGCCTCTCCTCCTTCTCCTCATATCGAGACCTCCTTGATCTTCGAACACTTCATCCACACAAAACTTAAACGAACTTTTATTGGCGAGGTTAGTGAAAAATGGCAATGAAATCCCATCATGTACTGCTGCAACATTATTGTATAATTATAAACAAACATTACCCACTGTATACTATCACAATTCTATGGCCCCAAGTCAAGGAGGCTTCAACAAGAATTCATACATACGAAATAATGAAGCTATAACAACAATCTGTGAAAATAGGACAGTCTGTAAAGATTTGAACATCCACCATACTTATGTAGCTCCAAACATTCTAAGAAAATCATAATTTTTTTTAGAAATACAGTGGAAAAAGTTTCAGAACCGTTTGACGTTCCAGTAAAAAATGTAAAATCGCGCACTACAACCAAAGTTTATGTTTTGGACCGCACAAACCAACAAGCAATCTACCCATCCTAAAGGAAAATCTTGGCACATTATTTTTGTAGTACAATGGAATTTTACAAGGGGATAATTATTTTTGTTGAAAATTTTCTGTAATTAAGAATAACAAAGTTTCCGTGAGCATGAACAAAGTTCAAGGAGCTCCCCCACTTCAACAATGCTGGTCTCTCTCACTTTCACTTTCCTTTTTGAAAAGTTTTGTGTTCCCCTCTATATTTTTTTGCTTTAAACTTTATAAAAGCACTCAACAGAAATAAATGACTCTCTAAAACTTTTGGGTTGTCTCCCTAGCAGCGCTTTCTTTAAAGCCATTAAGCTAGGCATAAAGTGCTCAAGTAATGAATCCACCCGGATCCCAAGGTATATCAAAGCCAATTTTAATTAACAATGATTTGGCATTTAGTAGTGAGCACAAAGCAACATATATCAAGCAATGACAAAGTCTAACTCTCTTCCTATGCATCGGCATGTCATACAAGAACAATTCCTGAACATCAAGTAAAGGCCAATACATAGCATAAGCAGTTTCTTGCAATTTTATCGTGTTGGAAACAAAAAGAGGCGGAGATGTAGTTCCTATCTCATAATAATTGCAACTAGGAATATCAAGCACATGCATATTACATTCATCAAAATCATCATGTGCAACAGTAAAATGCAATACATCAACATAATCCTTAATAAGAGCAAACTTCTCCGATATAGTGTAGTTTGGAGAATTCAAAAAGATAATAGGACTATCATGTGTGGGTGCAATAGAAGCAATTTCATTCCTAACATAAGGAACTATAGCAAGTTCATCTCCATAAGCATAATTAATATTGGCATCTTGGCCACAAGCATAACAAGCATCAAGTTCATCAAACAGGGATATTTCAAATGAATCAACGAGATCATAGCAATTATCAGAGCATTCATCATTCGGTAAGAATGAAGGGGAATTAAATAATGTATGAGTTGGAGGGTTACTCTCACTAGAAGGTAGGCACGGGTAGCTAATCCGTTCTTCCTCATCTTGTTCTTCGCTCTCCTCATCATCCTTTTCATCTAATGAGCTCACAGTTTCATCAATTCCTTCTTCCATAGACTCCTACAAAATATTAGTCTCTTCTTGGACAGCGGAGACTTTCTCAATAAATGCATCAATATCGGAATTGTATTTATAATTATCATAGCAATATTTAAGGATGGCAAAATTTTCAGGCCTATAAACATCATCATCAAAAGCTTCAAACTTTTGAAACAAAGATTCAATTTCATAAGCACCCTTAAAAGCAACAAATTCCTCTTTTCGTTCCCCATCATAATAATCATATATACCTCTAGCATAAGAAGCCAAGGTTTCATTATCATTAACTTCACATGAAAAGGGAAGGTGTGGAGCATTCATCCTAGAGCAATAAGTAAAATCATATCTCAAGTATAAATCTCGAGCATACCAATGCAACATATAAATTTGATCCCATAAAAGTTTCCCTTTTTGTGTCAAGCGATAATCCCTAAAGTATTCACGTTGATACAACGTTACTCCCATTATATAGTTGAATGGGGTTTTTTCAGGATTATCAAAGTAGAGCATAATATCTTTTACATAATGAGCATCGAGGGTTTTAGGAGGTTCCCCATCTCCATGAGTAGCAAGTACAACTAATTTTTTTGGTGTTTCGTGTTCCATATCCATAACTAAAGATAGAGAACAACTTAGAACAGGAAATAAAAACTACTTAGTGATAAAGCAAACAAGCACACACGAGAATATTCACCCCACAATATAACTCCCCGGCAACGGCGCCAGAAAAAGGTCTTGATAACCCACAAGTATAGGGGATCAATTGTAGCCTCTTTTGATAAGTAAGAGTGTCGAACCCAATGAGGAGCTAAAGGTAGAACAAATATTCCCTTAAGTTCTATCGACCACCAGTACAACTCTACGCACGCTTGATGTTTGTTTTACCTAAAACAAGTATGAAACTATTTTGCGAGAATAACACTATGAGTACTTTGCAAGAATAAAACTAAGAATAAATTGCAAGATAATAAAAGTAGATATCTTTTGTCAACAAGAAAGTCATTTGTCCCTAGGCAATCGATAACAAGTACCGGTAACCATTCTTGTAATTTTATATGAGGGAGAGGCATGAGCTAACATACATTCTCTACTTGGATCATATGCACTTATGATTGGAACTCTAGCAAGCATCGGCAACTACTAAATATCATTAAGGTCATGAAACCCAACCATAGCATTAAGTATCAAGTCCTCTTTACTCCCATACGTCATACCCCACCTACTCGGGTTTAAGTTTCTGTCACTCCCGCAACTCACCGTAAGTGAACCATGAACATATTGCAACACCCTACAGCGGGGACCCCTCATGTTTGCGCGAGACGGAGGGCACCATAGGACAGCACCATAAATAAAATATACAATCATACCAACCAAGATCATGATTAACCCATAGGACAAAACGGATCTACTCAAACATCATAGGATAACCATAGATCATTGGGAAATAATATATGGAGTTGAGCACCATGTTTAAGTAGAGATTACAGCAGGGGGAAGAGGTGTTACACCACTACATAGAGGGGGAGAGAGTTGGTGTTGATTGTAGCAAGATTGTTGATGTAGATCGCCATCCCGATCGTTGCCCCCGGTGGCACTCCGGCACCACCGAAAGTGAGGGGGAGAGAGCCCCCCTCCTTCTTCTTCTTCCTTGGCCTCCTTCCTAGATGGGAGGAGGGTTCCCCCTCTGGTCCATGGCCTCCATGGAAGCAGAGGGGCAGGAGCCCTTCCGAGATTGGATCTCCCTCTCTGTTCTCTTCTCTTTCGCTCTCCGCAGATCTGGCCGAAAACCGTGTCTTATATCCCCGGAGATCCGTAACTTGGATTGCGCTGATCTTTTTACACGATTTTTTCCTGATATAAGCTTCCTTGCGCCCAAAGTAGAGCTCCAACCAACGTACGAGGAGGGCACAATACACCAGGGCACGCCTGGGCCTGGTGGCGCGCCCTGGTGGGTTGTAGTCCGTGTGGGCCTCCGTATGCGGTGATTCCGACTCCCAAAAATCACAAATATTCCAAAATAATTCTCCTTGGAGTTGCATCACGTTTGGACTTTTTTCGATATGGATTTTCTGCGGATGGCATCCCCTCTTTTGTCTTCAATCCATCGGTGAATTTACTTGAGGCTATATTTTTATTCACCACATGATATGTGTTTTTCTTGGAGCGTCTTGTATGAATGAGTCTTTGCTTTTTAGTTCGCCACAATCATCCTTGCTGTACACACCTTTTGAGAGGGACACACATGAATCGTGATTTATTAGAATACTCTATGTGCTTCACTTATATCTTTTGAGCTAGGCAATTTGCTCTAGTGTTTCACTTACATATTTTTAGAGCACGGCGGTGGTTTTATTTTACAGAAATTGATGAACTCTCATGCTTCACTTATATCATTTTGAGAGTCTTAAACAACATGGTACTTTTCTTAGGTTATGAATTTAGTCCTAATATGATGGGCATCAAAGAGGGATATAATAAAAACTTTCATGTAAAGAGTATTGAATCTATGAGAAGTTTGACTCCTTGCATTTGTTTTCATATATAAAGATGGTGATATTAGAGTCATGCTAGTGAGTAATTGTGGATTGGTAGAAATACTTGTGTTAAACTTTGTGATTACCATAGCATGCACGTACGGTGAACCATTATGTGATGAAGTCGGAGCATGATTTATTTTTTGATTGTCTTCCTTTTGAGTGGCGGTCGGGGACGAGGGATGGTATTTTCCTACCAATCTATCCCCCTAGGAGCATGCGTGTAGTACTTTGTTTTGATGACTAATAGATTTTTACAATAAGTATGTGAGTTCTTTATGACTAATGTTGAGTTCATGGATTATACGCACTCTCACCCTTCCACCATTGCTAGCCTCTCTAGTACCGTGCAACTTTTGCCAGTGCACAACACCCACCATATACCCTTCCTCAAAACAGCCACCGTACCTACCTATTATGGCATTTCCATAGCCATTCCGAGATATATTGCCATGCAACTTCCACCGTTCCGTTTTGTTCTAAGTTTCGAGTTGTAATTCTTGAGTTGTAAGTAAATAAAAGTGTGATGATCATCATCATTAGAGCATTGTCCCATGTGAGAAAAGGATGATGGAAGCTATGATTCCCTCACAAGTTGGGATGAGTCTCTAGACTTTACGAAATAAAAAATAAAAAAAATGAGAGAAAGAGAGAAGGGACAATGTTACTATCCTTTTTCCACACTTGTGCTTCAAAGTAGCACCATGATCTTCATGATAGAGAGTCTCCTATGTTATCACTTTCATATACTAGTGGGAATTTTTCATTATAGAACTTGGCTTGTATATTCCAATGATGGGCTTCCTCAAAATTGTCCTAGGTCTTCATGAGCAAGCGAGTTGGATGCACACCCACTTAGTTTCTTTTTGAGCTTTCATAAACTTATAGCTCTAAAGTGCATCTGCTGTATGGCAATCCCTACTCACTCATATTGATACCTATTGATGGGCATCTCCATAGCCCATTGGTATGCCTAGTTGATGTGAGACAATCTCCTCCTTTTGTCTTTTCCACAACCACCATATTATATTCCACCTATAGTGCTATATGCACGGCTCACGCTCATGCATTGCGTGAAAGTTGAAAAAGCTTGAGAACATTAAAAGTATGAAACAATTGCTTGGCTTGTCATTAGGGTTGTGCATGATGAAATACTTTGTGTGATGAAGATGGATCATAGCCATACTATATGATTTTGTAGGGATAACTTTCTTTGGCCATGTTATTTTGAGAAGACACGATTGCTTTATTAGTATGCTTGAAGTATTATTGTTTTTATGTCAATATTAAACTTTTGTTTCGTATCTTATAGATCTGAATATTCATGCCACAATAAATAAGATTGCTTGATAAATATGTTAGGTAGCATTCCACATGAAAAATTCTGTTTTTATCATTTACCTACTCAAGGACGAGCAGGAATTAAGCTTGGGGATGCTTTTATACGTCTCCAACGTATCTATAATTTTTGATTGTTCCATGCTATTATATTATCTGTTTTGGATGTTTTATATGCATTAATATGCTATTTTATATTATTTTTGGAACTAACCTATTAACCTAGAGCTCAATGCCAGTTTCTGTTTTTCCTTGTTTTTGAATTTTACAGAAAAGGAATATCAAACGGAGTCCAAATGAGCTGAAAATTTACGGTGGTTTTTTATGGACCAAAAGAGACCCCCGAAGCACCAGAGCTGGACCAGAAGAGTCCCAAGGAGACCACAAGCCAGGGGGCATGCCCTACCTCCCTGGGTGCGCCCTGAGAGGTTTGGACTTTTTTTGATAGACAGGAGACCACTGTCGGCATTCTGGACTTGGGGATATCCAGTCCTGCCTGCCTGCCTGTGGCACCATCGATGGCCTAGTGCGGCCCAGCTTCAACACCAGCACATCAAGACCCTCGCGAGGGGTCGAGCCTCGCGAGGCGGACGACGCCAAGACCCCTGAAGCAGTTGGCCTCCTCAGGAGGGCTCCTGAGGTGTAGAGAGTTCTATGCAGCTACCTCATGAGGCTCAGCTGACGTGAGCCGTGACGACCAAGGCCAGGCGAGCGCCGGGAGGGTGTAGAGCGCAGGTTTCCTCTTCGGTGCAAGCGAGGCAAGCCACAGGCGCGGAGTCCCGAGGAATCAACCAAAGGTTTCCATTCTGGTGCAACAAGACCAAGACCACCAGGACGGCAGGACGGAGGTCATCACCGAGCCCACCGCAGCGTCATGACCAGAGGCTTTTCACAGGCGATGACTACTTTTGTCAGGATAGATTGTACTACTTGTCCTCTTTCAAATCCCGTCATTGTGGAATCCCTTCCCGCTCATATTTGGGAAGAGGACCAAGGCCACTATATATAGGACTTAGCCACCACCATAGTGGAGGGAGATCCATTCCGTCCTGAGCATCACACCAGCTCTAGAACACCTCACCTCCCGAGGCTTGTTCATCCTTTGTACTAGTTCATCGATAGCCCCTCCAAGCAATCCACCACACCGCACTGGATTAGGGTATTACACCACAACAGTGGCCCGAGCCAGTATAAATCTATGTGTCTTTGTGTCTCTGTGAGCTCTACACTCTAGGCTAGGGAGGGTCGCGAGTAGGCAGGCTGGACAGGTTTAGATCTCCACACGCACCCCAGAGTTCGAACCTCTCAAGGGTTGCCGGATCTCGAAATCCGACAGCCACCTTGTTCTTCAAGGTCTTCAACAAGCAGGGCGAGCGGCTGGAGTGCTGCCCCGAGGGAAACAACTCGAGGAACGCCGTGATGGGTGCTGGATATGCCGATGCCACCTTCAGTGCTTTGCCCAACAGCAGCGACAACTCCTAGGAATCTAGCAACTCTCTTGAGCCCAGCGATTCTCCGGAGTCGAGCGACGACAGCTACGTGTCGCCGAACTCCCGCCGAGGCCGGAGTTCTGCTGCGGCTGCCGCCCGCCATCGTCGGCGACACCATAGGGCCCTGTAGTTGTTCCTCCTGCGCGAAATGAAGTTCAACCCCCGTGGGGTTTGTAAGGACCAAAATATATTCAATAGTTTTTCTGTTCCTTTTGACTTTGTAATGGATGCACGTATTCCAGTCCGGCTGAGTCCCTCACTTTTATCTTCCCTAAACAGTCTGGCGCTCTACGCCGGCAGGACCCAGTCCCCAGGCAGGCTTCAGCCGTCGCTAGTATGCCAGGTCGCGATGCCGTGGTCAAGGCTAGGAGGTGAGCGGCCCAAGGTCCGGTAAGAGCTCATGAGACGCCATGCTCACGAGGTCCCCCTTGTTGTGCAAGCAAATGTATAGAAAATCGTAAAGGGGAGTTGAATCGCCCAAGTGGAACTGCGAGGCGGGGCGTGTGGAGCAAAACTGTTGCCGTAGTGAGCCGAGACTTATCTTTTGCGGTCTGAGTCCATCGGAGAGGCAATGCTTGCCATCGCGCCTGTGGTGCCTTCAGGCGCAGCCCGTCTTGGCCACGCTCCTGCCTTGCTTGCCAAGGTGCTCTACATCCTCGGGACCCGGCCCTCGAGCGAGCTCAGCCGCCGCTGGTATGCCAGGTCGCGATGCCGTAGTCAAGGCTAGTGGGTAAGGGCTGGAGAGCCAGTAGGAGCTCCTGAGACGTGATGCTTGGGAGGCCCCCCTTTAACGTGCAAGTGACTTGTGAGGCTAGACGGCAGCTGTTCGGGCCGACCCTTGGCCCTTGCTGGGTGAATCTGCAGGCTGGATGACAAGGGAGGCCGAGAGCCCCAGGCGTGAGACGGAGGCACCGAGGACCCTGCGAGGTGGTGTATGCGAAGCGGGCCACGAACCAGAGCTCGATCCCCGGGTTTATCGGCGTTGTAGGGATGGACCCACGCACAAGCGTCGCGTCGATGTGTGTGTCGTGCAGAAATGGCGTTAGTCAGACGCATCTGGGTCGTGAGGCGGAGGTCATGAGGTGACAATCATAGATAAATTCATGGAAGCGATTAGATAATCCTGGTGAATGCAAAACGATACACGTCGTAGGTACGGACCCACACGGCCTGGGGATGATGCGTCCCGAGGGGCACCCCAAACTGAACGAACTAGGGAGATGTCACCTGGTACCGTTGCTGAAGAGTTGTTAAAGCGGCCAAAAAACACGTGCTGCTGAAGCCATTCCTCACGAGCCGCTCCGGTGCCGAGCCTCGGGAGGCTCGGAGGGACCGGAAGGCTCCTGAGGGTGCTCCTCCATCTCCGCCAAGATAGCCTGGTGCCTGGCTTCTCAGGCCACCTGAGCGTCCCTCATGCAGCGCTGGAACACCTCGGCCGCGCTCGCCAGGCCGAAAGGCATGCAGACGTAGCTATGAGGCGGTCCCTCGCATCGGCCGACACGAGACGGTCACATGAGCTGCCGAGACGCGGCCCTGTTGAGCCCAGGGATGTCGATGCAGACGCGGAACTCTTTACCCTCGCTAGGGCAGCGAGCTCCGCCTCGCGGCAGGCGACGATCGCCTTGCAGAACCCTTCCTTCCCGAATCTCCTCGATTGCCTCGCTGATGAACTCCTGAACGCCTGGTGCCTCACGCCTGCTGCCTTCTCCTGGGAAGCGTGCTCTGAAGAGCGCCTCCACATGGTGCCCGAGCGCCACTCTCGCGACATGGGCTAGGTCTGAGGCCCTCCAGAGGAGAGCCCCTGAGCCCAGCCTGAGAGGGGCACCAGGCATGCCTTCTTATGCGATGGGTGAAGGTGCCGCATCCGGGGATGCGAGGCTTAGTGTTGTGTCCTCGAGTGATGCTCCCTCATGAGACCCCTGGCCTAGCTGCAACTTCTTCGTCTTGGGGGCGACCTCAGGAGGGAGGGCGCCGTCTTTGTCTTCCGGGTTCTCAACTGTTGCAGCCTGCAAGGCGCGCTCAAGGGAGCACACCGCATCCTTCTCTTGGCAGGCGACCGTGATGATGCCCCCGCTTCCTGGCATCTTGAGGACGTTGTAGCCATGGTGTGCGGCCGCCATGAACTTGGCCAGTGCTGGGTACCCTAGGATGGCATTGTAGGGCAGGCGGATATCGGCGACGTCGAAGTCAATGAGCTCGGTGCGGTAGTTGTTGCGCTCACCGAAGGTGACTGGGAGGCGAACTTGCCCGATCGGGTGTGTTGATCCGTCGGTCACTCCTAAGAATGGCTTGGTGGGATGCAGCTGGCATATGGCACCTGGAGCCTGTCGAACGTCTGGACGGAGAGAACATTGAGCCTTGCTCCGCCATCAATGAGAGTCTTGGTGATGGTCACGTTGCTGATGACGGGGGAGAAGAGCATGGGGAGCGCGCCAGCGGTGGCCACGCACTTGAGCCAGTCTGTGGAGTCGAAGGTGATGGCGCACTTGGACCACTTGAGAGGGTGAGTTGCCTCAAGCTTGGGGAGTGCCGCATTGACCTCGCACGCAAACTGCTTGAAGACACGGTGAGAAGCTGGGGCTTGTGAGCCGCCCAAGATGCAGACGATGGCCCGCGGCTCCTGGAAGCCCCCAGCCCCTCGTCCTGATGGTGATATTCGTTCCTTCTTGGCGGTGGAGGCAGAGGAGGCAAAGCTGCATTGCCCTGAGGGCGGTCCTCACGAGGCTGCTCCCTCCAGTTGCCCTCGCGAGGCTGGTCCTGCCGGCGGTCCTCACGAGGCTGGTCGCGCCACTCCTGACGGTGGTCGCGTCCATCCCAGTGTCCTCCACGTCGGCCACCTCCGCGACCGTAGCCCCGATCGTTGTGCTCGGGGCATCGACGAAGGCACCCGTCGCAGAGAGCCCTGAGCTCCTGGCAGTCGCTGGTGTTGTGGATGTAGACGTTGTGGAAGGCGCATAATGGCCGCTTGCCCTTGGATGACTCGGGGTGGTCGCAGCCGCGCTTGGTCTCTGGTTCTGCCGCAAGCACGGCTGGCCCCTTGCACTTCATGTCCTTGGTCTTGGTCTTCTTGTCTTCTGGATCTGCATCACGGAGCTTGAGGAGGGAGAGGCGTCCCTCCTCAGCCCTCGCACACTTGTTCGCCATGTTGAACATCTCCAGAGCAGTGCAGAGGTCCTCATGGATGGCGAGCTCCTCCTTCATCCTGACATCGCGGACACCATTAGTGAACACAGAGATGATGGCCTCGTCAGAAACCATGGGAATCTTGAGGCGGATGTTGTTGAAGCGATGGGTATACTTATGCAGGGTCTCCCCAGGTTGCTGCTTGACGCGGCGGAGGTCGCCCGCGGCCGGCGGTCGGTCGCGAGTGCCCTGGAAGTTGGCGATGAAGCGGCTACGCATCTCCTTCCAGGAAGAAACCGACCCCTCGGTCAGGTTCAGGAGCCAAGAACGCGCGCCGTCCTTGAGGGCCATCGGGAACTAGTTTGCCATGATTTTCTCGTCGCCGTTGGCCGCCTCGGTACTCAACTCATAGAGTTGCAGGAACTCGGTGGGGTTAGCGGTGCCGTCATAGCGTGGAGGCAGATCAGGCTTGAACTTGCTCGGCCAGACGATGTTGCGCAGCTCTGCAGTGAACGTACGACATCCTGCCGTGGCCACCGGAGGTCGTCGAGGGGGTGGAACGTGGTCCTGGTGCACGCGCACCGCCACCTTTTGTGGCGGCTCGCGGGCCTGGTGCTGGGGTGCTGGAAGCAAGCGCGCTTCTCCTTGGGGGCGTTGAACCACCTGGCAGCTCACGTCGTCCCGAGCCGGCGCCGGGCGCTTCGGGTCGCACTGTGGAGCCATACGCCTTGGCTCGACGATGGCACCCCGGGCCGGAGGCGGAGGAGGAGCCCCGCGCACGACGTCGCCCGCTGCAGGTGGTTGCTGAGGCAGCGAGCGAGTCGGCCCATCGGAGCCCCCGTGCGCGACGCTGATGAGCTCGACGATGCGCTCGAGCCACTCCTCGTAGAGATCACCCACGGGACGGTAGCGAAGAAGCTCCCATGCTGTGAGCAGAGCGGCCTACGCGTCCTCCTGGCCGCGGCGCGTGTGCGAGGACGAAGCTGCAGGGGTCAGCGACGGAGTAGCGGTGCGGCCATCACGGCGCACAGACGGGTGCAGCGACGAAGCTTGCTGCTCGTGGCTGGCAGGGCCCGTGGCGGCGTTGGCCACCGGAGAAGGAGCGCGGCGGGCGCAGCCGTCACCCGCCGAAGCCGTCTGGGCGACGCGGGCGGCGACCGCGGCCGACGCTCGGCGCAAGCCCTGCGCGTGTCGGCCATGGAGGTGTCGAAGCGGAGACTGATCGAACCACGGAAGAGAGGATCCGACGCACCCCTACCTGGTGCGCCAAATGTCGGATTTCAGGATCCGGCAACCCTTGAGAGATTTGAACTCTGGGGTGCGTGCGGAGATCTCAACCTATCCAGCCTGCCTACTAGCGATCCTCCCTAGCCTAGCGCGTAGAGCTCACAGAGACACAAAGATACAGAGATTTATACTGGTTCATTTCACCGTTGTGGTGTAATACCCTAATCCAGTGTGGTGTGGTGGATTGCCTCGAGGGGCTATGGATGAACTAGTACAAAGGATGAACAAGCCTGAGGAGGTGAGGTGTACTAGTGCTGGTGTGATGCTCGGGATGGAATGGATCTCCCTCCAATATGGTGGTGGCTAAGTCCTATATATAGTGGCCTTAATCCTCTTCCCAAATATGAGAGGGAAGGGATTCCACAACGGCGGGATTTGAAAGGGGACAAGTAGTAAAGTCTATCCTGACAAAGTAGTCTTCGCCTGCGAAAAGTCTCCGGTCGTGACGCTGCGGTGGGCTCGGTGATGACCTCTGTCCTGCCGTCCTGGCGGTCTTGGTCTTGTTGCACCAGAATGGAAACCTTTGATTGATTCCTCGGGACTCTGCGCCTGTGGCTTGCCTCACTTGCACCGAAGAGAAAACCTGCGCTTTGCACCCGCCTGGCCTTGGTCGTCATGGCCCACGTCAGCGGAGCCTCATGAGGTAGCTGCATAGAACTCTTCGTCCCTCAGGAGCCCTCCTGAGGAGGCCAACTCCTTCAGGGGTCCGCCTCGCGAGGCTCGGCCCCTCGCGAGGGTCTTGCTGTGTTTGTGTTGAAGCTGGGCCGTACCAGGCCGTCGATGGTGCCACGTGGTGGGCCGCAGGCAGGCAGGACTGGATACCCCCAAGTCCAGGACGCCCACATGTGTGTTGGGGATACAAGAGATTCTTTGTTATTTGGTTGCAGGGTTGTTTGAAAGAGACCATCTTCATCCTACGCCTCCCACGGATTGATAAACCTTAGGTCATGCACTTGAGGGAAATTTGCTACTGTTGTACAAAAATCTGCGTTTGGAGGCCCAACACGAGTCTAGGAGAAGAAGGTTGCGTAGTGGACATCAAAGCGACGGGAGTGGGTTGCGGCAGCGTTGCGGGGGGAGTCGAGTGTTGAGGGAGAGGGGAAGAATGGACGATGTGCCACCGACACGCGGCCTAGGAAGAAGGACAAGGGAGGGCGTCACGCGCGTTAGTGCCGTGTGCGCGTCGACGCAAATCCAACCCAAATTTTGGGTCGGAAATGGTAGCAGCGGACTGAAAAACAAACGTCCGTCCGTTTACGGAGGCGCGTTGGGCTATCGTTTATGTCCGATTCGACCCAAACAGAATGGACGGGCGCGCTGGAGGTGGCCTAAGGAGTAGGAAAAGTAAGGTATAACTTGGCACCAGTTGGCATGCAATCCGAAGAACAAGCAGGCAGGGCCCCACGCCCCACTTGCCAACGCTCACACCACCTTGTGCTTTTGGGTTTTCTGTAGGACAACACCATCGTGTGACGTGGCCAACACTAACAACAAAGGAGCAAAGGGGCCTCATGTGCGATGCTGTATCTTGGTCCCAAGTTCCCATACATGCCCGAGCTGATGTGCCCTCATTTCCTCCGAACACAGCGAGGAGACCGGGGCCGATCGTATATCAGTGGCGCCACAATGCAATGCCATGCTTTATTGCTTTTCGTTACGAGTGAAACAAGTCTTGAATGAACAAACTCCCTCCTTGTGGCTAAGGAGGAGCTCCTCCCGTGCGATGGCCATTGTGGCCGGGGCTTTTCCCTGGCAGACACGTGTAAGGGTTTAAATCTTGGTGCTCACATTATTTCTGAATTTATTTTAGGATTTTCGACGACGCGCTTTCAGTGGAAGGAGACGTTCCCGTCGACGACGAGACGCGTAGGTGACTTCGTAAATTCAAGATGACATGCCGACTCAGTCTTTCAGAGGTGCTCACATAGGTAGGATGTGCATGTGTGCGTTCATAGGGGTGAGCGTATGCGCGTATGTATGAGGGTTTGCGTCTATATTGTTGTTCGGAAAAAAAAGAACAGTAACCTAGTGAAAGTACATTCGTATGAACGGCAATAGTGGATAAATAAAAGTTATGGGCGTACACTATTGTTCTGTAAACAGTACCTTCGCAACCCTTTTCAAAAAATGTCCAAAACGAACCCTTAAATCTTCATTATATATCCGCATCACAGTGTTCGGATCAATTTTGTCATCTAACGAAAACTTGTAATTGTCCGCTTAGCAGTCTGGATGCAAAACAACCCTCAAACCTCAACTATATGTCCGGACCACACTGTCCGAATCACTTTTTTCATCCAACAAAAACATATATATAATATATATATATATATATATATATATATATATATATATATATATATATATCCGCTTAGCGGTGGATTCCGGTATCTAAAATACAAACACGGGGCTTTGCCGGAGTCCGGACATGCACTTGACTAAGCACATGCATGGTCCATATCTTCTCTCTCTCCTCCCAACTGCACACTCATGGTCTCCCTCTCCTCTATCTCTCTTCCCAACCAGACACTAAACCAGAAATATCCTATCACATGCATGGTCTCCACCTATTTTTTCTCCTACCAACCGGATACTGTGTGATTAGCATTGGACGGCCCCCTCCCGCATCATGTCCGCGGACATGATCTCCACCTACCTTTTCTCCTACCAACCAGATACTATGTGATTAGCATTGGATGACTCCCTCCCGCATCATGTCCGCGGACCACGTCCGAATATAAAAACAGACATATACCAAAGACATTTGCAGGTCAGCTTTGGAGATGCCCTTAAGATAAAATTACCAAAAACAAAAAAAATATTACATCACTTTTCTGGGAAACAATAATGTGGGTGAATAGTACTATTGTGTGAACAATACTTTCATTTTTTTCCATTTTAGATAAAATTACCAAAAGAACTGAAAAAGATATTACATCAAAGGTGAGAAACCCTTCTCTTTTTTTTGCAAATTTTTGCGTTGAGACACCATTCAACGAGGTCGGAAAAAAAAATTAGCTCCTTCTTTTTTGGTTGGAGTGTAAAGTCTTCATAAATTCAGAGCTTCTAGTATAAAGTGTACTTATAATTAAACTGGTGTATACGGTGATTATATCGACATTATTGTATACAATTTGATATTTTTTTTTCAATTTATGTTATAGGGTTACTATCAAAGTACCTCAATTTATGTTTTATATGTTCGTAGTCGGTTCATTTTCTTAGAAACTACAATAGACAACTACATGAAGTATTTTAGAGACTACATCCAACTTTCGGTGGCACCGCCTTATGTTACACGTGCTGCTTCCTCTAAAAAAAACACTCGTCGAATTCTTTCGTCGCCATGGGTTGGATCTTAATCCGCTATCCAAGGTCTCCATCGAGTATGCCTGTGCCTCGGCCCTTCTGGACCATGCCTTCGTCTTCACATCTCCGCAGCCAAGAGAACACGGAAAGGACAAGGGTGAGGCAACATCGCAGCACGATGTTGCCTACCGTTCCCCAAACCCTGGCGGCTCCTCTCCCGATCGATTTTCTTCTAGCGGCACTCCTTCCTGATTCCCTCCCGATGGATTAGAACGTGCAACACCGTCAAGTTCCCCAGCGAGGGTGTAAACCCTTTGCATCGGCAGCGGTGACACGAGTGAGTTTTTTGAGTCCCTCAAGCTCTCTTCATTCTCTTATCTTCACCCAGTACACTTCCTCGAGCAATAGCTTCTCTATTTTCCTCTCCCGTTGTTCATTTGTCTCTTCTCATGGTGCTCCTATCCCCCTCCAATTGCTTCCCCCACCCCTCCCGTGGCTGCTCTCCACCCCTCATGAAAATGTAGAAATCGAGCAATCTCTCAAACCACAAATTTCTTCTTGCCTTCACATAATATGATCTTCTTTTATTGTATTTCTATGTTCATACACACATGTATGCACCTAGCTATGTAACCGAATTAAACAATCCAGATTATCTGTTGTACCTTTCTCACACAAGCATACAATCTAGCCATAAGTATATACCTGCTCACCAGGAATTTACACAAAAGTTACCTATGAAAACACAATATAATATGGTAGCAGACTCGATCAATAACAGATTAAGTTACAATTTGATCAACGATGGACACGCCGCGCCTCTGCCCCGCTAGTAAGAGAATTAAAGCTGCTAAGCTAGCACTCCTAGCATGCATTTGAAGTACTTTGCCTGAGTACTCTCCCAGTTGACACATGGCTGTTTTTTTTTATTTGCTTCATTACTGATTTTTGTGTGTGTTGGTTTTTTAACGCAGTACAACACAGATGCCCGCATATACGCACATACATTCACACATATGAATGCACGCAAGCACACCTTATTAGTATGAGCACCTTCGAGACAGTGAGCCAGCACAACATTTTGAGATTGACGAAGTCACTGCAGGTGTCTTCATAGTTGACGTCGATGCCTACTGAGCCGCCACAACATCTTGAGATTGGCGAAGTCACTACAGGGGTCGTCGTAGTCGACGTTGATGCCCACTTACACACACATACACTCACCTTTGTGAACGCATATGCACGCACATCGTGCCTCTATGAGCACCTCCTGATTTTGTGTGTGTTTTGCTACTGGTTTTTTAAAGCAGTACAACACAGATGCCCACATACATGCACATACATTCAGATGTATGAACGTGCACGCACGAACACCCTATCAGTATGAGCACCTTCGAGATAGTGAGCCGGCACAACATCTTGAGAACGAAGTCACCGCAGGTGTCTTCATAGTTGACGTCGATGCCTACTAAGCCGGCACAACATATTGAGATTGACGAAGCCACTGCAGGCGTCTTCATAGTCAACGTTGATGCCCACGTACACGCACATACACTCACCTCTATGAACGCATAAGCACGCACATCGTACCTCTATGAGCACCTCCGAGATAGTGAGCCGGTACAACATCTTGAGACTGATGAAATCACTGTAGGCATCATTGTAGTCGACGTTGATGCCCACATATACTCACATACACTCACCCCTGTGAACACACACACAAACCGTATTTATATAAGCACTTCTGAGATGCTGAGCCGGCACACCATCTTGAGATTGATGAAGTCAATACAGGCGTGTTGGTAGTCGACATTGATGCCCATATGCAAGCACATACACTCACTCATATGAACGCACGCATGCACATCCTACCTCTATGAGCACCTCTGAGATACTGAGCCGGCACACCATCTTGAGATTGACAAAGTCATCGTAGACGTCTTCGTAGTTGTCATTGATGCCCACGGACACACACACACATACACTCGCCCATATGATTCACATTTCATCTCTCTCTCTCTCTCTCTCCCCTAAAAATTGATTTATAATTTATCATTTGAAGTGTATCTACCCTAATATATTCCTTCATCGGTATTTTTGAATTAATTAGGTTTTTTGGGTCGATTGGTGGCTAAACTTAGAGATGCATTGTCTGTGTGCTTGCTTGGCACTCTTCCTCCAGATACCTTGCATACAGTTGCAAGTAGCTCAGTAGCAAAGCTGCTGGCTTTTAGTTCACTTCTTTTTTCCACGTGATTTACGACTACCTCTTCCTCAAAATAGTTATCTTTAGGTTAGCTTTATACTTTTTACAAATTATATTTTGTTTATCTCGGTCCAAATTATCCTATTCTTTCTTAAACATCAACTTCACTATATATGAAGAACATCCCATTCTCTCCTTGGCAATTTTCTAATTTTAATTCTTGATGTTTCCGCCATGCAAAATAACTAGGTATGCAAAGTTGTATCTTATGTAATACTAGGTATGTAACACAATTTATTTTCTCGGATATCAAATGTATAGATGAATTGTTTTTCAAGTAATCGGTGATCCAATAACAATTCCAGATCTTAAGGGTGTACCAACGCATTGTTTAGATGCTCCCTCTAAGTTTCTCCATCCCTCCTTTCACATGTTGTCAACAAGCATTTTCACCTAAAAATTGATTTATAATTTCTCATTTGAAGTGTATCTACCCTAATATATTCCTTCATCGGTATTTTTGAATTAATTAGGTTTTTTGGGTCGATTGGTGGCTAAACTTAGAGATGCATTGTCTGTGTGCTTGCTTGGCACTCTTCCTCCAGATACCTTGCATACAGTTGCAAGTAGCTCAGTAGCAAAGCTGCTGGCTTTTAGTTCACTTCTTTTTTTCCACGTGATTTACGACTACCTCTTCCTCAAAATAGTTATCTTTAGGTTAGCTTTATACTTTTTACAAATTATATTTGTTTATCTCGGTCCAAATTATCCTATTCTTTCTTAAACATCAACTTCACTATATATGAAGAACATCCCATTCTCTCCTTGGCAATTTTCTAATTTCAATTCTTGATGTTTCCGCCATGCAAAATAATTAGGTATGCAAAGTTGTATCTTATGTAATACTAGGTATGTAACACAATTTATTTTCTCGGATATCAAATGTATAGATGAATTGTTTTTCAAGTAATCGGTGATCCAATAACAATTCCAGATCTTAAGGGTGTACCAACGCATTGTTTAGATGCTCCCTCTAAGTTTCTCCATCCCTCCTTTCACATGTTGTTAACAAGCATTTTCACTTCTAAGATGAATCCTCTTGGATTGATCAAGCAAACATATGCTTCAGTTCAAACGTTCTTTCTAGCATTGTGTTGTACTCCCTCTGTCCAAAAAAACTTGTCCCAAGCTTGTCCCTCAAATGGATATATCTAGCCCCAAATTAGTTCTAGATACATTCAGTTGAGAGACAAGTTTTTTCGGACGGAGGGAGTAGTTAGCTACGCATGCATGTTTGATACTTTCCAACTTTTTTATGTGGTATCTTTGTCATGTGTGTCCATTGGGAAGAATTGAGTATATTGATTATCATCTATTGTGGAAAAGACAAATCTGCCTGTTCGTCCACCTGAGCGTTGTTGTGGCAATTTTTTTGTGTGCCCCCTTCTCTTACATGAAACAATAATATTCCAGTACTAGCCTTGATTCATTTGTTATTTAACACCATTGCTAGC